>NW_026623285.1:2567931-2632846 GCF_030028575.1 Malurus melanocephalus
TACTGAAGCCTTCCTTGTTTCTCATTTTCATATCTCTTACTGAAGCCTTCCTTGTTTCTCATTTTCATATCTCTGGGTAGTTTTGGCTTCTGCTGATCTTCAGCTCTCATGTCTACATGCCTCCCTGCTCAGACAGTGTCTCTCTTTCTCCAAGTAGTCTGTTTCATTGTCCATCTCCKGTGGTTTTGTGCCATACTTGCTTGTTTTCCCAAGTATCAAGAAATATCATTCTTTTGCTTTGATAAGGTTGCCCTTGAAAATCAGCCAGCTCTTCTGGGCCCTTTGACATTAATAGRCTTGTGTGCTTATATGTTTTCATAAATAAAGATCTGGCTTCAGGTCCTAGATAGTTTTTAAGAAACCATTTAAGTACAACCAAGTTTTGATTAGAAAGACTGACTGGGTCACRAGTTTTAGTCATGTGTGTCATAAGAATTAACATCCTTTTGAGAAATTGTTTCAGGGATTTCTGCTCTTTTTGCTTATACTAGAAGCATCTTTAAGAACATTCTGGTTCTGGTAGGCAGCCTTCCAATTTCTAACATAACTTCTTCCTATTTAGTATGCATTTCTTCCTGAGGGTCTAAATTACCCTTTAATTTAAAAAACTTTGCTTATCTTTGGCATTTTGTGTTCTGATATTTATGAAGAGCCCAGTCTCTTCAGGCTGTTTTGCTGTGATAAACAGTCCAAGCTGATTTTAGCTGCTGTAGAGAGATCRGCTCTTGATTCTCTTGATTCCCAGATGCCAATCTGTCTCATCTCTSTTTTAATTACTTTTTATTGGATATGAGTGATAGAAATCTACACCAACTCCAGAWAAAATCTGTTTAGTGCCTGAAGAGCGTTTCATATGCTTAAAATTATGCTCACTTTAAAATCACTTAAGGCCATTTCATTCAACCCCCTTCACTAACTTGTACATTTYTTTGTCACATATAAACAGGGAAAACTCTAGATTTAATTGAAAAATCTCTAAGATTTTGTCACTTTTTCTTAATGCCACATTTTTGCTATATATGGTGGTGTGTGGTACCAAAAATCATAGTTTTTAATGAATATGGGCAGTAAGGCAATGCTATATAATCCTTCAGTCTTAAGCACTGAGCATTTATGTATAAGTTGACCTGTGTTTAGTGCGGGAAACATAAACATTTTGTCTTAACACTGCAGACAACGAGCCTTTGAAGCAGAGACATACATATTTTTAATCCTGTATTGAGAGTTGTYCTGTGCAGCCACTTAATTTGTGTAAGAACCTTGATAAAGTGTTTGTAGAGTTTTTCAAAATATTTGTTAATTAAAATGAGGAGACCTAGAAAAATGAAGTAGAAGCAAAAGCATTATGAACCTTACATTCATTTATTTTTATAAATATTTGCATTTTGATTACACAGTACTTCAAACCACATGATGAAATGTGATATTGGATCAAAGCTGTTGGTCATGCTGTAGCTGAGACCTGTTCAAWATGGCTGATTTATTTGTAGCTTTCCATTATACTCCATTCTATTGAGTTGCATGTTACTTTAGCTGCATGTGTTCCAGTTAGCTCCAAAGAAGAGTGTATGATATTGTCTGACATTGTGGACAAGAGAGAGGCTTGAAATGCCATGTAGTTTAACGTATAGAGCTGGGGGATGAAAGAGCTGTAAGAATACCTAACAAAAATAAGAATCTAYTTTGATATTATCAGGGTCTGGAAACATACAGCCTAGATGGTAATATTCTAAAGTGGGGCTAAATGTGGCCTGGAAAACTTAAAACTTATCTGTGTTGGTAGTTGCTTTATAACTTGTCAGGTTTATCAGCTTTAGTTGCTCAAGGATTTATCCTCTGCTGTGCATTATTATCTGTCATTAAAAATCTGGATGATGGAATAGAAAATGCTTATTTGATTTACTGGCAATTCTGCACAGAGGAGGAGCTGCAGATATTGGAGGGTMGGGTCAGAGATCACAATTAATTTAACGATTAAATAATCTAAGGGAAATAAGTAATTCATAATCYCCAAAAATGATATGGTGAAGGGAGAATGTATGGGAGGAAAGTAAGGATGATGAGTGTTGCAGCAGTTTTGGTAGTAGGAGAGGATATATAGGCTGATTTAATGTGCATGTCTGTAGTTCTSACCACTGTAAGGCTTATCTTAAAAACATGCTGACAAGACAATAATTACTTTTATTTTTTAGGTGGTTAACTGAGGAACAGAGCTCAACGATTTTTGAGTGACTAAATTGAGAGGCTCATCACCTGGTTTATAGTCATTGTTTATGTAGTATTTAAATATTTCATAAGTAGCTTCTGCTAACTGAACTTCCACCTTTAATTTCGAGGTCACTCCTTTTGAAAATCACTCTTTCCAGATGGTTCAAATTACACAACCATGAAATAAAGGACTCTRAAAGTTGTGGGGGTTGTGGGTTGATCTGTGATAGATAAAGACWGAAACTGCTACTCCATGGAAGCATTTCAGTGTTTGGACTCAAAAAATGCTTTTTCTCCTTAAACCTTCCAGTCTTTGTCTCCTGTGCAATTTCGCTCTCATGTCCTGCTCATAGCAACCTCTTCAAGTCTTTGAATTTCCATGCCACTAAGCCAAGATCCCTGCTTCCTTCATAAAGAGCTATGCAAGACCTTATATCAGAATTTATGTAAATATGTATGTACATAAATGCTGACAAGGTTTAAAGGCAACCTAAATTCTGAAATTTCTTAATAGCTAGATATTTAACTTTTAGAATCATAGTATATTTTAGTGTGATTTTTTTGGTATTGTTAATTGAAGTTCTTAACATATGAAGTGCTCTGTAGTTCCTGGTGTACTATAATTCTCTTAATACATTACAAAAGAACATATCTAAATATCTAAATAACTAAATARCACTTCTTGTTTTCCATATCAGATTGTGAAGAGCAATGCTGTCCTTTTTCCAGATTTCACATGAAAACTGATGATCCAGTTTGAAATTCAGAATCTTCTGAGAACTCTGAAGTTACTTGGACAGTGGATTTTGGTTATATTCTAAAGTGTTTTCTTTGATTAAGAACTCCTATATATTTCTCATGTAGCACACTGGATTTAGAATATTAATTTGTATGGTCATGTACAATATAGTTTTTATCTCTTTACAACAACCTTGTACAATATGAATAGAGTAACATGTTGTAGAGTCTTGAGASGGCTTCTGCCTTGTCTTGTTCAATTAGTCATTGTAAAATTGTCAAAAAAATACCTATTTCAGATTAATGTTGAATATTTAGATATCTACATCAGCATTGTTCTGGCAGTGTTGTTTTAGCTCATTCTTATTTTTTTCCCACCTCCCCACTGCTGTTTGTTTTACATCATGGGTAGGGGTTTTGCACAAAATTAGGAAAAATAAGCCTGTACCGAAATTAACATCCTGAAAGTAATAAAACTTAATAGAAGCCACATTTGTGATGGGCTGCTTGTTAAATACAATCTGTAGGATCACTGCAACATATCATGTTACAGGTATCTCATTCTTAATCAATGCAGATTCAGAAACTTGGCTTCAGAGGCAGAGGAAGCGAATAAGAGCAGAAAAGAGCATCTTGGGGGTGAATCTTGTAGATTTATATTTTATGGTCTTTTCAGGTTCTTTATGGAGGAATTCCATCATTCTGCTCTGCTGTTAGTTACTGAACCTTGATTATTTGATTGTCTTTGTTATTTTGTAAATATTTTTATATTGCAGTGACTTCTTAATAGCTGACCTACTGGTGGTTGTACMGGCCATGTGTGAGAAGAAAGTAAACACTAATGTCACCAGGGAATTCAAGTAACACAACCCAGTCCTGTCCAGTCTTAAAGTATGGAGACTGGTCTTTTAAAAAAATACTTATTTAACTGAGATCTCAAATGAAACAATAGACTTGAGCCTGTGGTATAACATACACATACTTTTCTTAGGAGAAAATGCAGTAAGCACAAAATATTTGACTTTTAATGATTTGTCTGCCTYAGTGACTTCTCTGTTAAGCTGAATTTACACTATTTTGGGCCAGATCTGGAGCTGACATTATTTATTATACCATTACAGGCTTTTCCTTATACAAGTTAAAGTGCTGGTCCATCAGCATTCAACATTTTTTCTTAATCCCTTCTGTAAATATTTAAAAATCTTCTCTAACCTGRAGGGATTGAGTTATGTACGAGGCCAAATTGCAACAAAAAAGAAATGGGTTCGACAAAATTAGTATTTTTTTTTTTTTCCCAATGGTAATATTAGGTAATATTACAACATTCAAAGGTCGAAACGTAGTAAGGTACAGAAAGGGTAGTTGCAACTTTTTAGTTATAACTTCCATTTTGTTCATGCCRTAGAATAAAAGTGTATCTGAAGGAAGTAATTCATTTAGAATTCCTGGGGACTTCATCCYATATTATAGCCATGATATGCRAGATTTAACATTCATCAGGAAWKATGCTGAAAGCATGTATTAAATATATAYACAGTATATAGTGATAGAATTGTTTAAGCACATTATTAAAGTTTCTAATAAAATGCTAAGCAGCTTTAAACCACTGTGAGGTAGAAAACCTTATCTGATTACTTGCATCACTTCAAAATTTTAAGGAAGGATGACTTCCTCCTTTCTTCTTCAGTGTTCCTGTTTTAGGAAGACTTGGAATTCTCTCTACCTTTCTTTCTTGAGACACCTTTACATGAAAAATCTGGGTTGAGATTAAGTATTATAAACAATTTAATATGCATGTAGGAAAAGTAAGTGGTGGTTAGGTCAGTTTGTTGTTCTGACTTAGTAAAAGTCTCTGGTCTTGCTCCTGTTTTAAAGACCTGGTTCTGGCATCAGAAAAATGGCTTGCTAGACTAAAGAATAAAATATATGTTATCCTATGACTATGTGTATATTTAAAATGCATCTATTTTAAGAAGTGGAATAAAAAAATGCAAACTTTAATCAATGGAMAACCGTAACAATAATGATCAAGTTTCTGGTTAAGGAACGAGATTGCAATTGTTTGCAATTTTAAGTCATGATTTCAATTGAAATGAGTCATTAAAAAAATGTACTTGGATAAGAAAATATGCAAAATCTGGGACTGAAGACTTCTCATAATCTCACTTTAGTTGGCTAATCTCACTTTARTTGTCCTCACACACAACAGTGATGCAGTATATAAGAGAAGAATGGTTTCTGACATAAATCCGATACTATCTGTGCAGTGTTGTGAAGCAGGGCTGTTACTCTTCTACCAACTCACATGCCAGTTGGAGATAGAAGAGAATTTATTTCTGTCAAAATATTGTGGTAAAAACAACAAACTAAAAACGTTTGCATAGGAAGATGCAGAATAGTCTATCCTACCATAGCTATGAAGATTTCCTCTTGTTCACTATCATTTTTCTCTTATTTTTTTTCTCTTTTATTTTTTCTTTTTTCCCCCATTTTTTACAAATGTCAGATATTCTTAAGTTTTACACCCTTCTAAATTCTTTCCTTTAATTTAGATATAAACATCTATTTTCTGGAAATTACATTTGCTTCGACAATRAAGGAAGATTAATAAGCTCTTTATGTATTGCTACTTGCAGTTCCCTGTGAAACTGCTCTTGTGCAGCCTGCTCAGCTATTTCTGTTGGCACACAGCAGAGCTGGAGTTTTGCCTAGAGTAGCACAATCTTTTTATTYGCTGGAGAAACAGCTAGTCACCACCTCAGCTATATGATACTCTGCCTACTGCTATGCAGGGACACAGTTGCAATGTTTGTGATAGTGTCCACATCTCTACAGCTGTGTGATGTCTGCACTTTATAATTTTTTCTTAGCAGTTCTCTGTGTTCCTGATTTTTATGTGTTTGTGACAGTTTCTTTCAGCTTCTTACTCTCAGTCTGTGCCTGACTTGACTACTTGCTTAGAGTTGTCATGCCAACTCCCAAGCTTGAAAACTGAAATAGAGAGAGGATTTATCCGTTTTTTCTCCCTTTTTGTGTGTGTGTGTGTGAAGTACTCACTTCACAGTTACCAAGCTGCATGAACTGAATGCGTAAGTATGGTAAACAGCTCTGTGACATTGGTCTGACACTTAAATTTCTAAATATCTGTTTCTGTTTTGTAAAGATTTTGAACATCCCTTCCTTAATTCTTTCTTGCTGCTTTTCTGCATGCTGAAAATCAGGAAAATTAAGAAAATCAATGAAGTGGGGAAGGAATTTTATAGACAAGTCATTGCATTTTTCTTATTTAAATTGAACATATATCAAATACCCTATATAGAAGTAAGTAATCTTTAAAAGATCTGTGAGTCTATTCAATCCTTTTGAACGTGAGCTATTACTCAATTTGATTCACTTTTCATGCCAAGTTGTTCACTATTTGTGTGTATCAGCTTTCCAAATAAACAAGTGAAAAATATAAGAGACATACAGGAAATTAAAAATGCAAACTCTGAAGTCCTTATACTGAAATCATATGCAATCATTATGCCTGTTAGTAATGTATGTAACAAAGACATCTTTCTCAAAAAAAATGTGTTCTCCAAAATGAACAATAGTTTTAATAGTTTTGCTGTAATTGACAGATACATTCACAGGTGAATTGTATTGGAAAATATAATGTGTTTAAAGGGAATTTCTTTAAAAAGGAAGAGACATAGAAATCTCACCTCTGATAATATTGCTCTGTGGAGATYCCTGTGGAGGTAAATTTGCTCTACGTTTCACAGGAACCACCTGTATGGCTTGTGTACCATTGTATCTTGCTTTTCTTAAGTTAAAAAATGTGTGCTTTATAGTTGAAGTTATTTCATATATAAATACTTGTAATGTACTTCATCTTTTGTTTGAAATCGAGATTTCTGGGCTGCAAACTTTTATTGAGAGCATGCATTTWTTTTGCAYGAAGAGCTTTAGAGAATCAAATAARCTGGTTCCGCCTTTTCACAATTGTTTCATAGTAAAGTGTGTTTGCTTTAACTGAGCCCGTTCTAAAGTGGAAAGCTTTTATATCTCATTGAAAAACGCAAGAAGCCTCAGTTATCTAAAGAAGCTTTAACTTATAGGCAGGTGGGTTCCAGAGCCATATTAAACATTATCCTGTACTTGGACAACCTTGCAATAATCTGGGRTAATTTGATTCCAAATCCAGAGACTCCACAGTTTATCTAAAGCACTGACATTTTCTTCTGCAGCCCTCTGAAAGAAGAGATTATGACTTTCATTTGGCCCTCTRTTTGGACAGAGGAGTAGAGGTAATTGCATTGGTCAAAAACGTCAGGTCTCAGTGATTGTGCGTAACTGCAAGAGATGTTAAATCTAAAAGGATACAGAGACCATTTGTACCTCTACAAAAGCCTGGAAGAAAGGCCAAGAGTTACAAACTGCCATAGGAAAAAATATGAAGCACTGAAAATGTTTTGGGATCCTGTGGTAACACAATCTTCGATCAATACTTTCCGCATGATCTTTAGAAGTGTGTATGTAGTGTATATGTACATATAGTGTATATGCTACAGGCAAGAAATCCCTGACAGGACTCATCTTTCAAATCCCTGACAGGACTCATCTTTCTGCTCCCAGTTCAGAGGCCTTAAGTGGGCACATGAGCCAGGTGAAACAGGCTGTCCTTGGGAGATTTTAAAACTTTGAGGAGCACCAGCACAGCCCRACCTGTTTATTTCTTCTTCTGCTTTCCATCCTAATACTTGCTCTTGATGAGACAGGGTATAAACCACATAAAAACAGATGATCAAGCAGCAAGACGACCAAGAAAGATTGTTTACATTCTACATTTGCCAAGAGGAAATAAACTCTTGCTCTTCTATGYTAGGAATGCAGCTTGAAAAGAAATGTTACTTTCACATCATCTCCCTGGTACTTCCTTTATAYTGAATTTTATGCATCTTTTCCTAGCTAGATTTATTGTGAGAAGATCCTGGGATGGGAGGAGACAGAGCCAATTAGAAGAGCTAATCAGCTGGAATGCTGAGAACCGTTGCTTTGGAGGCCTCCCATCCACGCGGCACCATCAAATGCACTTTGCTAAGCAAAGGACAACTTGTTTGTTTTGGCCGTGGCTCATGTGAGCAGAGATAGTGAAAAGCCAGGGAATCCAACTGGATAAAGAACATCTGCAAATGATGTTCTCTTAATGCGTATTCTATCTAAAAAAACCTTGATGCTTGGTCTCAGATAAACCTTGTGTCTTGGCCACACATTTTKCTTTGTCAGGTTCAGAGTCAGCTTTCATTTCTTGTAAATAAAGGGGGGTCAGAGTCTATTTCATGCTAACCCACAGTACCAGTGTAAACTATTTCTAAAAAAAAAATATTGTTTGGTATCTGTAGATCCATTATGGAACTAATTTTAAAATTTGTGGATTTAGAAGTTTAATCAAGTTTTTCATTGTTTGAATCTTGCCTATAGTTTTGTATGCTTTTTACTTAGTTTAAGAAGATGGATTAATTTGGCAGTCTATCAACAGAGCATGAGAAATAAATTGCCTGCTGCCCCATGTGACATAGAGGCTAAAATGTTAAATATAAAATTTTGAAGAATATGCTAGGTGACTTTAGAGAGGAAATGGGGTCATATTGCTGCAGAAGGAGCTATTTGTTATCAGTTCTGTGAATTAAGTTACAGTCTAGGATGAAATAATTGGCCTTTTAGTTTCATAATCTTTTTCTCACCAAAAGCATCTCTCTAATTATTTACTATCATGGTCCTAATATATTAATAATCATGAATAGCTGGCTTTTAGAGTTGTATAATTTCTTTATTCTGCATGAGTGTTCATTGTGTACTCCGRTAAGGTGGGATAAGCACAATTTTGAAGTTGTTTCCACAGAGAAACAGATATACAATTGTAAGAACTTAGGCCTGGAGAAATTTTGTATTTGGGACAAACTCACTTTTAGCTCAATTGCTTGAAACAACAGGCTGAGTTTTGTGCCCTGCACAGGTGCTTTGCATGGACTTACTGATGTTGATAGCTGATATCATGTCCAAGGGGATATTGTGCATTACCTTTYATGAATCTTCTGTCTCGTGGACTCAGCTCTTGATAGAGATTTTCTTCTCTGCAGCCTTTTTCTAAGTGAAAATTAAAAAAACACAAACTAATAATCATGGAATGACCTATGGCATTTTGTATTTATGGTAGTCTTCAACAAGGTTAGCAGTGAGTTAATGGTGAGTATTTCACAGTCTAACAACTGCAAACATTTGAATCTGTGTCCTTTTATATGAGTTTGGATTGTTTGGTTAATTAAGATAACATTAAATTAAGATAATAACCCCTATATATYTTACTACTAACTATTTTCCTCTTATAGCTATTTAACATTTATACAATGGTTGCAAATTTATTTTTATGAATCAAAGAGTTTAGTATGAATTATTACTTGTACAATAATGCCATAATAACCCAACCAATTAAGCTTTCTTAATTGACTTKCTGCTCTGACTGTTTTTGGGTTAATACAAACATTTTTTCCTCTCTTTTTTGTTGCTTATGTATTTTATGTAATGGATTGTTGTGACTTGGTTGACAGCTTTTTGGTTCTTTTTTTTGTCTCATCTGAAGTTTTTTGATCTTCTGTTTAACTGATTCTGTTAAACTGATAAGGAAAGAACACACATGGTCTCAATTGCTGTTAGTGAGACCAGGATACCATGTTTCTAGATTATGGAGAATAGATAAGAAGACAGTAAGATTTCAAATATATTTGCATCTTTATGTGTAAAGTACCTTCTCCCCTCTGTTTTTTCAATATTAATATTAAATAATAAAAAATCTTTTTTTCTTTGTGAGTGTAGTGTATCAAACCAACTTGTCAGCAGTTTGGACACTGGGGATAAGAAAGTTTAATCRCTACAAAGTTTAAAGTTTAATTCTAATCTATTAAAATTTCATTTTGTGAAATTACATGTGAGCTAAAAAACCTTTTCTGATTACTCTTGTAATTTCAAAATTGTAAGGAGGGAGGACTTCCTCCTTTCTTCTTCAGTGTTATCTGTGTCAACACCTTTGTTTTGGGGTTCTCCTCTCCACTTTTCCTTTTTGAGACACCTTTATTTGAAAAATCTAGGTTAATGTTGGGTATTATGAAAAAATTCTTTACCGTGAGGGTGATGAGGCACTGGAACAGGTTGCCTAGAGAAGCTGTGGATACCCCATCCCTGGTAGTGTTCAAGGCCAGGTTGGATTGGGCTCTGAGCAATCTGGTCTAGTAGAAAGTGTCCTTGCAGGGGCTGGAACTAGAGGATCTTTAAGGTTCCATCCAACTGTAAGCATTCTATTCCTAAAACTCAGCTCTGTTCAGAGGAWGGCAAAATACTGTCATTTTTAATCACTGCTCTAAGGTGAGCTCAATAATTTTTCCAGGATCTGCAGCAATTCGGGTTTGCAATCCAATGTCCCCTGCTTACCTAGGACTACAGAAAGAGAATCTGTAAACAACTGCCCACTCACCCTGAATTGTGCTGCCTTTCTCTCTTGGCAGGGATTGCAGCTCACCAGTTTTTATCAGCCCAAATTGTAATGCTAAACTGTCTCTGAAATTTATTTTTAGCCTAAAATTTGATATGAATGGCACAATTAAGTACAGTCAGCTGGCTGTAGAAACTCTAAGTACACTYTGATGCACCCATCTTTAGTATTCAAACTCTTCCATCGATCCAATCCTCTCCTACAACCTCTTTCTGAAAGAGAGGAGTAAAATCTTTCACTGCATTTGGGAGAGGTTAGTCAGTAATTCAATGCTTCTTCACCTTATGCAGAGACATTCCTTCAGTGTTAATAAGGGGCAGAATCCTTCTAATTCAATAGGTTATTCTTCCTGCTGAGTTGATTTTTAATGCACAGGARTGAATGTGTCTTTTACAGCTTACTGAAATAAAGACCAAATTTTCCTTACCTCCAAAACACCATAAAGTTCAAAAAAAGGGTTGAAGTTTCTGAATTTCTTTGATTGGCTAGTAGAGGATTTTTGAAGTGACAATTAGGCAAATGCCTTTGAACAATATAAAGATTGAAATTCTCTTTTTAATGAGTAATTTATGCTATGCATCCAGTTTGCTTTTGAGAATAAGTTATTAGTGGCTTTTGAAAATTTCTCATATTGTTAAGGTCTATTTTTTTAAAACCTTTACCAACTAGACATTTGCAAATTAATTACTCCTGTAAAATTCATTCTATTAAAAAAATTTGAATGGATTAATCATGTCAAAAACAGAATAGAGTTAATTCAGTATATATTAGGTTGCACACAGCTTCAGCACAGCTWGATGTTTCAAATATCCAGTGACATTTGATTGATTCTTCCAACTTTACATAAACATTAGAAAGAAGGTCTGTTACCTAATCTTTATTGTACTAAGAAAAGTGATGCCCACTCAGGTAAAATAAGAGGAAATCTGATTTGCATTACAGAATGAGAGCTTTTTTTAACATCTCTGCTATGTTTTTGTCTAACAACATAAATGTTAAACACTATATCATTTGCGTTTTGTTGGATTTTGGCACAAAAGGCTCTAAGCCAAAGTATTACTTTCAACTCATAAAGTTTACCTTTAAAAACCTAATTACTTCTATCCAACTAATTTTACCTGTTTAATTACCTTCTGAGAAGAAAATTTCTGTATCTGACTTTSTAAGGTATGAGATCCTCTTTTCTGGATACATGTTTAAAATGCGTAATTTTCAAGAGAAGATGAGAAGATTAGTAGATTCATTGAAAAATATCTATGTTCTATGATTTCCAACATTCATARAAGACAAGAAGAAAATGCAGGAGGAGAAGCATCACTGCATTACCCTGTCCCTTCATGTTGATGCCGAGTATGAAAACCTGGGCTCCAGAGGGTGAGAGAAAGTTCAGACTTCATGCTAAATCAGTTTTGGGCCTTGTTCCCAGGATTTGCCAGCTATGCCAATTTCTCTAGGACATAAACTCTAAGATAATGTTAACAGAAAGCAAACCACAGCCACCACACTCATTTTCCTTTGGCAGGGGGATCAGTTTAA
Source organism: Malurus melanocephalus (assembly GCF_030028575.1). Taxonomy (NCBI): domain Eukaryota; kingdom Metazoa; phylum Chordata; class Aves; order Passeriformes; family Maluridae; genus Malurus; species Malurus melanocephalus. The sequence continues at coordinate 2,579,945 of NW_026623285.1, forward strand.
ATCCCCAGAGCAGTCAGYGCTGTATCCTTCCAGGCAGCACTCTCTCTCCTAATCCAATCAGCACCATGACCAGAAGCTGCTAACCATGCTGTGGATTTCCAGATTTCTGCCTTAATTGCCGGTCTGCAGGAACTTGGGGCATGAGACAATAGCTGGCKCAGTCAGGTGGGTAAACATCTGCAGCTCTCCTGCTCCAGGCTGTGCTGCWGAGCACCGCTGGGAGAGGCTCCCCGGCAGAGCCCACGTGTCTCTGCTGCAGCTGGCATGCTCCTGGGAAACAAGGGTGGATGTGGGATGTGGTGTCCCTGCTGTGACACAGTTGTGACCCAAGCYTCCTCTCTGACCTGTGTGTTGTGTGTAGGAAAGGCACTGGCTTTGGGATGTAACTACCCMGTGCGATTGTACCAGGAACAGCGGGATAAGCAGCAGTGACGAGATTGTGACCCTGTACTCAGCACTGGTGAGGCTGCAGCTCAAATCCTGTGTTCAGTTCTGGGCCTCTCGCTGGAAAAAAAGACATTCAGGTTCTGGAGTGTGTCCAGAGAAAGGCAACAGAGCTGGGGAAGGGCCGGAGCACAGGTCTTATGGGGAGTGGCTGAGGGAACTGGGTTTGTTTAGTCTGGAGAAGAGGCTCAGGGACCTTATCACTCCCTGCAACTGCCTGGAGGGAGATTGTAGAGAGCTGTGGGCTGGTCTCTTCTCCCAAGTAACAAGTGACAGAACAAGAGGAAATGGTTTTGAGTTGTGGCCAGGGGAGGTTTAGATTGGATATTAGGAAAAATTTCTTCATTTAGAGGGTGSTCAGGCACTGGACCAGGCTGCCCAGAGAGAGTAATGGTAGACCAYTTAAATACCTGGAGTTTTTTAAGAGATGTGTAGATAAGGCACTTAAGGATACAGTTTAGTGCTGGACCTGGCAGTGCTGGGCTATCAGTTRGGCTTGATGATCTTAAASGTCATTTCCAACCTAAATAATTCTATGATTGGGGATTTAATTTAGCCAGGAATTTAAATAAGATGAACAAGCATCAGGTTGGTTGAATGACATCACTGAGGTGTATGTTAGCAGATTTACTCCGGTTATGTACAGGCCCAATTAAAACAGTCTTGACTAAAATACTCTGGTCTCTGTTTTATTCAGGTTGTATTAAGGTTTGCAGGAGAGATTGCATGATACCTTGCATAAGGCAAACCATCAGTGTCAGGCAGAGGTACCAGCAGATAGAAACTGTTGCTCTCACCCCAGGTCAGATTTATCACTGAGAGCCTCTCCATGAAGGAACTACAGCAGCTGACTGACCTGGTGCCATGGTGTGTTCCACAGGTCAGTGACATGCTGTGCAGGGCAATGTTTCTTTCTGGATTATATTTACCTTGCATTCACTTTAAGCCGCRTTTTGCTCTTTTGTAAATAACAGATTTTAAAAGGAAACTGAGGCTTCTATTTTTTCCCCTGTAATGTACCTTTTCCAATAGCTGAAATAAGTGCCTCCAGCTATGTTTTTCATATTCATTTCTCTATTYTTTCCTTCCCCCCAATACTTCTAACAACCATTGCCTCCTGGATGAACCTTTRCAATAGCTGTGATCAGCAGTGCTGTGATGAAAAGTGGTCAGGTCTCCACAACACACCTCCTGCAGAGATGCCAAGGTCATGATGGACACAAATACTGTTATTTACTGTGCTCAGAYATGGACTGAATCCAAACAAATGTCTCTGGTGGCTTGCTGTCAGGAARGCTTTGGAAAGTCCTTGAGGCACTTCTGCAGCAGTGCACATGAAAGAGCTGAAGGGAAAGGATTTCTCTGCACTGGAGTTTTCCAAGACAGAGCAGCATTGTCCCACATCTTAGATGAATGCCAAACAATGTCYGACAAGTGATGACTTCTGAAGTTTAACCTAATTTGTTAAATGGGTAAGCCTATTGTTTAGAATGAATACTAAAACAATCAGTGGAAGTAGCCAGTCTCCCTAAAGGATATTATTAGAGAATGAATGAATTATTAAAGGGAATATGTTTGTTCTGGATCCCACCAAAGCCAAGCTCTCACTGACATCCTTCCTTTCATCCAAAAAAAGTCATTGCTAAAGGCAAGTCAAAGATTWAAAGATTGCAGATATTTTAAGTAAAAGAAAAAAAAAAAAAGAACTTTTGTGTGTAATTAGCAACATCTGCAAAGAGAAAATTTGTATTTATTTCCATGATGCTTTTTGCAAAACTGCTGCTATTTCTTTGTCTTTCTTTCCTCCTTTCTTCATTAGCTAGCTTTATGCTATGGTTCCTTGTGGTTTGTCTGGGATATCGGGAAGCATGTTCAATTAATCCAGTGAGAGGAGTGCTGCGGAACAGATGTGGGCAGACCCGGCATGAGGGAACTGCTGGAAGCACAGAGCAGAAAAGGCCAAGTGTGTTCTTGTTTTCTGATCTCTGGCAGGGGAATGGAGTTGGCTGATAGTGGGTGTTTTGAACAGCCCTGTGGCTTTGTGGTGATGCAGTGCAGTATCATTTTGGAGAGCAGCTGGTTTCCTGATGTGGAATTATTGTTCCCTGGCTGGGATGTGCTGTGGAGGCAGGGAGCTCTGTCCAAAACTCAAAGTGCAACCTGCCTTGTGTGGGAAAAACTGGAGAGTAAACTGGAAAGAGACAGCTTCACTCCTCATGCAGATGGCAGCTGCAGCAAAGAGACTCCTGTAACCAAGGGCTGTGGGATGGATGGAGCCTCAGATTGATTTTGGAATGAGAGAGTAGAATGGGTGTCTTGGCTTACAGTCTCATCTGCACTTYCCAGTAGCTATAGAAAATCAGCCTGGAGTGTGAAATTAATAAATATCAGCATTACGTAATCCATATGTTGAGGTGTTTGCAACCAGGTTTTGTGCAGTTCTTAAACATTATTTACATATTGAAACTATGAAAACTCARTATTTTGAGATAAAGCTGCATGAAACATTTTAAAGATACATTCAAGATTTCTTTGATTCGAAATTTATTTTAAATATGATTTTCTCTAAAGAATACCCTGAAYCTACTACAATGGTTTCAGAGCAATAAAGACAATGAGAATTCAATGTGAACCCGCTCACATATCCAACAGGAAACAACATCCTGACCAGTCAAACACCATTGTAAAATGGAAGCCAATAGTACTGTTTAAAATAGAAGGCAATTTTTTTATGAACCTAACAAGTGTGCTTCCTTTGCTGGCACCTACATTAGCACTGGAAAAGGATCATTTGTTCTTTGCTCCTTTACTTTTTGCAGGAATTGATGCAATGGAAGAGGATCCAGTTTTCCCTAAGGAAAAGCATGCAAGACAGATTCACTCCTCTCTCCACAGCACACCCCAGAGGAGTCACCACTGACTTGAAATCAATGCTTGCACTGGCCATGTCTATTTTGTGTCAGCTTTGAACACTAGGCAATAAAGACCCTTTTTATTTACTGCCACTTCTATAAAAAAGACATTTGTGCTAATGAAGGCCCCTTTTTATCTCTGCCAGCACAAATGAAAGTGCCTTCCCAGCTATTTTCCATGCACCATGGACTTGTGCCGGCCCAGTTTGACCCTCGCGAGCCAGAATAAATGTGGCTCTTCATTCTGCACATACCAATGGCTGCACATTCCATGTTTGGAACAGGCTACACAGGCTGTGCATTGTGGCTAACCTCGGGTTGAGTGTGATGGTGGTATCAGCTGCATCACTCCCAGTCTTGTTCCAAAGCAGAGAAGTCCCCAGTGATTCAGCAGCTAGCTGAGGGAATTTGGAACTTCAAAACAAAACTGAGGTCATCAAGAATCTGTTTGAGGTTAGTTAAAACCATCATCTTTTAAAAAATGCAATTAAAATCTTGRACAGGGAGGTGAGAGAGGTTACTTGCTTGTTTGCTTGAGAAGTCCTGATCAATGGATCCTACATTTTCACGTTATTGTCATTCAGAGCTGGATAATTTATTAGTAAAATATTGTTTACAGAAATGCCTTTGAAATGCCTAGTGAAGACTACGGTTTTCTTGTATTAAAGGTCAACAGGTGCAGGGGTTTATTTGGATTCCAAGGCAGGTCTTGGTACTTAATTGGCAGTCCAATCTAAATGATTTATAGCACATCACTTCCATTCAGCATGACAGTATAGTGGGAGACTAATTTGTCCTGTAACATTTCAGGATATTTTCAATATTTGCTGTATTTTTGCTTGCATGTTTACCTCAACCAGAAGCTACAGAAGAAGGAATTAGCTGTTTTTCTTGGTAATATGAGTAAATTAATTGATCAAGTTGTATATGTGTGAGTAGGGACAGTGAGATATTCACATCTACTTCATTGGGTGAAAGAAAGAGAAAGAAATGGACAGCAAAACAATGTTATTTTTTGTATTTTCATTTAATAGAGGTAAAAGTTAAGCCCCTAAGTTGTACTTCTAAGTGTAAACCATGCAAACATTCTTTGTTCTCAGACTGTTCTTGGAAGTCTTGACTGCTGCTGAAGTCCTGAAAGCACAGCAGGCAATCTAAGATGAGTCTTTTACCACGTGTGGRCCTGCAGGCATATAATCCCAATTTCATGAGCAACCGTTCAGGTGGAAAGCCACAAATCATTTGGTGTGTTGGCTTGTTCAGTGGCTGGACAAGACGTGTTTATTCAACACATTAGGGTTACAAAGGCTGTGAAAATAAGCAGGGTCACAATAAAAAATTTAAACATTCATTTTGACAGAACGACAACTATGACAAACATTAAAGAGATTTTAAAATCTAAATCTAAAAAGTTATATGGTCAGTAATGATGAACTAATGTTCTGTTACCTCCTAATCTATGGAATTGTTTCCTATTAAAAATCACTGCTAACTTGACAATGTACAAGATGGGCTGATTTTTATTGTAGTTGACTACCCAAACAAAATCCTGGTGTAGTTAAGCTGTGAATTCAGCCTGCGGTACACATGATTGAGTTTTTTTGGTAGCAGAACTGCAAAATGAACATGCACTGAGGATTACWTTTGGAGTAAAAACGGATGATCTAAGGATTACAAAATGTGTACCCACTCATCTATCAGGTTTGCACACAYGTGTTTAGCAAGAATTAGCATTAAATACTGAGTCTATGCTATCTGTGTGCTACACCCACCAAGTTCTCTTTCCGAAGACTTGTGCCTAAGCAGCAAATGAGAATCCAAGTGCATGCTCTGCAGAGCAGGCATCTGCATTTTTAATTTCACCAAGACTGCAATAAAATCAAGGTTTTCTTCCTGAGAAAGAGCTGGTCCAGGAACAATTATCCCAAATCTATTTAGCAGTTTGCAGACTGTCTAATATCATGTAATGCAATGGGGCAAACCAGAACAATCTGATTAGGATTTTGTCAGTTTGCTACCTGTATTTTGTCTTCAAAAGACCTTRCTTAGAAAGTTGCCAGGCATTTGTTTTTATTTATTCAATTGTTTTGGTTAAAATTCTGCACTACCTCCTCTGCTTTCATTACATACAGTAGCATTTAGGCTTTTAAAATTATGTTGCAAGTGTTAAGGTTTGATGAACATTTGCATCATTTAAATTAATCTATACTCTCTTAGGCAARCGGATTTGGATTCATTTGGGGAATTCTGGTTTTGGAGTTTTAGTTTGTTGTCAGACCAAAATATGTAGACCTSTTTGAGTTTGGTTTAATAAATAGTACTTAGAAGATTAATCAAAACTCATTTTCAAAGTACAGATGTATCRACCTATTCCTAACATATGCTTTAACATGACTTTATCTCAAATATTTTGATGTTCCAGTGTTTTGGCAGAAGAAGTTTCAATTTTTGTCAACAAAAGCATATGCTTCCGTTTGATGTAACTAATGCTAAAATGAGAGTCCAAGGCAATTATAGCCCATTTTTCCATTTCCACACACTTACCATTTGTAAAGTCTCCAAAGAGTCAAGTTTCATGGACAATGCTTTTTTGGTACTGCTCAACAATTGTATTTGATTTTTGAGCAGTGAGAAGTCCATAGATCTCTGCCAACATTTTAAAATCAACTATACAAAAGTTAAAATACCTGGATTCCAAATTAAACACAATTATCACCAACATGTGTAAGGTTCTTTTTTCCCTTTCTGCATATTATGAAATGTTACAATCTCTTCTCAACATATGTGTARAGGCAGTATGGTCTGTGTGTGAGACCCAGATTCTCCCATGGACTTTGTTACAGCCACCAGCAAAAATCTTATCACATCTCTCTGGACAAACTTTTCACCAGAAAAGTGTAATGACAATAGAGAGACAGATAAAGGGTATTTATTTATGATTATGTGCTTTATTTTAAAGAAAGAATTAATTGCACACTGTAATTTTCCAGTAGTTTTTCTGATTAGGCTCTCAATTAAATCATTTTACCTGTCTTTTCACTTGCGATTTGCTCATTCTGATTTAAATTGGATTCACCTTCCAGGCTTCTCAGTACTTTGAGAATACCAGTGGTCAGAAAACCAGGGATAAATGTAGGAGGGTGCATACACAGAAACAAAATGCAAAAGAAAACCTGAGGGTGTCCTAAAACTTCGTTTTCAAAAGGGCAACTTACACCTGGCATTTTTGTTYCACCCACTGTGTATCTCCAGACACAAACCAGGAAAAAACAGAGGCCAAGAAAAGGAATGGTGTATAGTTTGCATTCTCCGTGGTAGATTAAACCCCAGAAAGGCTTGGTTATGTTTCACTGTACRCAGCAATAGGAGATGCTCAGGCAGGCTGAATAGCTCAACTAATCCTGCAGCTGCTGACCCACAGCAAATCCACAGCCCTTCTGTGGCTCAGGAGAATCGCTGTTGRCACAGTGGAGACCCTTGGAGAGAGCTGTGTGACAGATCCTGGGGACAGTTCAGCCCTGTGAGGATGGAAGTGCCCATAGCACAGAAGGAAACGTTTCTGCTCTGCAGTGGSATGCTCTCCTGGAGCAGGGACAGGAGCAGCCCCTGCCATGGAGAGAGGGCAGGCAGGGCAGCTGCTCCCTGCGCTCTGGGCAATGAACTGCTTAACAAACCTTTCCTGTTGGAGAATGGTTTTTTTATTGAGGAGAGCTTCTCCTCAATAAAGCTTTCAGAAGGCATTTCTGGAGGGTGACCTCCCAGAGGCAAGGAACTGAACAGCCAAGCAATGCACAGTGTCTAGGTGGCAAATTTAATAGGAGAAGAAGACTCTGAGTTGAGGACAGAGAGGACAAAAGGGGGAGCAGAGATGCATGGTAAGCCTGCAGGGGCTTATGGACCTATTCTCAAARGAGATTACCTCAATTTGCACAATAAAAAATGTAGGTACAGACTAAATTCAACCCAAACCACTTACAAATCCATAGGATGTCTGTGCTCTCCAGGGGCACCATTTTTATGCCTYTCTGAATTGGATCCTGAAGGTCATAGGCAAAATTATTCTTGGCTTCAGCTATARGATCAGTGTGTGCTCTGGCTCTTTTCTTCTTAACCATTTCTGYGTAAGTGGAATGGAATCTAACCAAGTTTCTTTTTTAACAAGTTTGAATTTTCTTGTTTCAACCAGGAAAGAACTACAGTTTAAAGCATATTGCAGAAAGACAGAGTATTGAAAGAATATTCAGAAGGGAAAGAACTGCTGTGAGGTGCTTTTTAAGAAAATAGTTGTGTTTTCTTCCACTCTGACAAACTTAAACTCAGCCATATTACATTCTTGTGTATATTTTGGTGGTTTTGGAATAGATCACTAAAGAGATCAAATATCAGTTGTTATATGAGAGCTTGTCTTTCATATTAAAAGACATTTCGTGGAGCATTTTGCCAGCTTTTTACAATGACCATAAGAGGCCTCAGACTCTCAGCTTTCATAGCTATATTCCAAAATAAGAGTGTTCACACAAATTGGCAAGTTTCCAATTTCTGAAACCATGTATAGCAAAATCCAGCACTGTGAGCTATTAGCACTTGTCCCCAACATCCARTGCTTAAGCAACTCTGCTGGTGCTCTCCAGCCACCCACAAGAGTTACCTGGACTATGGTAAAGAGATTACTTACAGTTGGAACTGAAATTTAGATAAAAGGAAATTTAACAAGGGTCACAAAAAGGTCATATTTAAGAAGAAAAAACACCACAGGAACCTTATGAACACGCTTCAAACTAGTAAAGAACGCAGATTATTTTGATACTTGTTTTTCCATTGTTAATTCTGTAATAATTTTTCTGGAGATRCAGTGAATATTTTAAAGAAATTAGTGTGGATCTCCTTGTTAAATACTTTTTCAGCTTAGGTCCAAGCTCTTGTTTGAATTTTGAACAAGAGAATAGTCACTTTTGGAAGCAGCTTAAAATTTCAAAGGTGAACATGACTCTAAGCCATCTCTGCCCATGTACTTTGCCTTTGTCCTTCTTCATCAGGATTTCTGCAGGCCATCAGTTCCCTGCAATTTTTTTGAGAATTCAATTACTAGCTGATGATCACTGGCACATTCATAGAGACTGTGGAAGACTCCAATTTTCATCACAAATGCCTAAAAATCCAGATTCTATAAGGCATGTTTGACTCAGCATTCTCCAGCATCCTGACAGCCTCCAGAACGGAGCAGGAAGCCTCACTTTTTGAGACATCTCAGGATTCTATCTGGTTATTCATATTGCTGTATAGTGTACTTGCATTTCATTTTTCGGTGACAAAGGAGGAATTCACAAAGGTTCAGTTCAATGAGAAATTGCGTCAGTGATGTGGAGGTTTGGGGGGTGACTTAGAGCAGGAGCTTAACTTCAGACACTCTAAAATCACAGCTCTGAAGGAACCCCTTTCTTCCCTGTGCCTGTAAAGGAAGTGCAGAGAGATTAGCCTCAATCAACACTCCTCTAAATGTCAATGCAGAAGATTACATATGAGGGCAGTTAGGAAATCAGATAGTTTAACGCAGCCATTAATTAAACAAAAACATTAGGAGAGTCTCAACATACATTTTCATAACRCATTTGAAGTAGAATTTCAGTGTTTGAAAATATTTTTGTAATTAATAGCATCTGTAGATGTAGAAGCGACGAAATRCTGTCTGAAAAATTATCCCTTGATGCCTCTGGCACATTTAAGTGAGCAAAAAAGGTACCCTGTCTTCTCAAAGTGCACTTACAGTACAAAAAGAAATGGTTTGGAGATCTGTCATTCAAAACATGGTATATAACTGTTGCAGCATATAAATAAAGCAGAATGAAAACTTTGTTAAAATGTTTATGCATACTGTAAGATTTAATGTTTCCTTAAAAACACCATTTGCAAAAGTGGTTGATATACTAAAAAATGCACTTAACCTTTGGACTGTGTGTCTGAGCATTTCCTGGTATAGGTTCAAGGTGGCAGCAAGAGGAACCATAAATCTRTGGAAAACACCACAGTAAATGTAGGAATTGATGTTCCTGGACTCCATCATGGGTGAAGTCCTTCAGGTTAGGGGGAAACAGGCAGATGCTTTTTTCTCTGTATTGGCCAGGGAGCGGGATGAAAGAAAAAGCTGTACCCCTATGTTGAAAACATGTATTGCTTTAGAGGAAACACATTATCAATAGTCAACAAAACAACACATTGGGTAATATTAATTTCTAAATTCTAGTCTGAAGTAGTATCTATATTTTGTATCAGTCAGGAGCCAGCTGCAATTTTGTAAGATTTAAACCAATATGAAGATCTTTTTGTGTTGTACACAAAACATACAAAGCCATTAGCTACTAAAAAATCCCAAGATAGGCACAAAGGTTTTTTTGAAAGGTCTCATCCCAACCAGATGAATGCTCACCACGTTTATGTATGTGAGGGATGCTGAGAGATCTGTATTCCTCGTAACATTGAATTTTCTGCAGTTGAAATATTTACCAGCATAGACAACATTAAATGTMATTTACAGCACATTATGGATGTGAACACCAAGAATTACTATATGCCCAAGATTATGCACCTTAATTGTGATATTCTCCTGTAAAGTATTCTTTCTGAAATGTTAACAAGCACTCGGATTACATTAATTGTTAGCATTAATTTCTCCTCTTGTTTGCTATTGCTGAATGTTTTTATTAAGTTGTGCATGGCTTTATCTAAATAGAAAATGCAATATGATGTATTCCAATGTGATGTAAATGTGGAACTACAATACAACTCAGGTAGAAATCATAGCATTTCTCCATCATTTTTTCCATGAATAATCGTTGCAATAGAAGCTTACTTGACGCAGAAGAATCAAATGCTACTTTAATGGTTTTTACTGAGAAGAACAAGATCTCAAACATGCAAGACAACTCAGCAGGTTTGTATGTATTAAGCAGATTATTTAAAGAATACAATAAGGAAAGATGAGGTAGACCATTCCACTGCATATAAAGCATTTCCTCACTAACACTATTTTATTGAGGAGACATCAGASACTAATTAAGTGCATTATCAGTATGCTAGATTTCTCTTTATTATCAGTTGATCTATTTTCTCTCTATAACTCTTTCTTTCACTTTTCTCCTCCTAAGGCTCTAGGATCTCACAGTGATAATTATTCATATGTTATCAGTATTTTGGCCCCTAGCATATAAATGTGTATTAGATACACAGGTAYTGAGCCACATAAACACCATTAATTTTCAGAGGAGGAATTTTGGGGGACATTYTCGTGGCAGCTGAGTTATGGTAGATTTGGTATTATGTCTGGGCTCTGAGCCAGCCTTAAAAWCCTTCCCGTACTACCATCCATCGAGGGCACACAGTCACTGATGGGGGTGTCAGCTTGAGGCTGTGTAAGAAAGCTGAGACTCAAGGAAAGACAAATATATGGAAGGCAGCTCTGAGGCAGCTTGGCAGCAAGTCAGATTCTAAGTAGTAATGCTTGTATTAAATATATTCTGCCTTCCATGCTTAATAGTAATAAAGTTTGATTGAAGTCATGTTCAAATTGTGCTCTGTCTGATGCCAGGTATTTAATATATAAGCAGTTTGGGGATTTTTGCTATCWGAAGCAAAAGGGATTTAGATTTATTCCAGGCTTTCACAGTAGRAACTTGCTCTATGGCCTGGAGACACTGAGCCAGAAGAAAAAAAGAAAAAGGCTACTGGAAATCTGATCATCTTCCTTTGGCAGAAAAACTTATGGCTCTTTTGCATGCTTTTCAAAATTATTCTGCCATAAGCCTTTGCTGCACCAGGAAATCCCCATTTTGCCYTGAAACTGCTGCAGGGTCGAACAGGATGATTTTATTTCTTTCTACAAGCACAGATCTCATAACTCCTGTGATAATGAACTACCATCTCCCTTCCTCCCTCTTTTACAGAGATTTCCTTTCCCTTGTGTTTGCAAAATTAGGTTTGCTGCAAACAAGAAACTCAAAACCGGAGAAGCAAAAGAAAAGAACTGCAAGTTACATATTGGCTTTTCCTTTGTTGTTTAGAGAGCCTCCTGATCCTGTGGCAATCCAATTATGTTTGAAGCCTGGCTCATGACTTTTGAATACTCTCTGGCACATCAGAGCTCCTTGGGGACCCACAGCAAGCTATGATATTCCATAAAACCTGTATTAGGTTAATACATAATTCACCGTTTAGAAGACAGATAGAGGGACAGCCTTGCCAATACAAATTCTTCRTTTACTTTTAGGTGATAGGCAGTACAGAGCCTGTATTTGAACTCTGATTAAARATTTTATTAGCTCAGCATTTCATATCACTAGCTAACAGCACACATGCAAATATGTGTTGTATTCATTCGGATTTGCATTTGCTTGGRTGATTTYACCTATAACGYAGCCATAGACACTTACAGGATRAGAATTGTCAATAAAGTAATCTGTRTACTGAGGGAGATAARTCCCTACYTGGAGCATAAACAAAGAATTTAAAATTCAGAACCATTGRCATAAAGGGTTTTGAAATGKKTCTACAGGGTAAGTGTSSTTCTGATGCAGGAAGTGCAGGCATCCTGGAAATAAGGAGGCATYCTTCCCCACTGAGCTGTGTCCTGGGAAAGCAGGTGACTGCCAAAGTGTGCCAGCATGTCCCCTCTTCCTGAGCACCCTCAGCTACACCCTTGCAGTAACAGCTCAGAGTTGCTTTGGKCTCTCTGCTTGGTGCAGAGAAAGTTTTGCTCTTTCATCCCAACACCTTCTGTGTCTTTAAACTATTTCCATTGTTATATCTTGGCCTGTTCCTACAGACAAAAACCTGTAGGCCTTTGCTAATGACCCAGTGATCCCAGTCTCCAAGGTTTTGTGGTTTCCTGCTGGAGAAGCACCAGAGCAGCAGCCTCTGCTCTTTCTGCAGGTTGATCCCATCTGACTGMAATGCATCTCATGGGGAATATCTTCTGTTCACTGACCAAGCCAAGCCAAGGGCCAGGATGGCAAGGAGACATCTGCAGAGGAGAGTGCTTAGTTCTTCCTTCTAYTGCTGGATATTCCTGGCTAATTTGGGAATGCTTTTGGCCACAGCAACACAATCGTTTCAGCTTTGCGCTATTTTGTGCCTCCTGTGTTTTTTTATTTGCTGCAGGGGAAGTGGGAGGAGAGGGGAAGTATTTTCTCTGGTGCAAATGTTTGTGTCAGGTAAACTCRCCATAAATCTTTTCTTGAGGAATTCAGTTCATTAAAGCCCAATTAGACACCAATGGCTTGATTTACCTCATTAAGGCTAATTTAAATCAGCAGAAACAGCAAATTGCTATTAGGGATTTATAGCTAGAGTTTTAGTGGACTGTGGAYAGACAAAGTGAAGACTTGTTTCCTTTGACTATACTTTTCATTCACTCATATTTTTGACCATAATTACACATTAAAAGAACATTTAATAAACCTGGAGTCAAACTGAACTCGCAATGAGGAAGACATTACCAAATAAAGTATTTAAATGCAATTGTTTTGTGCGTGTGTGGTGTTCAGATTTTTTTTTTTTTGAGAAGGTGCCTTGCTTGATTGTTTTTCTGTTTCAGTTTTTGTTGTTGTTGTTATTTGTATTATTTGAAGTATAATCACAATTTTCTTTAAACTGGATTAGGTGAAAAACCTTAAAAAACTGAAATTAGTCTGGATGAGGCAGGAGCAGGGGAAAGACTCYTCTCCCTGAGCAGTAGCARGAACAATGTATGATGAACTGACCATAACCCACATTCCCTGTCTCCCTGCACTGCTGGARGGGAGCAGGTAGAGCTGGGAAGGAGGGAGTGGTGGAGGAAGGTGTTTTTAAGATCTTATTTTACTTCTCATTATCCTGCTCTGATTTTGTTAGTCATACATTCAATTAAGATCWCTAATTYRAGTCTGCTTTGCATRTGATGGTATTCAGTGRCCAATCTCTCCCTGTCCTTMTCCCAACTCATGAACCCTTYGTTAYACGGTTTTTCCCCCTATCCAGCTGTGGAGGGAAGTGTTCAGAGGCTTTGATGGGTGTTCTGGCATCCAGCCAGAGTCAACCCTCTACCAGACATTGGATCAGACACCACACTCCAAAAGCTGCACTAAAATACAACATGGGTGTAAATTGTGTGTGTGTGTACACACGTAGCTATAATACCTCATTTGACAAAGAAAGAATGTAATAACACATCTCCTGAKGTATGCAAAAGGCCTTCCCCTATAAAGAGCCAATCTCAGGAATTATTTCCACCCCAAATTCATGTTCACCTGGCTGAGGTTATATTTGCTTTAGATAAAAGTACTCAGATACATCACTGCCATCAGTTTGTGCTTTTTTGGCCTAAGACTCTTAAAGGAGGAYGGACAGGTTGCATAAAATCAAGTAGCCGAGCATTTGAACTTAAATTGTCTTACTGGAGTTGGTAATAAAATTCTACATAGAGCAGAAAGATAGCAAGTTTGAATCACACTTGTCTCTCGTACAAAGACATTGCAAAGAATGTGCTCTATCAAGAAAATCAAAGATCTTTGCAGTTAAGCATTCAGGCTACAGGCTGGGAGTTCAACAAAAGCCATTGAACCATGTCAGACAAATCAAAAAACCTTGGTATATATTCAGCAGTCAAGAACAAACGCAAACACTGTAATGAAAATATTTATCCATCTGAAATGGAAAGTTATTTCTGATATTCTGAAAAGGAACTAAAGCATTAATAGCAAGAGAAGATAAAACATAACTCCAACCCCAAGGTCACCAAAAGTTCTGTGGAAAGCTTATAGTCATGTCTTTTAGTAACAGAGATAAATCATAATCTTCTACTTTTGGAAATTCATCTTCAGAGTACCCACAGTTGCTGTAGCTCTCTGTTCCCATTGCTCTCTCTGACCCATCTCAGAGTGCTTGAATAGAAATGGGATGCTGACAAAAGACCATGTCCCAGATCTGGAAGCTKCTATGAACTTTTTTTATCTTCCTTCTCTGATTTGCTTAACAGCAATTGCTAAAAAATGCCTATATCTTCTATACTAAAGCTGGCTATCCTTTTGAAAGCAGTGTAAAAATTTAGTTGTTACATCTGGTAAAGTTTTCTCTGGTGAAGTTCATGGGAKAAATTTGGAGATCATTTTACACAGAAAACCAGAAAACTGTCATTGCMATTTAAGTCATGTGAAGCCAGTTCTCTCAATTAAACTGCATTTTCACTTCCCCCTCAGGAAGATTTAGTATGTGCAAATTTGCACATGCCAACTAAGGGGAACTCTTTTCAGGAGCTGTGCAGAACAGCCTTTCTCCATCACTGCCTGGACTGTGAGGGAGCCTACATTTAGCCCAAAGTTAAAATCAACAATTAAACTCTTAAATGCTCTTAACAGAGTGGTCTGGYGAGCAGCTGAGCTGGTCTAAGATCCTGCTGTTGCCAGAAGGCAGTGCCTTCACCCGGCTGTCCCTCCTCCTCCTACTTTTCTCCCCGCATTTTACCCGCAGGCTCACCCCCTCTTCAGAGCTGCAGCTGCAGTCTGAGCAAGAAGGGAAAGCAGAAACTGAGTGACTGCCCCAAGATCACACAGTRAGCCAGCAGAAAAGGGCAGACCAAAATCGTGATCTCTCAAAGGCCAGCCCCTGAAATAAGTCTGCTCCGTGCCTTGTCTAAACAGTCCCAGATAGGTCAGCATGGGACAACAGGAAGAGGTAAAATAAGCAGAGGGATTCTTTCTCCCTCCTTCAGGAAAACAGAGTGGTCAAATCAAAGGAGCTGATTTTCTGCTTATATTTATAGGAAGGCATTGATATATAGAGGTGATGTTTCAATTTGACAAGTGATAGCAAATATTGCCCAGTCTGTGCACGTCACAGGGCAGTGTAGCAGCTCGATTTTTAGCCTGATTTTGGAAGGGTCTGGGACTCCTGCAGCTGTGGTGTCCATCTGACTTTTCCCACCATACCCAACCACTTTTGAACCCAACTTCAACTACCTGTTCATGAAAAGCCTTTTCTAAACAGAGGAGAAAGAAACCTAGATTATTACTCTAAGAAAAACAAAGCTGCAGTCTGTGGTTATTCAGGAGGCAGAGGAGACCAGGGTGCTGTGGGAGATTTAGGAGACACAGAGGCAATTTAATGATATTGCACCAACGAATAAATTAATACGGGCTGAGGCTAGGTCTGTAAAGCATCACAGGATACAATAGCATCAGAATCCTGATTGTTAATTCAGTTGTTCCTTTCATGGATGAAAAAGATATCTTCATGGAATTTTTAAAACAGTATCAGGTTTTTGAATCTTTCTGTTCAAAATCTTTTCTTCTGAATGCTCATTTGCTTTCAAAGAGGCAGGAAGAGATTATATTTTTATGTCTTTTGTGGGTGGAGATCCTACACAGAAAAGAACTGATCAATGCATTTGCATAATTTTGAGTCTTAGATGTGCAGTTTCCAAAGCAAAATATAAATGCGCACACCCGCAGCAACATCTGTATTTATTCTGGCCTTTTCAGAATGAGTTTCTACAACTTTTTACCAGTGTGTTTCTAATTGCTAAAGTAAATGCAACATTATATCCAAAATTTGAAATGAGACACCATAGTGCCTGTCCCACTTAGGAAGAGATGCTTCTGCTATTTTTTTTTTCCAATGAGTCAGAGGCAATGCAATAACATTCCTGAGCAATGGGGCAAGTTCAGAAGAAAGCATATGGTCACAGGGAGTTGCACATCCTGTATTTTTCCCTTTGGAAATTAATGAGCATGGTATGCCTAAAACAGCCTTAATGTTTTTGACTTCATTCAGAAATAATGCTGATAAATATTCCTTCATGATTCAAGTCCAGAAAAGTTCAAGKAAAGAAAGTCAATTGATTAACTAAATGTTGTAAATTTTATTTAGTAAAGAAAAAGTTTGATGCCTGAAAGAACAGAGGAGCCCCAGCGTCAGCTCAGTCTGCCCATTCTGGCTATAGGGACTTCAGGGGTTAAACAAGCCTGCTCATTTGGGATTTGGAATTTGGGAAACAAATTCTCCATGTTGTCTAACAGCTGCATCATAACAAACTGAGGCATTTCAGCAAGAACAAGTGGTCTCACTTTCGGGCAGAGTGACAGAATGGGTGTGCTTTGGTATGAAACAGGCTATATGAAGTATATCTCACCTGGAGTGTTCAACTGCACCATGCAGGCTAGCCAGTACTGGAAAAAAGGAGGTCTGAGGGAAGATATTTGGCCTCCAATACTTGACAAATTAGTGCAAATTAATAACTGATATGTGATGAGCTGAAAAAGCAGAGCTGAAYATTTGTATTTCTGTGCAGAGGTTTGCAGGGGCAGAGCAGCTCAGCATCAATCAACACAAGAGGAGGAAAAGGCTCCAAGACGGCTATCGACCAAACAGACATGCAAAGGCCTTGCAAGCTTTCCTGGGGAGCTTGGAACACTGCCTCATTTATTCCAGATGTAACCTACCAGACTCATTTGTTCTGGTGATGGCTAGATAGTGATATTTCATATAAAGGGCTCAAATGGGAAGTGACTAGTGGTTAAAAATAGCYGTCACACAGCGCCGTTCACATCAGCGAGCAGGAGATCCGCGATCAAACTTCACCAACTCTTACTTTGTTCTGGCTCCATAAAGGCTGAGAACATGACACCAAGAGTGGCACAACATGAGTGTCATGTTGGTCACCACATGAGTGTCATGTTGGTCACCACATAAGTGTAGCAACATCTCCTTGACATTTTCCTCTGTAATTTACCCAAACCTAACTTATCAGGCTCTTGGGTCTTTTCATCTTTAAAATGAGGAGATTCCATGAAAAACACCACTCAAGTTCTGCCAGACCTTCTTTGTTAGTGGATTTGTTCTGGTGTGGAAAATGTATATCTCATGAGACAGTATCAGGGTAACAGAGTTTCTGAACAGGAACAACTATGCTGAGATCCTCTTGGGATAAGTAATAGTTATTATCCAGGCACAAGTATTTAGCATGAGAAGATTGATGGGCAGTCTTGCAGAACTGCATTTCCACTTTCTGCACATAAAAGTGTAGTTTTGTGGAAATTAAATGCATACTGTATGACAGCCTAGAGAAATCTTCTTGTGTTTGGTAGATTTTTASATTAACTGCAAATTTTTTTGATTCTTTATGAGGTTTTCGCCCCTTCAGGATTGATTGTTATCACTTCCAAAAAKATAGAGTGTCTGAGAGGACAGCCCATAGGTAAGTGCAGTATAATTAACAGAATCAATCGTGGCTAAGAAGTACAGCAAGACCTAGTAAAACCAGCAGCAACAGCTAATGTGTCAACATGCTTACTCACAACTTCAGCTCCTCATAGGAAATCACACAAGGACGATATATCTCAAATGGGACACTGAACTACAAACTGAATTTATTTACCAGGGTGGTTCATTTGAAAAGACTCTTAAATCTTGCATATTAGCGTGGAACAATGACAATGAAAATGTTAAAAAAAACCCAAAAGCTTCATTCAAAAAGGCAAGAATTTTACATTTAAATCAGTGATCGAAATGCCAATTATAGTGGAATTATTCCCACTGCTGCAGAAATTCTTAAACTTGCATGACAAATATATATACACTACTTACAGGTCTTTTTGTAAATAGTAAAAGAAGACTTCTKTCAATTGAAATAGGCAGTTTGGAGAGAACACATAAAAAGCTATATTTGTCTCATGAGCATATAAGCATGAGTGAAAGCGATTGGTTTATTTTAACTGCAAAATAAAAGTCAGTGTTTCAAGCCAAGGTGATACTAAGCTTGGTGCATGCTATCTCCATCTTCAAAAGTCTATCCTGGAGGGAAAAAGCAYTCTATCAGAACTCTAGCTCCTGGGTTGCTTCTGAAAGTAGTCACCTAAAATTACAAATTATTCTAAGTTAAGATTTTTGTTWTAATTTTTCCTGATAGAAAATACCAAGAAGGAGAATGCTGGTGGATGAGAGGCTGGACATGAGCCAACAATGCCCTCCCAGTCCAAAAAGTCAGATGTGTCCAAGCCTGCATCCAAAGCAACGTGGCCAGCAGGTTGAAGGATGGGATTCTGCCCTTCTGCTCTGCTCTGGTGAAACCCCATCTGCAGCTCTGCATCCAGATCTGGAGTCCCCAGCATGGGAAGGACATSRACCTGCTGGAACAAGTCCAGAGAAGAGCTACAAAGATGATCAAAAGGATAGAGCACCTTTGTGAGGAAAGACAGAGAATACTGGAATTGTTCATCCTGTAAAAGAGAAGGCTTTGGGGTGTCCTAATTGTGGCCTTCCACTGCCTGAAGATGGCCTGTAAGAAAGACAGAGAGAGAGATTCCTTACAAAGGCATGCAGTGACAGGACAAGGGGGAACGGCTTTCAAGTGAAGATGGTAGGTTTAGATTAGATATTAGGAAGAAATTCTTTRCAGTGAGGGTGCTGAGACACTGAAACAGGGTGCCCAGAGAAGCTTTGGGTGCYCCATCCCTGGAAGTGTTCAAGAGAAGGTTGGATGGGCTTCTGAACAGCCGGATCAAGTGGGAGGTATCCCTATCCCTGCCAGAGAACTTGGAATTAGAAGATCTTTAGGGTCCCTTCCAACTGTAACCATTCTATGTTTCAACTAGGTGTTACTTGCACTTTAGGTATGAGATAGAATGTATTCAAGCATTCTTTTAAAGCTGGACATTGGCAGTAGAAATTCTTTGATATGAAAATATACTTTAAATGATCTAATGAAATGCAGGGGTGTGTTACTTATAGCAAATAGCCACTCAATTTTTTTTTTTGTGATTTTGCTTATGAATAATTTCTTTGGTTGACAGAGACATGGCTCTTCCCAGCAAATCATATGATGACAGCAATGTGGTAGATAATTTACAGATAAKTCTATAGGGAGTTATTAATGGGAAAGAACAGAATAAGCATAAGATGTACAACAAACAATAAATGAAAAGAAATAACTTTCATGCACAAATAGGCGTATCTTGCACTAAAAAAATATATCATTTTCTCTGCATTTTCAGCTCCTTCTGGGAATATGCATTTACCTATTAAACAACTGAATAAAAGATTGYATAACTAGGGTACAATTTTTAGTGTTTTGCACAAGTTAAACCTCTACATTCCATTGCTTTCTGTACAAGAAGTGACTAAAATAAGGGAAATCAGTTTTATTTCAGGGTTTCAGTGTGTTAATTAGGCTCAGAAACATTAGGACCTGGATACYAGGGTGAAGCTGCAATTAGCTGAGATTTAATGAACTGTGTAATGACAAGTGACAGGGCTATGCAACTTTACAGCCATAATTTCCTGATTAGATGAACTCTTAAAAGCTGCAATCCTACATGCTACCCCAAGGCACGTTGACCTTTCTAGCTGGCCAGAGGAGAAACAAAGCTTTGCCTGCAAATTTTTTAGGATCTACACAATATTTTAGCAACAGGAAATTCCTATAGTTTCAGGGCAATTTCTCGCTCTGATCAGGGCAAGCATCATTTTCCATGCTAGTCTAAACATTTTTTTCTGCTCCTTTTTATCTAGTTTATGTGRCCAGAAGTGTTTGTCTGATGACAAGAGGATTCTCTGAAGTAGCCAGAGTCAGATAGGATATCAAGGGCATCCAGCATCCACAGCCACATCAAACACAGTTTGGGTGATGGAGAGGATGCACAAAGAAAACCTATAATAAAACACCCCATAAAAGAGGACCAGAAATGCAATCCCAGAAAGAAAGCAAATTCCAGCTTTAGAAAAACTTTGTAACATTCACAAACATCAAGATGAAAGTCTGAGTGATAAACCATGAGTCTGAGAATCAAGTGATTTGCAACCATTAATTGCTTCTGACTGTCCATGACTTTTGACGAGTCAAATTCTCGCTACCAATCTTAACATGGGGAATATTACASTTTAAAATTATTTGAAGATGACAAAGTCCTCAGATTCCCCATGGGAAATTTTATTTTTTTACTCATGCTTTGGTTTTACTCATGCTTTCAAAACCCAGTAAAGGGAAGATTTTGTTTTAAACTTTAAACTTTCTAGGACAGCTAAATTGTAACATGTGCCATACCTGTGTGATCACTTATTTTTTTCCTTCATTCCTTTGCCTCATTCAGTGCAGAGCACACATTGGCCGTGACTGATAAACACTCTGTCAGGATTGGGGCTGATATTTACCACTATTTTTTTTTTTTTTTGCAGCCACCAACCCCTGTTCTGTCCTTCCATTTTAAGAGAATCTATGATGAACAAGACTAAGAGATAATGCAATAATGCAATGAAAAAATACCTGGAAAARTTCAAAATGCCTATATCCTTTCTACATTGAGATTTCATAAGAGTTTAAATATCTTTATCTATAAAGATAAAAATCTTTCTCCGACAGCACCCAAGACCTTGCTAGACACTGACACTGCCTGCCTGTACCTGCAGCAAGAGGGTGGCCTGAACAATGAGTTTCCACTCAGGTGCAAGTATGGATCAGAAATTTTGCATAGGTCATGAGACATTGAACTGCTGGAATCCAGCAGAAAGCCCATCAGCATGGTCACATCCTTGGAGAACATTCAGAAACCATATATACACACAATTCGTGGTGTGGCACTTCTAAAACATCTCTTGAAAGTGGGTGGCGAGAGAGGGAGTAATGAAGGAAACAGATTGAACATGGTGTTCCCCAAATGCCACATCTGCTATCTTTACTGTCATSTATTTGTTATGGTGGGTGCATAAAGCCAACAGTGTGATACCAGCTAAGCACTTATCAAAAGTCCCAGGGAGATAATAACTGTTCTGAYATGTGGTTCAGAACTTCTGGAGCTGAGAAATGTGTGATGACATGGAATTCCTCAGCAGTGTTACCAGCTGAGAAATCCCTCTGCCTTCCTCCACCRCCTGCCACTCTTTGCTTCCTCAGTGGCTTGACATGCAGCATAATTATATATTTCTGGGGCTGACAGCAAAATAGACTTTTTTTACTTTGCTTTTTAGTCTTACCCTGTTCCCCAAGCCCGTGCCCAGCCTGGCTGACAGGTAGCTGCACTCACACAGCAGAGAAGGCACAGATGCTGTCACAAGGAAGTGGGAGTACTTTAAGCCAATTTTGCTACAAGAAGAATAATGTGTAATGAGATTGTGTGAGAACCATGACCTTATCTAGCTGTGAAAGGAGTCAAATTCAATTGTAACTCAGTTAACATCCTTAGGAATTAATTTCCAAGTACCTTTTGTGCTGGAAAGCTGGCCTAGCCCTGGACAAATATTACCATGCTTCATTTACACTATCACCAACACCTACAGCTATTCAGAACTGCCACACAATCTCCACTATTTAAATAATTAGGCAAGGAGGAATATAATAGAGCAAGACAAATTTTGTTTCTAAAGATTGCAAGTTCTTTGCTGTGGAATTTTCCGGTAWTCAACTTCTTGTTTTATCCTACCTGATGGGGAGGGTGCAGGCAGGACTCAGGATTCAGCTCCCTTGTGCCAACCTTATTGCAAGAGAGGGAAAAGGGAGCAMCAAAAGGTTGAGACATTTGGTTACTATTACCTTTGACCCTGGCATGGCTATCTGCCTTCTCCTAATGCAATTTTGTGGGGAGGCTGCATCTTCATGAAAATCAGAGTTAACAGATTGCTGCTGCCCTTGGTTTTCTTTATTTCCTTGTTCATCTTGCTCACACATTTCTCAGACTCTGCAAAACAGGCTTTCAGAGAGGGGTGGATAATATCCAACTGTGACAAAAGCTTTCAACAGTCATCTAATGTTCCAAATGAGTAACTCATGTGGTACACAAAGACCACAGAATAAAGWGCCAATAATGATTGCAGCCAATCTTTCCCAAATAACTGCCTCAACATGCACAATTGTGCCTTGCCAAGCAACATGAGAGTGAAAAATGACACACCACCAGTCTTCAGGAGATAAACAGAAGAGTCACACAGTTCACACTGGCATGCCACAGACCAGCAAATCACCGCATGTTCCTCATAGTATTTGAATTTTTTACCATTCTTACATACTGGTGGCATAGCAGAATCATTGGTGAGTGGATTACAAGAGTTTGGTAAGTTTATATCATTTTATGAAACCTGTCTGTCTGCCAGTCAGAGGGGTTTGAAGAATAAAGTATACCATTCACTTTTTTTTTTTTCCAATTAAACTAGCAGCAGCCAAACACTTAATGCAAGAAGATTAAACTTACGTGAATTATTTCCTGAGGTCCTTTTCTGATTTCACTATGAACAATGCAGCCAAAGTTGTGGGAGAGCCTTGAAAAATGGCCAATTTGCTCATGTGCCATACTTTAATCACTGYCTAAACCTGTTGGTTTAATATTTCCTTGAAAGTGGCAGTATAGAGCATGTTCTAGAAAAAGTTGATAAAAATCTGTAAGCAATGCAATGAAGTACTTCAACACCTGCAAGACAGAAAGGTACCAAATTATTTTTGTTTTAAAGGCAGCTTGATACAATCATATGTCCAAGTAATAGAGAAAAAACCCACAGCCTAAACTCCAAATCATAGCACAGAAAAAAAAAAAATAAAACCAACAAAAAACACCAAGGGAAAAACCTATAGTCCTATGCTCAAGCAGCCAAAACATTTTCATAAGATTTTGCACATTTTATCTTCAGTAAAATAATATGAATTAGTTAAAACCACCTCTGAGACATTCTGGAATATAACATGATTTGAGAGGAGGAAGCAGTAAGGAGTTCACTAGGTTTTTGATCCCTCCAGAGGACTAAGTCTAATAGAGTCATTTGTTTTGCAAGGCTTTCCAGCCAGAAGTTCCCCTAATGCAGAAAATGCCTTGTAACTGTCATTTATCAAAGAGATAAACTGGTTGAAATCATCCATTCCTTGTTCCAGCATGAGCGGTGCATGATGAAGAGCAAATCATCGCTTGGAAACAATCACCTCCTCTCTGTTCCCTCCAGTTTCATCCAGCAATTCCAGTAGTCTTCTTAAAATAAGATTTATAGCCAAAAACGGTTTTCCAGGAACTCTTTAGCTCAGTAATGCTATTGCATTCTTATGTAGTAAAGAACTGCATATATCCATAATGCCCCACCAACATAATCTCTGGCATCTAATTTTCAAAAACAACTTTTTGCAAATAATCACAAAAGCAGCTTTCATGATAAATCCACCTGCTTTAGCTGCCACACAGTAAATATTTGGCAATGATCAGGGCAATGTGAAGCTGGAATCCCAGCTAGTGTCTTGGATGGAAGGCATTTTTCACCTGTGTGCTACAAGGCAAAGCAAAAGTTGTTCAACAGCATAATTCAGTATCTGTTTCATTTGCCTGAAGTTCAATCTGAAGGATGTAATGCTTATACTTGTGATAATTATCTTAAATGACTGATTTATACACAAGCTCAATTGCAGCTTAATACCACCTCTAAATAAAAGTACTTCCTTCAGGTTTTTTGGGTTTTTTTAAATGAAAGAATTTATGCGTATAATCTAAATTTTAGAAGTGAAAGAAAAAGAGATGTTGGTACGATAGCTGTTTGAGGTTATGTGCCATGAGAAAACATTTGCCCCTGCAAAGTGGTGAGAYGGGCTCTCCAGCTGTTTCAACTTTTTGATGTTTTAGTGCAGCAAGGCACAGTGAGTACCCAGACACTGGGGCTGGGGTGATTTCCAGCCTCATCTGGCTGGGGGGCAAAGCACTGAGGCTCATGGGCCTTGGAAATGGTGAAGACAACAAACTTCATAAGCTGCCAGAGCCTTGGTGGTGAATTTTGGGCAAACAGGTGGCTAAGAAAGTGCAGACTGTTGTAGCAACTCTGCTGTAGTGTTTTACAGTGATGGTTTTACAATGGTGGCCGAAATTGCCAACTCTGGGGCATTCACAAGAGTGAATAAAATTCAACCATACAACAATGAGATGTAACCGAGGCTGGAAGACAGATATTTAATTACTTTCCTTCCTTYKTTTTTTCCTTCCTTCCTGCCTTCCTGCCTCCCTCCCTCTCTCATTTCTTCTCAGCTTCACACCCAGTAGCTGCAACCCTGTTATGAGCCAATTTGGGGTACAAATTCCAGCAGCGTCCGCGAGTTCATCCACACAGCTCCATCGCTGATGGGATTTTGCCTGTGCTGAGCAGCAAACTCTGGCACCCGGGCCAGCCCTTGGGAGGAGCTGCCTGATGGGCACTGCCATCCCAGCAGTGMCAAGGAGGGTGGTTTGGGGGCAGCCACCTGATTTTGGGAAGGATGAGATCATCGGTGTGGGGATACAGGATGAGTTAGGATGCTTTGCCGCAGGGGTATGGAACAGCCTCAGGCCTCTTCAGTTTGACCATGCCAACACTGACTGTTCAGTCCAGGAAGTACACAAAGAAGCAATTTTATACGGGATTAAGAAATAAAGTCTGCTTCATAGGAAGAGAAGTCTGTTAAAGGGTAGCTCGTCTCAGTAGAGAAATGGGAAAACACAACAATTATACATCCCCCAGATACAGCTAATGCACGAGATTTCACTGATTTTTGACAGAAGGAGATGTTTAAAGGTCTGTGTTGCTATACACAGCAAAGACATTTTTAGTAAATAAGGTTACATTTAATCTGAGATTAATTTATTCTTATATAAGTTTTATGCCAAATAACTATTAAATCTACTCCTATTCAAAATTTTCCCCTTCACATTTGGAGCAAGTGTGTGATGTCATTTGTACTTAACAAAATGCTTGAAAGCAAAATTTGATTCATACATGAGGAAGTGATTCATCTAAGAACASGAGAGAGAAGTGACTGAATTAGCTTAGCGAAAATTTTGCTCAGAGAGAAAGAAACTCACACCGAGCAGCCATAAAACATGACAATGGCTGGAAATTAATTCAGACAAGTAGAAAACTAAAGCATATTGTGCAAGGCACAATAATTGTAATCACAAAATTTAAACCCCTTCTGGCTTTTGAGCGAGCCTGAACCGGTTGCTTTGCTTTGGATTTGCATTCTGCAGAGATAAGCTGAGGGATACCTGCCCCAGCAAGTGTTCAGTCAGGATGTGGGCATTTGTTCAGTC
Organism: Malurus melanocephalus; assembly: GCF_030028575.1. Classification (NCBI taxonomy): domain Eukaryota; kingdom Metazoa; phylum Chordata; class Aves; order Passeriformes; family Maluridae; genus Malurus; species Malurus melanocephalus. The sequence goes on from NW_026623285.1 coordinate 2,605,341, forward strand.
TCATTTCCAGCTTGCAGCATGAAAGAGATATTCTATGGCAAGAATTGTGCTCCATTTTTGGAGGACAAAACACATATCACTCATCAGCACAGAAGTTGTGCAGCTAAGAAGCTTTGTAATTAAGAAACCTCGAAACTGCATTCCATAATTTATTCATAGTATCAATTACAGAATTCCTGGTAGAGGAAGTCGAACTAATTATATTTTTTTWAAATTTAAATTAGTTTCTTCTGTTCAATTAAGAGAAGCCAGAAACTCTTCAGGGTACCCATACTGCCAGTGGCAAAGTGTAATAGCTTTGCAGCGAGACAGTCAGCTGGAGCAGCTGCTAAAGAACACTCTGCAAAACAAAAAACACCAGTAAAACCATGTTAGCCAGCTTCATCTCGCACAGTGTCAGCTCAGCCTGCTGATTACATAAGTGCTACCGGCTTTATGTATGGTTTTAATTCAGCAGCATTTAAAAATAGACATAATGAGCAGTATATTCAGGAACTAGTCTGCCTTTCAGGGTGATGAATAAGCTCTCTCTGACCAGATGTATAAATGCAGATGATTGCTTGTAAGGTGTGTGTTAGGAGCCCAAATCATTCTAGACCCAAACCACCTTCTGTGTCCTCCTCATCACCWCACCATGAGCAGAGAACCATTTCTGGGGCCCCTCAGATGTATGAACTGAGGGAACAGTTTGGGCCCTGCAATCCCAGAGTGCAGCTGAGCTGTGTGTTCATCTCATCCTAATGTGGTGTGGGCCCTGTCACACCCTCCCCACTGGAACTGATGGTTCAGGGGCTGAACTCAGCAGAACTTACCCCTTAAACCCTGRGCTGCATCACTGCCTGCCCCATCCTCATTTCACCAGGTCAAGAACATTCACTGCAGCTTTTTCGTGGAGCTGGATGGARAGGGGAACCTTAAGCTTTCACATAAAATGAAAGCTGCTTTATTCATATTGGATCCTTTTAAAAAGCATCCTTGCTTGAAAGGAGAGTGGTACAACAAGCAGCRTTTCTGTGAATGCTGTGGGCATTTTCCAATGTACTTTCAACAAAAAAACTCAGCATGTACTTCATCCACAGCTGCTTATGCCCTGATAACAGAGCAGAGGGCCCCAGGACCCATCACAGCAGTTATTACAGGACATTCCTTCACATATCCCACACAGTGAGTTACAGCACGCTGCATTATAAATCCAGCTGTGTTTTTAGGTGCATTAGTGGTCGCCTGACTACAACTGAGTCTGGCCAGAGTTCAGCTGCTTGGTGGAGTTTTTTTTTTTATTCACTCTTTTCCTCCTAAGAGCTAGGATATTTTGCTCAAAACCTCAGGGCTGCAAGTTCCATTTACAGACTGGGACAAGGTGTCTGTGTGATCAAGCAAAACCAGCACTTTTTCTTTGATCCATTTTGTGATGTGACAGTAACTTTTGGTAGAAACCCCTCAGTGTCTGGATCAATGATTCATGGATGGCCAAGGGATGGGATATAGGCAGTGTGTAAGCRGCAGGGAAACTTATTTCTGTGCAGAAACAAGAGCAGGGACGATGTGGTTGGAGGCTCTTGTTTGCATTAATGCAGCTAACAAGGCTTTATTGTCTTCATCATATTTTCAGTGAAAAATGATGCAACCACAGTCCTGCTGTGCAAAGTGTGGTTTCTCACATGGGTGAAGTTATTCAGTCTGGGAGCAATGAAAACTTTGCAAAACCACTCTAGTTTTCAGGCTCCTGTCTTAACGGAAAGTTGCTGTGCACAGAATATAAAGTACCTCAAACAACACAATCAGCACCTTATTTCCAACACCACGATCAGAGATTTAATGGGTTTTTTTTAATGAAAATTATCACATAAATAAAGAAAAGCCTCTCCTGATTTTTGAAATATCTTTAGCACTTCAAAGTTCTAAATCATTTGATGCATTTCATCAATTTTTTTGTCAGAAGAGAGAAAACAGCAACAGCAAAGTAACCCAAATACCTCTAATGATCCAKAGAATTAATGTTTTCTAACAGAAAAGAAGGTGAAAGATTTTCTTTGCAAAACAGTCATGCTTCACATACCACATCTTCAATCCCACTTTCTCCCAAGAGAAAATGCCACAGGGAAGCAAAGGTGATACACATTGTCTTTCCTCCCACTCTGTGAGAAAGGGAGTGAGTATCTATTTAAATTTACATTTTATGTATGCCAGGCGATGAATTGAAGCTAATTGTATCAAATCTGCTCCCAGCAATATTTTAGTGTATTCCTGGTCATTTGAACTCCATGCTCCCAAGGCCAGATAGAAGGCYTTGCTTCYGGACTTTTGCATCATGGGATGCAARAATGTARTTTATACAAAATGGCTGAATCACTAGAGCTATAAATTAAAATTTTAGTCTTGTAAAAGTCTCCTTCTAGCAAAACATCCAGAGTTTGAGGTGAGTTTGTATCTTCTATCAGTCATTTATATAACCTGCAATCAGCCCATGTCAAATATCTAATCTCCTTTCAGAGGCAACACTTACAACTAGGAGTCTTTTAAAAATTGGTTTTCCRCTTTTTGGATAATTCCATAGAGAGTATAAATACATTGTGTCAAACCTAAATAAAGCAGTAATCAACTAATGGTACCTGTAATATCACTTTCAAGCTAAGATGTCACTTAAAAAGAGGATTTATGTGGGGCCCAAATACCCAGTTATGGCATACTCTTATAGAAAAAAATTTGGCTCATTATTGTGAAAATTCAGAATGATCCTGTCTCTAGCATCACACCCATTATAGGGATTGTAATCAGATACCTCATTTCAGCCTCTCATTTMATATCCAAAWGCCAAAAAACATGAGCRACAGTTTTCAGTGGTTTGACTTCAGGCACCAAGGTTAGACCATAATCCTCATGATTTGTGCTGGGCATAGCAATTCTGAGTGAGTCCACTGCAGTCCTCAAATAACCCCTACTGCAAGGGGAAATGCCTTCACAGAAACTGAAGTGGAGGAAGAAACTGAAGTGGAGGAGAGATAAATCCATGACCATGCCATTATGCTGTTTCTGATGTGCGTGGAAAGGAATTCCTCTCCAGACAGAGACAAAGCTCCAGTATAAAAAGTGATTTGGCTTGGATAAAAACATTATCAATAAACTCATTAATGTATCAAAATGTCCTTACTAACAGTGTCTGATAGTCTAAGCTTATACAGGAATGTGTAAGTCAAATATTATGTGCTTGAGCAGCCTCTTTGAAATCAGTGAAGCTCCTCCTCCACTTGGATCAACATACAGWGAAATGCGTGACCAGATGGCAAGGATAAACTGAATTTTACCCTAGCTGCATTTAGGCTATTTCCTAGTGYTGGTATAAGAATAAGACATTTATTTACACCAGATGATGTTGTTTTTTCTTGTACACCAACTGGGTGGCATAGCAAGGTCGTTTGTTTGAGCCGTACTGAGAGCTTGCCTGGCAATAAAAGACATTATAGAAGTTAATATATTCTTTAATATTCTTGGAGAGGAAAGGAAGAGGGTTTGTATTATTAGTCAACCTGATAATATCTGGAGAAACAATCACTGTAAACCAAGATGGATGGATGTATTTAAAATATAACCCCTATAATCAAAAATTKTCTTTGACATAAATTTATTTTCTARGCCACATWCTGRTGAGTTTAATTTTCAATCTCCTTCCAGGTATTAGCATTAAATGACTGTTTACATTTTTTATATCAAATCCACAGTGCAAGAACACTTTCATATTACTAGTTCAATAATACGGCACAAAGTGTTCCCTCACACCTGGACGGAATTGAATTACTTTTTAATTTAAGCAGTTTTATATTTGCAGCCTAGCTCTGCTATAGGGAGAAGAAGTCAAAGGTTATCTGTTCTCCRTGGAAGCTAATTTAGGACTATTTACATAGTTTAGGATAGGTCTGTTAAAATTTGTAATTACTTATATTTACTCACAGTCATCAAACACTCCTTTTTGTCTTTCATTTTCTGTAGCGGACCAAGGTCTGCACTCAACCMCAGAGAAAATTCAGTCTGAACTGAATTCTTCTGCTCTCCCATGAATAATGGGGTTTCYCTTTCTTCCCCATTCTCCCACTGCACCTCCATTCCCCCAMTTCCTCAACACTAGATTCTATTTASTTTAGTTTCTGGGTACAATTCAATTTGAAACTCTATGAATTCATGGCATTTTTAAGCCTGCATTCAACAATCCTTGAATTCATGCCCACTTCAAGGTGTTCTAGAGAAAATACCAGTTTGGATTTTAGTTCAAAAGACTTGAAACTAATATTTTTCAAAGGGATCCCTGCTTTGTTTCCAGTCCTAAAAATACAATTAAGGAATGGCTTATGAGCAACAAGTCCGTGCAGAGATGAAGTGGACTATACCTACCTGTGTTGTCATTGCAGTAAAAAATACCCATTAGAAGAAAATTCCATTATTCCAGGCACAATACAAATAAATAGAGAAAAAATGCAGGTTTTCAGCTAATACAGAGCTTCAAGAACAGGTTTATAGGGAGTTTCAACTACTATTTTATAATTGTACTATAAGAAATTTCAGCTATGTTGAGTGTTAGCTAATTATCACAAAACTTCTTATTCAAAGCAATGGTAATGCAATTTATTTTTCTCTACAGTAACCAGTAAGTGTTGAATTGTAATTTGCCTGAAGCTTCTACCATAAAAAAGCAGCAGTCCCTAAGTGTGAATTGTCTTATAAAATGGCCTGACATACATTGCTGTGAAATCTTTTACCTTCTTCAGGTTTAGTCTTGGTGATTATCTGAAATTTAAGGTGACTGATAGCATGATTTATTTCACTGTTTTAACAGAGGCCTTGTCAGACACATTCAATCTCTTCTAAAATTGCTCAGTTTTTCACCTTGGCTCCCCCAGCAGGCCTTCCATTTCCAAACACCAAAGTTTGTGGTCATATGAAAAAGCATCGAGTTGGGTTTAGAATTGGTCTGGAACATCTTGTATTGCTCTATGACATTTCTGCCTTCAGTCCTKTGGGATGACAGCCTGAAACAGTAGGCTCAGAAAAAATAGATTAATGATACCTTCACAGTCACACTGAACTTCTGGCCTGAGCAAACATCCTTTTTGTAGCATACTGTGACGGCTTTTATTACTCACACCAGTGTAATATGTGAAAGAATGTCTTGAATATACTACAYCAGAGACAAAAAAGCTTCCTTTTACGGATTCACACATTACTTCATTTCTACTGACATGAAGATTAATGGATCAGATAGTGTAAATCGGCATTGTAGTCTGTTTTTTTTCTTATTGCAAGATTGTGAAATCCACCTTCAAGCTTTTGTTCTCTTTCCATTTGACACTGTGTTGCTATTTTTCATGTGTATTGTGGCATTAAGAGAAAGAAAGAACAGCACTGAAGAAAGGGATCTGGGGGGGAATGATCAGCAAAGGGGTCAGCAGGAGCCAGCAGTGTGCCCTGGCAGCCCATCCTGGGGGAAGGGGCTCCAACAGCACGAGTCTGAAACACAGAAAGGCAAAGGGAAAAGGAAAGGGAAAATCCTTTATTGGGTAAGTTTTGAAYTGGCTTCTGTAAGTGAAGATGAAAACACTTTTAAAGCTGGATATCCCAAAATTTAGCCCCCAAASAGGAGCCAGACTTTGTCATCAGCCATACAAGTATCTCCTCACTGGAGGTGAACAATGGCAGATACAATTTTTGCAGAAATGGGAAGCTGCCTGTATGTGGACATAGACACACAGGTGTTTATCTGACCTTGCTCCTGCAGTGTCTGAGCACTGAATTGTCTTTAAAGAATTTGTCCCTGTAGCATTCCTATGAGATGAAACACACACCTCTGYCTACTTTACAGCAGGACACGAGCACATGGGACCCCGTGGCCTCAGAGCAAGCCTTTAAAGGCACCRAGGTAATTGGAAACAGCCAGCACTGGGCCAAAGAAGGAACTTGTGTCAGGTGAATCTACACCTGGCCTGACTGAGAGATTTTACAAGTTTTGAGCAATGGGGACACTACAGTGGATTATTTGCACACATGCTGCCCTTCCAGCAAAATGTGAGTGGTTTCAGCTTCATGTGAGTGATTCCCCCCAAGCCAAACAAGACACATCAATACATGCTGCCAGAAGCCTCTAGGTCATTTGAAATTTTAGGCTGTTTTCTTTGCCTCCTAACTGAGTGGCAGAGTTCTATCAACACCTCATTGTCCCTGACACAGCTGTCCCAGTGTCATGGACAGGCTGCTCAGGGCTGGGTGATGGGAGGATGCCCTGCCTTGGCTGCTGAGAGGGCTGGAACAGGGCTGCAGGGCCAGGAGAAAGCAATTTAGATAGCAAATCCCTAGTTTTCTGAAGTCTTTCTCTGAGCACAGCTTCATGTTTTGGCCCAGATGGAGTAATGGAGCATGAAGTTTCCAAGGACTTGGAGGCAGGTGTTCAGCTCTCAGCACTCATGCCAATCAAAACGTTTCGCTGTGGTGGATATCTTTCCTGCTCCAGCCTTATCAAACTGGCTAATTGTTCCTTTCCAAAATGAGTAGTGTAGTGCCAGACCCCTTGGAAGGCTAATAATAGTGCTGCTTTCTTTATTAAAATTTCTTTTAAAAAAATTTTTTATTGTAACATTTGTCTTTATTTATTGCTGTCTTTTGCTAATTGTAATGAGGACAGATTTCTGCGTATTAGATGTGCAGTAGCCCAGCTACAAGGGATGAACAACAGTTAGAAATATGAYGTGAAAATACTTATTGAAAAGCAAAGCTACACATTAGGCATGCAAATGATAGGGTTATGATAGTAGAGCTTGCTGTAACTTATTGGGAGTATATTTTTTGTTTAGAAAATGTCTRTGCCATAAGCTCTGACAGTTATGACCCAGTATCCATCAGAGAGCTCAATCCTTCCTCAACATCTCTCCTCAACAGTGCCTAAAAAACAGAGCCACACTTCTGAATGTGAAACTCGTAAAGCACGTGGTCAAGCCCACATCAGCTCTCTAGGCTGCATATCTTCTGATTTCCGTGGGATAAGTCAAACCTTCAGGGCTCACAGAGCGTTAGTTAAAGAAATTAAAACAGCTCTTGAAAGACAGGATTGTATAAACAGATTCTGAAGGGGCTCTGTTTGAAATTAGGCCAAAGCAAACACTGAGGCCAGCTCTTCCTTTCCCTTTGGTCGCCTCTCCGCCCTCGGCGCCGCTGCAAGGGACACCTTTTCCAGACGGCTCCTGACCTCCCTCACGCCCCTTCCTGACCCCCAGCCTCTCAGATGGTTTGGATTGCAGAAGGCCAGCTCAAGGTCCTTCAGCATGTACTTTAGTGGCATCTCTCCATTTCTCCTCCTGGATATTTTCAAGGGCCAGCTCTGCCAGCTGCTGGATGTGYCCCTCTGTCTCTTGTCCCACGAGTCCATCACTGAGGGGACTCTGCAACCAACACCTTTCAGACAGACACCAAATCCAGTACTGGTTTCTGGAGAAAGGATGTTTTACTGCTCAAAGAAAATTCTCATTTGCTTTTGGTAACTGAAAAAGACCTGAGTGAGTTAGAACACATTTTATATTATTCAACAAAAGAGATAATCAATTTGGTGATGTCTGGATTTTTTTTGACAGCTACTAGAGGTATAAATCTATCAGAAAATAATTTGCAAAATTATCTTTTATCTTTTATAGGATAAACGAGTCTACTTAATTGCAAAGAGAATAGAGACACAAAGAAAATGCAAAGCTCATGCCACCCACATCCATAAGCAATTTCTTTGAAGYTGATCTTAATCTGGGAGCTAGGATTATACGTGTCAATTTAGCACCTGATAGGTGTAGATTTCCCATCCTAAGATTGGAGAGAGCACTAGGGTGATTGAGTCAATGAGATCTAAAATTAGATCACATGGTCTGTTTTGTGTTAGGGCTGAAGGAATTCTCTATTCCCAGCAACATTTTTTAATTCTGCTTTCATAAGGTGACCACAGATTTCTGTTTTTTTCATTTCTATTTTCTTGCAGCCTTCACCTAATCTATTCCTAATGAGCAAAAATTATACTTAATATCATAACCAAGGGCATTCCAGGTTCTATGGGCAAACCTGTCTAATTATCTGGAGGATTTGAATAAAAATATCTCATTACATACAATGGAGATTGAGCAGTCCAACCACAGAGAAATCTGATCCTTTAAAAGTCCTTTTTCAGAATGATTTTAATCATTATTGAGGAWCACAGAAGCATGACATACCAGCTTTGTTTTCAAGCTCCTAATGCACCACGCACAAGATTAGGTCAATTTAACCAGTGTCTGAAGTGTTTATGGCTGCTGCAAAGAAAAAGGCCAATGTCTGAGTRGAGGAACAGGTGCAGAGCACCTGGAGCAGCAGCACTCAGACCAAAGAAGGGCCCTATTCATCCCCAGGAGCCCGAGGTGAAGCTTTATGATACAGCTGAGCCCCTCTCTGCAAACTGCTCACAAACAGACCTTGCTCTCCTCCCTCAACATTTGCCTTGAGCCAACTCTGCCACCGGCTTGGGAACAGAGTAAAACAGATCAGGAAAACTACAYAGARGAMAACTTTCTTTCTAAAGCACCTCTGTACCCTAAAAGAGGGAAGGAAGAAAGAAAATACTCTTTTCCATAAACTGAGGGGATGAGGAAAAAAGCCTTTGAAATCTGTAACCTGCAAATGTGTGAATCTKGCARCTTATTCCTCTCCTCRGGTGAGGCTCAATGATTAAAACCCYTCTGTTTACCTTGTTAAAGACCCTTGAGCAAGCTCTGATGGTGCATCATGCTGCAGTGTGAGCAGCCATGGATGGAAGGGAAGAGGGATTCAGCCACCAGCAGGACCGTGTTGACATGGCACCTCTCTTGGGACTTGGCTTCCTCCTGGGCTGGCATGGATGTCACTGTGATGTGAGGGCGTTTTGGGAATGCCACACTGTCCACTGCAGCTCCCTGCGGAGTTTAAACCTGTGATCTCCTCCTTCTCCCCTGCTGATGCTCACCACTCTCCTGGGGAAACACTTGTGYCCATTTCCCATATTCACCCAGTAAGGAGATACCTGATCCTGGGGAAAAGATGACAGAGGACTGACTGGCTTAGAAGGCTCTTTATGTTGTCATTATACAGACTTAAGCCCGGGAGACCTTTGTTATGATACAGGTGGCATAACTATGTCAGGAACACTTTCTAGGGAGGCCTGGCATGTTTACCTATCAATGTTGTATCCTACATTGCCATAATTTAGGAGATTGACTGATTGCCTCTCTGTGCTTGAGACTTTAGTCCAGCGGGCCAACAATCTCTGGACCAGAGTCCTATGAGAATGGAGCGTGCACAACTTCCATGCATGTAATTTCAGAGTCTCATATGAGCTGAAAATGGTAGAGGCCCACTATTTCCCTTCTAATGTACCCTTTGGGCTCTCTGATAGGAAAGCTTTTCTGTTAAGCTCAGCTATAATCAAAATCAATGACCCACCTWATAAAAGAGCAAAACTTACTTGTCTCTGTTCTAAATTTCCTATTTCGTACAGTGACTTTGCCATGGTATCTTCAGAAAATCAAATGCTGACTGAGAAGCAGYTGGCACAAATTGAATCTGGCAGGAATATAGCAATTCTGGTCAAGCTGGARAAAGAGAAATGCTTCAAAAAGTAGATAAACATTACCTTTGCTTGCTTCTCTCTCCGCTCATGCCAGCATGCAAGTCTAAATCATGCTCATCTCATCATCAAGTTAGAAAATCCTTAGAGCATAAGCAAAATAACATTTGACTTTCCTTGCAATAAAAGATCTGATCTCAAACTGCTTCATAGTTCCTGATGCTGGAAAAGTGGGGGCAGTGGTGAAGAGTCTCATTCTGGCAGAAAAATGCAGCCTACCTGCCCTGGCAGCTGCAGATGTCCCTGCTTGTTCAGCCACCACTTTGTCTTCTCAACACTGCTGGTCAAATTTCAAAATTTAATCCTCACATTTCACCAGCACCTCCAAATCCACCTATCTGATTTCCCAGATTAATTATACAAGGCCAAAAGAAAGCATTTTTCTTATCAGAAGGAGTTTAGTTCTCACAAGCAGAGACCGTGGAATAAAGTTTTTGTAGTTAAAAGAGATTTAATTTACCCTTAAAGCATTCCTTATCATTTCTTCTAGGACAAAGATTTTCCCAATTTTTTTTTCACTCTGTGCATATTTTCATTACCATAACTCCACTTTTGCCCAAGGCAGGAAGAGAACAAACTTCTGAAGCACAAACAAACAAGCAGCATAATTTCCTTAAGAAAAAAAGGCGAAGAACAGTGAAAGAGGGCTCATTTACTCTCATAAATCTAAAAGCATATAGGTTCAATACCATAAAAATCCAGGTGGTCTATAATATTTCCTATGAGCAGAAAATTAGAAGGTGTCATATTTTGTTCTGGRGGTGGACAGTGCTTTACAGGAACATGAGACCAGGTTTCTGTTTCAGGAAATGGGAGACCAATTTTACTCGAATGTGTAAATGAGTTTTGTTGGTAGGTAGGCAGAATGGCAGCATACCTTGAGTCCTTTGCAAAGAGTAGAGTCTGTTTTACTGCTTTTCAAAAAGTAGAGGCATTCCTAGTATGTCTTTTCTGACCMACGCTGTATGGATTAACCAATTTCTGCGGAAACAGGCAGAGCTGTTTTCCAGAAATGCAAAGCATAATGAAAGGAACCTGTCCCAGGCATTAGTGTTAGACACTGTCTAACCCATGTGAACATTTTTAAACAAAACCAACCATTGTCAGAGTGTTTTTGTGCTTTCTGTTGTTCATTACTACTGAAGCAGCGGCTTTCCTAATGAAGAARTCAAACTGGAATCTGACACTTCAGAGTCCGAGTAGCTGCAGAGAACAAAACTATAATGAAAACAATATCCTGGGACCCGAGTTGCACATGTGGTAGCAGTTACCCTCGCTGCCTCTCCCTGCACTGCCTATCTGCACAATCACGGGCTGCAGAGCAAGTTCAAAAGGMTTTCCTGCAGAGGAGCCCCACACTCCTCGGCTGCAGCACAGCACATCCCTGCAAGGACACTCAGCAGTTTAGAGCTGAACACAAGACCTTGGCTTGCTTCTGTCTGACAGAACAGCAAACTTGGCTAGTGCACACTGAAAGGTAGACCAGCTCTCTTCTGTTGGTTTAGTCACCTAAATATTTTGTTAAATCTGTATTAAATACTCCAACTAATTAAAGAATCCTCTGGGCCCCAGATTGCTTGTCCTGCTTTTGCAGGTGTTGTTACTGCGTGGCTGCCACAGGCAGGACCATGGGCTGAGCAGGCTGCAGATCTGATGTGATACAACTATTGCTATACTTGCATGTTAATACAACTCTGTATTTAGAGCAAGGATCAACAATTGGCTCTAATCTCATAAATTATACTTTGCCATTAGCTTCAGGGGGTCCAGGATTCCACCTCACACCTTAAAATCAAACAGTGTCTACTTGTTTTCAATTAAATATACAAATATATATATATATATATATATATATATATATATATATATATATATGCTAGAATAGTATGTTAAATAAAGGAGCAGATCAGAAAAAGTTTGTTCTGACCCAAACTACTCCACATGAGGACCCTCAGATGTTTCACTGGAAAGCTACATAAAGCAGACATAATAGTTACCACACTGTTTCTTCTAGAAGTCCCTGAAGTCCATTGTGCCGTCACTAAAAACCCGATACCTTGTGCTCCCTCAGCTGGTTAATTTGTGAACGTTTCCCAGAGCTATGCTGTTACTGCTGGCTGAATTTGCTGCAGCTTGCTAATATCTTTACATGTGCAAAGRTATTTTTCTCTACAAAAAAGCTGATGGTAGCAATAGCAGTACAGTGTGTAGAAGCAAAATGACCCACTGTTAGGGCACTGGGTATTATCCTGAGTTGTCTGACAGTGGTATGGAAGGACAACAAATGAAAGCTATCATTGACTTTTCCCTCTCATCTGCACACACTTAATTAGACTTTACCCTGATAAAACCCTATTCTTTAAATGAACAATCTTAGCACATAATTCTGTGCTCTCATACAGCACTTCACATGGTATTGTAATTAATTCAGGAAAATAATGCTGTCTACTATGGAATTCCCTAAAGCACTTTTTTTTTACTGCTATTCTCAATGTATTTTTATTATTTAAACATTGGCCTCTCAGTGAAAAGCACGCAGGACTGACCACRATCTCTCAAATATGCAGCCTGTGGAATCCACTGCAATAACCCAGCACAGGCTGAAATAGTACTTTTCATCCACTCAGCTGTGGTTTGAGGTTTTCCTTGGGATACCAGGAAATTTCATTTTGTCTCTGTACCTTTTTATTACTAAGCAAAATTATTTGCCATTATCTTTTATTCAATTATTTCCTATACTTACGTTTCTCTCTTCTTACCTTCCCTTCCAGGCAAATCTAATTGAAATTTGGTAGGCCTACTTTCTCCTGCTAAGTTGTAAAAATACTGCTTTCTCCTGCTACTGTAAAAATAAAACACAGCTCCAGTATGTTTAATGAAAATATGCAATTAAGTGTCAGCAAAGTAGATTCCRTAATTCTGTTTAATTTACACCTTCGGATAGATGAAAGCATTATATGCTTTCAGTGTAAGTGGAGATTTCCTTTAGATGCCAAGTAGAAAATAAGGAAAAAGTAGGGCTTCTAGGAACTAAACTTCTCCAGTGAGAATGTATTTCATCATTTGTGTTTCTTTATAAATAGCCTTGTATGTGACAGGTGTCTTTCATGAAAAGCTGTGTAGGTTCATTTGCACCTTTTTTAACATGGTCTTGATATTTGCTTTTACTAAACAAGAAAGTTGAAATAAGGTCATAGGAACCTAGCTATTATTTTGTCATGCAAAACTGTCACTAAATAGGGTTTCTACAAAAGCAGTTTGTACATATAGCACCAACTTGGGAAAAGTAAGCTTCTCTTTTCTTTTTTTTTTTCTTTTTTTTTTTGGGGGGTTTTTTTGGGTTTTTTTTACATCTGAGATCCCAGTGATATCCTACAGGAATAACACAACTTTTTGTAAGCCGTTTTGTACAGGATCTTCTTAGAAATCAGATTAAGAAAATTTTGCAAGTGCAGTTGAATTCAGAGAAATGTAGCTGTCTGCCAGAGACTCCTAAGGAGACTGATTCCTGATTCTACTTCATTTCAAAGTCGTCTTTATATTAATRAACAAAGAATTGCACAGTCTTCAGAAAAGACTCAGATTCTTTTCAGAGTTTCTTGCAAGGATAAGGCCAATTTGGCTCAGGAGAATAATAAGACCTCAAAGTGAATTGAGTGCAAGCTGACAAAGGAGACAAAGTAGCAGCCCTGAAAAATGAAGAATGTTTTTCCCTGGGTCTGTTGAGGCAGTGGGGATTCCAGACTATGGTCAGTTGTGTTTGAACTTTTGCTTGAAAATCCYTAAGGATCTTCAGCACAAGACATCAGCTTCCAGCCAACCCTGCAATGTGAGCCAAGGTGATGCTCAGGGTCCAAAAKATGGTGGTTCATGGGGTGAAGGCACAAAAAGAGCTGGTCTGCAGCTTTTCACCTACATTTCTGAAGCATTTTTAAGGTCAGAGGGTTAGATAAAACCTGTGTGCGCCTCTGGATCAACCTTGCAGGCAGCCACATCACAGAGTTTCTCTAATCTGAGGAAGGAAAATCAGAAAAAAAAAATCTCACACAGTACTCCTTCCTATGGAAGTGAATGATGGAAAAAAAAAAAAAAAAACCCTTTCAGCCAATGAGGTAAAACAAAATTAGAGGAAATTCTTTCAAAACATAATGTCTAGCAGCACCTTCTAGCGAGCTTCCAGGTAACTCTGGGCCTTATTTACAGGTCAATTTGCTAATTTTGAAATACAGTTGGGAGTCTGGCTGTACAAATCCATGTATCAAGATCCAAGCTCGGTTAACAGCAGAAACTATTGCCTGTTCTACCARAATAGGAATCCAGTGAAAATCTGATAATGTTGTAAAAGCTCCAACAACACTTTCATGGATTTACTGTAATAATGCATCCCATGAAGGAGCTAAGATGAAAAAGAATCTATTGYTGGCAGGTCTCTAATCTTAAACAATAAATCCAGTGCATCACAAAGCAGTAAAGCAAATTTTTATCTAAARTTTGTCTCTAATAAGTCTGGGGAAGTTGGTTAATAATTTATCACATGTACTTTAAAAGTAATGGTAGCATCCCCTGATAGACAGTTTCTCTGAAATAATTTTCTGAAGGAACGGGGGAGGAACATGTATAAATAGAAAGATGTATGTGACTGATCTCTCTGTGAGTTATAGAGAGAATTTAGATCCACCTTTTTGTCAGGTGATCTTTTGCTAATCTGGCAGCAAAGCTGAAATATGCCAATAGGGGCCTTAAGAATCAGACTCTGACACAGAGAATTACATTGTACTTGAAATGCTTCATATTCATCTAAGACAAGTAATACAGGATTTACAACAAAAGAATGTTCCTATCCCTCTTTACCATATAAGAATCCTAAATTTTCCCTTTTATCATTCTGCTCACTGGTGTCTGTCACTGAGTGTAAGGCAATGAAGATTTATTTCTTGAGCTCCTAAGCAGCTGTAAAGTAAGATAGCTTCCAGGGACTGGTGGCTGTGTTATCTGAAGTAATTTCTCCAGTAACATAGAAATAATTTTTCTGGTAACACAGAAATCACTGGGAAAAATGGGTGAATAGACTGGACTATAAATAAAAATACAAATCAGGCTTATATAGGAAATTATCTTCCAATTCAAGCAACACATTTAAAATACATTTACTTGAAATACACAGCAGTGCTTCATAAAGATGTGGTTGTTTGGATTGGTAGTCTTATGATTAGAAAACTCATTTTGCTATGTTTATGGCGTTTTAAAAGATACAACTGTCTCATTACTTGGTGTTGAAAATATAACTCCAGCCTGAGCAGTCATCTCATCCAGAATTCACATAGTTTATGGGAAAGGCAGCCAATATGAAAGGAYATCACAGGTCACAACATTTCTAAACTGACCTTTGGAGACAGCAATTTTTTTTTTCTTGCAATGAGATGATATTTCAAATTTCCTGGCTCATTTGAAGGAATTTGCATGGTGTGTATGCAAGCATTAGAGTTGAACTAAGTTCTRTTTCCTTCATTCTGTAGCCAGCCAATAGATCCCACTCAGTGTCAGTGGAAATGGGATAAGAGTATTTTCATCTGGTGGCRTTATAAACAGTATTGTTGAGGGAAACAGATCTCTCATTTCAAGAAGAAAAGAGAGGGAAGTGTAGCTCCTTTTGGCTTGAGCCCTGGCCATAAAAAGGGCTGCTTTCTCTGAAGAGCTGAATGTACCTCCCTGGTTACAAGCAGGCAGTAAAACAGGTTTAAGGTTGGAGAAAAGTTTGTTAGTCCACGAGGCAACCATCAGYAATGACTGAGCACTTAAGTGAAGGCATGGAGGGCATAAAAATGAAAATGGCCCACTAGCCCTTAATCCCCTGTAGCTTGCCATGCCTTTCTGGAAWTTTTAAACTTGCTTTTGCTTTCTTCTCTGTTCTAGGGAAGGGGACTGCATTAGGGAGGGGGGAAGATGCCTGAAAAAAATGTGAAACCTATGAAGAGACAGCTGAAATCAGTTTTCTGCAYTAGCCTTTGATTAGCTGTTCCCCAGCTTTAAACCCCTGAAGCTAAAGGAACTAACAAACCCAGCYATAAACAATGAATGCTTTGAATTAGCTTCTCTTCATATGTCATGCAAGAGGAGAGGAGTGACGTGCCCGAGCGAATGGCCACAGAGAAGGTCAGCTGGAATCTGCAACAAAATCCAAGGGTGGAAACTAATAGCTAAAAGCATCTTCGGGGCAATTAAGGAAAGCTGCATAAAAGTCAAGGCGTCTGTTAATTAAGCAAGTGAAACACTCGTTAATGCAGGAGAGCAGCCACAGTGCAAACCCACCTGAACATGTGGTGGCAGTGGCAGCTCTGAACTCTGTCCCTRCACAGACCAACACTTCTGCCTCATTTCCTTCCTTGTTTCCTTCTGCCTCCCCCAAAATCTCATCTTGCTGCTCAGGGATGCAAGGAGACAACAGATCTAAAGGAAAGTAAATATATCTGATACAGGAAATCCAATCCATCCACTARGAGATTTTGTTCCTCAAAACACCAGCAAAGCCTCAAAACACCAGGAAAATATCTGGTTCAACTAGGGATGAAAAAAAGACAAAAAARATCTGATAATTTGATAATATACTATACATTCTGAAGAAAATATTAACACTGAAATCATTGTCTGGTTCAGACAGATATTGAAACAGACCTGTAAAKATCCAAGTAGATTTTTCACAATGTTTATTTAAGCAAAAAGATCAAGGCAGAGGCTTGMAAGAGAGCCAGTGGAGGCTCCTTTTTTTATGAGAAAAAGGAAACACACCAAGATGGTAGGAGATAGTTTAAATACAAGAACCAGACAAATCTTAGGAAAAATTAATTAATTTTATTCCCACTTGTTCATAGGRACCAGGTATTATGGTTGAATTTTCATGAGGATGAATTACAAGGCAAGTGATGTTTCTTTTACCCTTTTGAATCATTACTTCACTGCTATTTTTCCCTGAAGTTTTTTATTTCTGATTTTCCTTCAGTTAATAATTTATATTACAGGTATTACAGACTATTTGGTGCYCCAGAGAGATTTCTTAACACCGGTGATTATCACTAAAAGCAGTAACTTCTTCAGGGCTCCTTTTTACATAAATTTCTTTAAACTGTAAAGGAGAGAAGTATGAAATTGAGCGATTTTAGAAGTTGCCCAGGAGATGTTAACAGTATCAAATTCTGGGAGTGCAGAGAGCAAGTGTTTRAAAAGCAGTAATAATATAACTCAGAAAGAAGTATTTACCTGTACAAAAACMTTCCCACAACATCTTCATTAAATACACATCCTATAGCATTAGCATAATTAAAGCTAAACCCACAAAAACAATAAWGAAATCTCTAGGGTGCATGAAGAAGAAAAGCCTGCTCCTAGCTCTTCATCAGTAAACCAGCTTGCAGAATTTTGCTCATTTTTCCTTTTTACCATCTAGAAACTAACATCATGTTGTTTCTTGCTATTAAAATGAATACATTATACTTAGGGCCTCTACACTTTATGGAGAAAAAATAGTTGTGCATTTTATCTCATTTGGCATTCTAGACAAGTTCAAGAAGACGGGAATCCATTTCTAATTTTATGAACTCCATTTTAAAAATCAGAAAGTAAAACCAAATTGCTTTGGATTTTCTGTCTACTTCCTAGTCATTATGTTTTCACCACATTCCAGGAACAAAGGGTCTTCCAGAGGCTGCAGATTGGCATATCTCAAAATGAACCTTTGTTTTAATATAATTTCTCAAGTAAGGAAGAAAATTTATGTAAAAGTGAAGTTGCTCATTTAGCCAAAGAGGTGCTCAGAAAATGTTTAGATGGCTATAAATAAATATGTACTTTCATAGATCATAGAACCATCAAAGAATCATAGAATGGTTTGGGTTGGAAGGGRCCTTAAAGATCATCCCGTTCCAAMTCCCCTGCCAAGGGCAGGAGCACCTTCCACCAGACCAGATTGCTCAGAGCCCCATCCCACCTGGCCTTGAACCCTTCCAGGGCTGGAGCATTCCCAACTGTTGTGGGCAACCTGTTCCAGTGCCTCACCACCCTCAGAGTATTCTCACCCTCACAGAATTTCTCCCTAATACCTAATCTAAACCTTCCCTCTTTCATTTTAAAGCCATTCACCCTTGTCCTGTCACTACATATCCTTGTGAAAAGTCCAAGTTGCAAAAGCCTTTAGGCAGCCATCCTTCTCCCTGTGCATRCACACGGTTCAGAAACCTCTCTCCAAAGGTTTCTTTGTTTCTTAAGAGCCCCTTGCTAAAGGGATGTTTGCAAGTACAGACCGTTTGCTTTCAGGAGTGAAGAGGAAATACATCTTCAGTGTTTGCACTTACAAGGTTGTCTACGGGAAACCTGGATGTACAAGGAAACTTGTTTGTTCACTGATAACAGGTTCTTTTTTGTCAGCCCTGACACTTTCTGGATAATGGAACTTTGTTATTAATAAAACCAACTAAACAAGCTACTACAGAGCAATGCAGTAGATGTGTCCCTATTTTCTTTTACACGTGCCACTAATTTCAGTGGCACATGTAAGAAATAACCATAATGTCAGTGTTATAAAATTAATATGACYGTGGAAAATGTGCACAAGAGACACAGTAGCTACTGTATTTTCCCAGTATGTTCTGCATTATCAGTGTCRAAGCAGTCATAAATCCTGGTTTCAGTTACTGAATTTCAGCCACATTAAGTTGGTATTTTTCAGAGTTTTGGCCCAAGACAATTAAGGGGAGAATGTTTTCAGTTCTAGTTCTACAACGATTTTCAAGAGATACGTTTAAACATCCTGCCAATTTTCCCTTTAAACAGTTCCTGTGTTTCTGGCTTTGAAATTGCACTTTGTCAGGAGGATTACTCTGTCCATGATGCACCAGAGGAAATAAAGCTGATCTGGAAAGCAGTGAGGATAGGAGAAGATGGGGTGATGGATGAGGAATGGAAAAGGAATGCACAGGTGGTTGGCATGAGGATGGTGGAAGTGGTARTTTTCTCTCTAAGGCTGGATATCAAAGTGCCTTAGGATGGAGAACCCTAAAACTGGAGGAGAAAAAACAGGATGAAGAGTCTGGGAAGGAGGTAGTAAGTGGGAAGGGGAAAAGAACAGAGAAGGAATGATGCTCTGGAGGAAGGTGAATGTGGCAGAACAAAGCAGGTGAGAGCAGCTGAATAGTCCAGAGAGCAGACTGATATGAGACTGAGAGCACTAGWGGGACAATTTAGATGGTAGGCCTGGAAGGATTGGCTGGGTAAGAAAAATTATTCTGGAAGCTGGAAAAAAAATGGGGCTGAAGATACAAAGCCAGGGCAGAGACAGGCCTGGTGCAGAAACACATGGGCAGAAAAAGATAAAGCAGAAGGTCAGACCTGGGGCTGGATTTCTTTCCAGAAGCACTTATGCCTCTTTGGAAAAAAATTAAATAGCTGCCTTGTAAAAGAACATTTTTGCCAAGTGAAGGGTTCAAAAGATAAAAAGTTTCAGATTAAGGCTTCCTGTGTAACCCTAGCTCAATCTTATTTGGAGTATTTTTATCACAACTCTCACTCAGATTAGCAACTGCTTACTTTGCATGGCACCTCATCATTACAATTAAATCAAATTATTAGCCTTGTGTAACAAAGAAAACACAAGCCTTGTGTAACAAAGAAAACACAAGACATTTTTTTTCAAAGTGTAAAAGTAACAGAGAAACAGGCGTTAAGAGAGTTCATTGCAATGAAAATGCTACAGTACACTCTGGATAAGTGTAAGACATCAATGACACAATTCTTTTTGAAAATTATAGATAATGTAACATAATAACTGGGAAATAAGTTGTATCAAACAGCAAATAAACAAGCAGCATGCTGAAAGGCAGCAGAAGCCTAATGCAGGTGCATCTATTTAAGGGCAAAATGTAACTGATTCATGTTGGACGTAGGACAAAAAAAAAGGTATTGCAGAGCTAGAAAAGTTTTACAGACTACAGAAAAGCACAGACGAAGTATTGAAGAGCAGTTGGAATGTTTCAGGTTTGTACCAATAGCCTATGTATTGGGATAATCAAGATTCAGGCCCACTACACAACTTAAAGAAAAAGTTCAGTCAGAAGACACCAAAATGAAATAGAAAGGCCAGAAGTGAAGATTTAGGAGAAGAAGGTGCATTTTATTTTAAGTTTCTACTATACTTAACCTAACAAAACYCTTCAACTAGGATTCAGCCTACTCCCTAACACTGGAAGACTGCCTATTCCGATATAAAGAAAACAGAGGAATTCTGAAATAGTCTGTCCAATTTCTCAGAAASTTTTAAAGCCCTCTAAATCCTATTGTCAATGGTGACTGAAGTTCCCTTTCCCTTAGCACTCTCAAACTCTCTGATGATAGCAAGACTTCGGAGAATGAATCTGGTTTAAAATCCTTTAGCAAGTAGCTAAGAAAAAAAAAAAAGCAAAAAACATGTAGTGAAATGCCATCCTCTCTTTTAATCAAGTGKTTTTTTCAGCTTCTCTGATTTAGTGGCAAAATACTTCATTCAAGTGTCGCTGATGTTGAAGTGTTACAGTCAGAAAACAATGTTTAGCGTCCATTGAATTCTTTTGATGCCCCCTGCAGGCTATGCTGGATAGGAACCCTAAATGCTCCTTGGAGAAATCCTACAKGTAGCATCAAAATACCTATTTTTATTAAGAAATACAGCTGCTACCAGTTTAGCTTGCCTCATGCACTTACTGACACGCAGCCCTTCCTGTTCCGACACGCACAGGCGAAATGTGAAACAATTCTGGATTTCTTCCCGCTGACCTCATTAGGCAGAACAGCACAGAGATGTGCAAGGCCAAATATGGGGGGGAAACTGGAGACACCCGTGGGACGTGAGACTCGGAGGAGTCTGCCCCATCCCCRTGGGGACCTGCAGCTTCGCTGTTTCCTATCCTGGAGATACCAATCTGCTGTCAAGTGCTTTCTCCTCCATGTGATGGTGACTCCTAGAGATGAGCCAACTTCTGGAATTAGTCAATAGTGCAGCTAATGTGGAGTCAGTCACTTTCAAGAAGCTGAGTGCTTCCCATCAGGGTGGCTTCTCCTTTCTAAAAGCCCTCCAAGACTCCACAGTACCTTCCTAAGAGTCTTGCTAGGCTTTCTTCTCCAACTTGGCTCAGGTTCAGGATCCTCAGGAAATAACGTGATAAAAGTGCACTAGCTGGTTATTTTTAATTATTTTCCTTTTTAACCTTGGAGATGACACATATTATATGTTTCTTATAAGGGATCTGTTTTGCTAGCAGTTTGGATGAAATATTCAGCTTCAGTACTCAGGAGGAGAGAAAAATTGTAATCACACACCATTAAATGAATCACCCCACTACCCTAGCAGCATGTAACAGGATACAGTGTGCTATGAAAACCTGCTTTAAAAAGTTAAAATGACTCTTTCTTTAAAAATCAGGATCAATCACCCTCCTTTCTTTCTATTTCTTTTTTTTCTTTCTTTCTTTCTTTTTTTTTTTTTTTTTTTTTTTTTTAAGAAAAGATACTTAAGACCTAGAAGGATTGAGGCACATATGGTGGGATAATTCCCAGATAAAAAAAAATGTTAAGGGTATAGATTAAAGAAGAAATAGAAGGCAGAAAATTCTAAAGGCTGTTTGTGAGATGACTTGCAGGGAAGTGAACAATACTGAGAATAGATGATTAGCAATGGGAAATTAGCACAAAAGAATGTAAGGTTCTCATAACCTTTTGTTTCTGCTGTCATCTATTTTTTTAGGGGAAAAAAAGCCCTCTGAAACAGGTAGTTGAAGTCTGATGGATGCACACAAGCTGATCTGGGATCATTCTGGGCTTCTCAAACCAACCTACAGCGGTTTGGAGCCAACATGCAGCCAGGGAGAATAATACAGGGAGGAAAGAAAGGACACAAGGTGCAAGGAAATCTCTCCAGAGGAATCGCTGCTATTTTCTGGTTTTCATTACACAGATGTTAACTCCGAGCTATTCTGTGTGTTTGTTTGATAGCTAGTGCCTAAGGTACACTGCTTTTCTTCTGAAATGTCATCTTCTATTGTGAACAGTGAAATAACTGCCATGCTGAGGTTTGGGGGTGGGTTGTGTGTTTTGTTGGGTTTATCTCTGCCAGCCTCTTGCAGGATAACTCTGCTTGGCAGAGAACACTCAGAGGAGATTGATGTTTCAAGTCTTGCTCAGTTTAGGGAAACTAGAATAACTTTTCACTTTTATTCCTTGGAGGCAACCAACCAAACTTAATTTCCTTCCCAAAGAATGAGAGGAAATTAAAACAAGTGTTTAAAAGGAGCAGAGTATATGCTTAAAACATTCATGAGAGAGTCAGTTTTAGTTAACACAAACACAGACACATTATTGTGGTAAATCTTTCAAGGCATCACCTATTTTACTCATACATTGAAAATTCAATATATTTACAATTAGAAGCACTTCTTTGTACACAACAAAGTAATTTGAATAAATGAAGCATTTTGCCATTACTTACCATAAAACTTGTTCTGATTTATTCTGCTAACTGAGKTGRTTRTGCTGATTYAGACCACAAAAGAAGTGGCTGGGTRAGGAAAAGTCCAGCCTRGGCACTCAGTGGTGGGAMGTTGTTCAGCTGGACAGGGTRTCAATGRGAAGACACAGGCCATTCAGTTTGGTGAGTATGTCATTACAAGGCATAAACTCTGGACAGGGATTTCTTATGCACAATGAATTGAAAGAGAATAAGAAGGGGATAGGCCAACTTTGTGTATCCTATTCTCTGGGCAAATATTACCATCTAGACACCCACAATTCCAGAGGCTGATCTTTTCTTTACAGGCTACTAAATAAATGGGGAATAGGAGATATCCACACCATCAGCACCTTAATTTAGGTTCCTAGATCTGTGGTATGCCCAGCCCAGTGTGCAGTGCAAATTGCAGAGGGGCCCTTGGGGCAGTGAAGAGGGAAGGTAATTCAGCCTACTAATGATCTTGTTTCTTCTGGCATGAGGTGTTTCATTTGAACTAGTTTCTTAGGATCCTGTCTTCTGCTAGATATTGAAAAGTAWTTTGGAAAATTTAAGCTCTTTTTAATTTGTTTTGAGAGCGAATAAAACCAAAAACCTATTTGTTTAACACAAATTGTAAACCTCATTGTTTTGTTTTCCAAATTTTCTGAAAGTTTTCAGAGCATAGTTTCATGTTTCCAAGAATTCTTTTAAAAATTAGTTATTTAACAGTGCATTTAGTATTATTTCCAGCACCAGCCCAGCTAATGAACTCTGCTGTTGTCATGTGAGCAGTACATTAGGCTGTGTCATTGCAGTCTCATTGAATCTCTTGCTTTGATTCTCAGCTCTTGCAGCTTCAGAAGTTGGCAGCGCCAGGGAGCTCCAGTTCCCTCATGAAGGCTGGGCAAGGAGTCTACAAAGTAATTTTAACWGTGCTGCCATTTTCAAAAGGAAAGGTAAGCAAGAGCAGCTGCTCTGGGTGTCCTCTGGGTGGCTTGCAATCCTTTATCTCCCTGAGCACAGACTGCTGCTGACTCCTGAGGCTCCGTGTGAGCTCAGCAGAGCCAGGAGAGCTGTTGTTTTAGACACTGTCATTTAATCATCCAAGGTAGGAAAATGCATCACAGATCTGAGACAAGAATCTGCTGCTGYGCTTACTGTGCTTCGCCTAATGGTCTATCATGTCATTCCATTTTATCTCCATCTTTAGATGRTACGAGGAATCCTCCAGGCACCCTTTATCTAATACCTCCTGCAGGACAAATTGCTTTCACTGCTTTAAGTTGTTCTCWCTTTCACAGCGATACAGCAGAGGAAAAGAAAGTTTCTGATGATTTACAGCAAGAAGCAGATAACATGCCCTCCTGGCAACACTGAAGGAGAAGCAGAAAGTTTTTATAAACACATTTCTAAAAGGCAAGATCAGAAACAGCACACTGGAACTTCAAAAAAGCCCCCACTGCAGACTATGCATTTATTCCACAACCAGCTGCAATTTGGGATTGTTCAGGTCTCAKGTAGAGATCTAAGGCTGCTTTTCCATGATAACACAAGCTAAATCTGAATTTTAAAAACAGCACTTCTAAAAGGTGTTGTGTGTTGATGCCACAGTTCCCAAACAACGGGAAATTAGAAGAAAAAAATTAGCGAAGACTTGGAAGGGTTGAGCAGCTATAAAGTTGCCTGCTGGAAAAGGACTTGAGGGTGCTGGTTGGCAGCACCTGAACATGAGCCAGGAGWRAGMYCAGGTGGCCAAGAAGGTCAATGGCATCCTGATCTRTATCATCAATTGTGTGGCCAGCAGGAYCAGGGCAGTSATTGTCCCCMTGTAATCGGCACTGGTGAGGCTGCAGCTCAAATCCTGTGTTCAGTTCTGGGCCTCTCACTGGAAGAAAGACATTGAGGGGCTGGAGAAAATCCAGAGAAAGGCAACAGAGCTGGGATACTGTCTTATGGGGAGTGGCTGAGGGAACTGAGGATGTTAAGCTGGAGAAGAAAATGCTCAGGGGAATCTCACTTTCTGCAGCTTTTTGAAAGGAGACTGTGGCAAGGTGGGGGTTGGTCTTTCCTCCCAGGTAACAGTAACAGGTTGGTCTTTCCTCCCAAGTAACAGGACAATAGAAAACAGCCTTAAGTTGCATCAGGGGAGGTTTCATTTGGATATTGGAATAAATTTCTTCATGGAAGGGGATGTCCAGCATTGGAACTGTTCAGAGAAGTGGTGGAGTCACCATATCTGGAGGTATTTAAAGGGCATGTAGATGTGGCACTTTGAGACATGATTTATTGATGGCTTTGGCAGCGCTGGATTAATGGTTGCACTCAATGATTATGAAGATCTTTTCCAACCTACATGATTCTTTGATTCAGTGAATCAAGCTATTTGGGTGAGAGGCCTTTTTTTTTTTTTTTTTTTCTGTGTATTCAGTGGCCTACAAAGCACTGATCAGGAGCCTGAGACTGTGGGAAGAACACTGACAGGACATTTTAATTAGACAAAATCTCCCAGGAAAGCCTCATGGACTTGGTAACAAAAACATTTTTCAAATGCCTGTTGGTTTCAAAGGAAWATTCACCTAGTATAGTAAAATAAGTTCCATCATTTTGACATTATCAAAATAAAGGGGGAAAAAGCCTTAATTCTAAACACAGTTTCATCAAAACCTCAGTTTTTCTTACAGTTCAAGAACTTCCAGCAAGTAAAAGGAAACACATATTCTATGGAGCTTGGCTTCAGATGTTTTCCCAACRAAGAATAGATAGTAAACCTTCCTTGAGGTCTTCTGACTTTAGATTTTGCAAATGAAAAGGAGGCAGGTCTTTTCTAAGTTCACTTATATTTCTGTAAGCATTAAAATAGAACAATATAATAAAAAGATATCAGGCCCTGTAGAAGGTTCAGGGTTTGGGGAAAGGTAGYCCACAGATGGATGTAGTTCCACAACACCACATGCACATATCTGGCAATAAAATCTAAAACCTGCTGTTCATTTGAAGACAGGATCTGTGGCAAGGTACAGCTGTTTGTTTGAGCTACAGCACTGAAAAACAAACCAGTTAACCAACAGCACAAGTTTGCACCCACATCCTAAACATGTCCATTCAAAACTTTCACTGTATWTATAACACAGACCAGAAAATATTCTGCAGGAGGAGAGCTGGGACAAAAAGCAGCTTCTGTGACTAAGAGAAAACAGACAGTGTGTTCATTTGAATGGCCAAGGAAACTGTGAGGTAGCAAAAGATGGGAAGAAAGGTAACAACAGCCTCAAAATAGTATTAATATGGCTCTGTGAATAACTGATATTCTTCTGGAGATTGTCTGGGTCCTAGGGAGAAAGACAAGGAAAAGGTATTTGTAATTGTTGAAATGAAAATCTGAAAGAACTATTTGGTGAGCAAGGTCACTTGGTGGTTTTGGACACAGGACAGTCCATTCAGCCCCAACCCTTTTGGATCTGAGTCAAGAGAAACAATCCAAAGAAAGGGCTGGAGTCAGAAAGTGGTTTGGGCTGTTTAAATGACTCATTAGGTAGAACTCTCAGCCAACTCTCAGCCAGTCCAGAAAGGATTACCAGATTTTATTAATTCTCCCGCTGTCAGGGGCTGAAACTAGTGTCTCTTGTTCCCCAGGAGAGATGATTTTCCTGTCTGTATGAAAGGGCTACAACAGGCAGCTCCATGCTCTAAAATATTTTACCAGACAGAATCTGAGTGAGAAAACAAAAGTTAAAGTGTTCTCTCTCAAGTCCATACAGCAAAGAGACATCCCAAAGACAACAAGGAAATAGAGGAGCTTCTACACACATCTACAAATCCAGTTCACTGAAAATCTCCACAAATTTACAAAATATTGTGGATGGAGACTCGTTCATACAAAGGTTGAACTCTATTACAAGCAAAGCTCTTTCGTGTTGCTCTTTATAGATTACCTTATAGGCCTAAACAGGTTAGACAGGGGCCTTGATTAATCAGTGGATTAGTTTGGGTTCAGTAATTATGTTGGAAGAGAGATGTTCTGTGTTTCATAACCCATTGCAGTATTCATTTGGACTGTAAAGGCTGTATCAGAAGTAAGTTGGTGGTTACACCTACAGATATTTCTCAATCATCAAAGGTGTATGAGCTTATATGGTTCCCTTGATCTGCCTTTCTATTTTTTCACTTAAAGAAAAGCTTGCAGGCGAAAGCAGATGAATTGCAACATCCCTAAAATCTGAGAAAAAGCTGCAGTTTTTTCCTGTGTCTGGATTAGTGGGAGTGATTCATTTGAAGATGATGCTATCTGTTCAGTAAGCATTGTTCACTCCCTGATTTCTTTACSAGGCAGGAATCARCGCTMCATTCACCAAGTACAAAACATTAMAATTTAACTTGTGAGCATTTTCTGATTTCCTGACATCACCACTCCTCAGATTTCTCTGAAAAGTTACTTTGTGCAAGTCAGCTCCCGTCTTTACCACTGGTTTAATGTTAATTGCACAGGCCATGGGAAAAAAAAAAAAACAATAGGAGCAAATCCTTGTGCTAGCACATCTTGCAGCAGAGCAGCAAGAAAATAAGGCTGGGAATCAGTCTCCTGGAATTTCAGACATATATGAAACCGTGAATATCCACTTYCCCACTATGGTTCTTACAGTGCTCAGACTGATTTAGCTGACCCACTGTTCCCACAAAACCCTGCTTCTGAAAATTAATGCCTATTGGAAAAATAACTGATATTAAAGGAGTTKGACAGCAAAAGCAACCTGCTGTGCTCCTCTTGACCACAGACCAAAGGTATACCCTCTGATTAGTGTGATCAGTAAGATATCATTATCTCACAGCTATACTGCAGAACCATTAGTCTGTATTGTTGCCTCTCTCCTGGAGTAGATGCAGGTGATATGGATGAGTGCTATCAGTTAATATCAGTTATTATGATGTCATAAAAAAAAATCATACATGGAAGAGTGGGTGCTGAGTTTTTTAACCTAATCACGTACTTCCATTATCGTAGAAGGATAAAATCACAATTTTATTGCAAAAATAGTGCTAAAATTCCTAGGAAATTAATCCCTTTTCAGATGCTTAAGTGAGAGTGTGCAGTAAAAAGGTGTTYTTTTCTTCTGATAAATCCATGTAAAAAGACGCTGTATGATGGAGCCACATATTAAGTATTCCAGGCCAAACTCCTCGGATCAAAACAGCTCCTTGCTATTCTGCTGCCTCTGTGATCTATTAAACAGTTTTAATCTGACAAATGAAGGACAACAGCATTTTAGTGATGGACTTCCTGTTTGCTTGGGAAGAGAGGAGAGGGAGAGAGGAGAGGAGAGGAGAGGAGAGGAGAGGAGAGGAGAGGAG
>NW_026623285.1:2633201-2699202 GCF_030028575.1 Malurus melanocephalus
AGGAGAGGAGAGGAGAGGAGAGGAGAGGAGAGGAGAGGAGAGGAGAGGAGAGGAGAGGAGCAGGTCTGGCAGAGCTGTGCTGCCTGTCTTGAGCACACTGGGAGCAGTGTGCTGCATCTCTCGGCTGCAGACCAGGATCCAGCCATGACTGTTCACTGTGGCTTGGCTCTGACAAACACCAAAGTGGCAACGTGACTTTTGTGCACCAGCAAGGCTAACATTAATTTATCCTGCTGATTTGAGCTAGGCTGTTAGTCACTCTGCCAGGACTGCTGCCAACCCTCAGGCATTYTTCCTGTATGATTTCCCCAAAGGCCGACTTTTAGACTGTGGGTATGTGGGTCCAGTGCTTATTTTTGTTCTTCTAAGCATTGAAAAAATTCCTCCCTCGCTCAGCATGGCGATACCTGATGAAAAGAAGGTGGTCATTAGCTGCTTAAATGCCCCTTGTCCAGCTGGGCAGCAAGGCCGTGCTATTTTAAATCTTCTGTAAGTACAGGAGAAGAATCAGAAAATAAACACTTTTTCAGCAGTCTGTGAGGCACATTAGTTCCACTCACACGAAATCAATCAATCTTCAGCAAACAGACTGCCCATCACTCTGRGTTTTTCCAATGGATTTAAAGAAGKGAACAGTTAGCAGGAAGRCATCAGTGTTGAAAACACAAAWTAGAGACTAGAAAACCAGGGAGGCTCAGGGCCACTTMTGATACAAAATACCAGCAAGACACTTCTTATATATTCTTGATATAATCCTCATCCTATGGTGTTTCAGTCATCACTCTGCATTTTCCTTGGTGCAACAATCTGAAAAGCCTGGGATGCTTTTTTTCATGGACTTTGCTTTTTTTTTGAAAGCTGAGGTAGAAGRACTAGTTGAAAACACAGGAACACTCAGAGACATGAATGAATGCACCAAAACAGAAATGACGTGCAGTCCCTTGTTGGATCAACACAAGTTGTAGAGCTCCTTCCTTTTAATGCATTTGACCACTGCTGCAACCTTTTGACTTAGGAGAAAAAGTTGAAGAAAGGTGTTTCTGCTGAAGATGTTGAATTTTTATAAACTTAARTCCCTAATGCAAAGTTTGGGAAACAAGTGGAATTCACATCTAAATGGGAGCTTTTGATTCAGCACTCTGCCTAATGACAATCTTTCTGACACGGGTAAAATATGTGTCTAATGTGCCTGCTAGATATGTTTACATCACGGTGTTCACGCGTTGCCTGTGTTTTAACCATCTGGTGAGCACATTGATTCCTCCAGGGAAGGCAGAGACAGCGACAAGCGCGGCAGAGATTTGCGCAGTTTACATTACGGCTCGACGCCCAACCGTGAGGTCGCAGCACGGCGCCCCGGGAGCAGMGTTTGGCAGCAACCACCAGCACGTCAGAGAGACCAGACACAATCCTCACACTCACAGGGACCACATTTGGCAACTGACACAGATTTCCCGAGAGCAGAGTATGASGAAAATAACCCTGAGCAGACTGTCTGTGGGAGGTGCCATCAAGGCTCTTGGAAGTGCTACCACAGTGCACCRCGATGTGCCAGTCTGGTTCGATCACTGTTTTCACAACATTGCAGGAGCAAGACACAGTAAATTGTGTGAAATAAGAGAGGACACTGAAACCTACTCTAACATCGRAAAACTAACACAAATAAAAGCTGGCAGGCTGTAACCAGCAGGGTGGAAGATCTGCTTTCAGAAAATAGGCAGGAAAGGTGTGAGGGAACTTAACTTCCTTTTATAGTTGTTGGTTCTGCTACCTTGGCACAAAAAGAAAGCACGCAGATTTTATCCTCTGACTGACTCCAGGTCACTGGAACAAAACACTTCCTTTTATTTTAAGCACAACTGCTAAACAAAATTTTGCCACTATGCAAGAGGTGGTGGTAGGTAAACTTGCCCCTTGTCAGCTCTGAGGTGTTCTCAGAGGAATTTATCAATTATTGTGGCTGGGAATGATGCAATTTCAGTCTCCTTTTGACAATGGATATTTCTGTCCTACTTTGGTAACTTAATTTTTAGCTTTACATGAGGCAGAATGGTCAATCCCCGAGCCACTGTCATCCATGTTTTCCCATTCTCTTCCACCACTGCAGACTGGAATGTTAAACAGGTTTAGCCAGTTCTGGTGTAAATGAAGGTATATCTAAAATCCTTTACTGTGGTTTGTCATTACTTCCAGTTAAGGAAATTTTTGGTTTTGGCAGTGTTGTCTTTAAGTCATCAGAAATTTCACCCCATCCCATTAAAATCAGACAAGTCTTTTTTATAAGGTACATTGAGATGACTTAATTAATAATGTCCAGGATTCCACATCTCAGAGTGCATGTGCCACATCAGTATCATAGAAGAATCAATTAAGTGACTTTCAGAAAAAAATGTTGGGGTCTTTCCTATTTTCCTTRATAACACAGAAATGCTCTCAAATTTCACTGAGTACCAAGTTACAGTTTTGAAAAAATAATAAAATTYCTCCAGCACAGGTCTGCCAGATGAGTGCAAACCAAAATATCTTTAAGGTAGTAGATAATAGACAYTGGACACAGATTCCATGCACAAGACATTGTACTTTCAAAACGTTACACTTAAAGTTCATTATTTTCTCTGTTGGTTTTACACAAAAGGATTGAGAAGATAACCCTGAGTGACATGTTTCATGATCACTTCTGCAAAGGTGAAGAGGGTAAGATTTTGGCATCCAAAACTGTACTAACTTCACAGCAAATCTTAAGGACAAGCCACGACAAAGTTGCTTCTCAGTACATAAATAAAAGCAGAGATCTTTCAAGGAGATGGTATAAGGAACTTCACATTTTCTGTATATTTTACCTACAAATAACCAGCTCAGTGAGGAGTCCTTSGTTTTTCATATGAATGACAGACTATTAACTTTTAAAATGAAAGTTCTGTCAAGAGYTGATGTGACACAGTGAAAAATGGGAAGGCGTGCTGCATTGCCATCAGTTCATGGCTCTGACATAAATACTATTTTAGTCACTTCCATCCACAATCCTAAATAATACAAAGGCTACAGCTTACAGAAACTAAATTTCTATATAATTAAATCCACAGCCATGGAATTTGATACTGCACTCAAAACTAATTTATTTCATTTATTTTCCTGGGCAAAAGCAGAGTATGAAATTTCATCATACATGTTTGTTCCTGTGAAAGTACAACTTTAAGTAAGATGCAACTTAAAGACAGCAGTGATAGAGGCTGTGTACAGCAGCTCTACAGCTTACAGAGGTTCTGGTTTGAGTCTACAGAATGAGGATCATTTAGTTATAAAGTAGACAAGAAAAATGTATTAAAATCCACCTGCAGAAATAATTCATAACTGTGCATTATACCAAATGTAAGAGCRAGTAGCCATATTTGATTTTCTTAAAAATGCATTTTTCACATTTTCATGAATACTAAAAGCATCGAGAAGTCAAAGGCACCACACTGGGACTTGATCTAGGAGGTGTTTTGTTGTTTTTTTTTTCCTATAGTGTAAACTAGAGAAGTTTATAGTACCACTGATAGATAACTAATATATTCAGATTCTTGAAACCTCATGTTTCAATATATGCTCAATAATCAGAAGGCCAGTATCATCTCTGAACACATTCCAACTGCACTTAATGCAATTAATTGGGTTTTAGGAGAACAGAATTGTAAATCCAAGCATACTTAGTGGACAGAAAGTATAGATTAACCTCAGTTCAAGGGGAAAGAAAAGCATTAATCTTTCCAGCATAATATATTTTTCATGTAGGCCTCTCCTTTTARCAGCTTTAACCAGTGTAATTCCATGTTACTCACATGCACATCAAACGTAGTGAATCAAAACTTGCAAATTAGAATTTTATTAGCCATAACAAGGTTAACAAGTAATCTTTCAGTGTAATACTTTGGTGTCATTTACTCTTCCATTTTAYCTGATAGCAGCTCCTGATACCCTCAGGGAAGACAGAAATTATTTACCCTTAATTGTCATTATCAACACACGTGGCCAATTGGTCTTTAATGAGAAAGCCACAGTGGCAAAAAAATCATTCATAAACACAACTGCACGGCCTTCTGTCCTTGTCAGAAACCTGAAAGCCTTAACCAACTAAATTATTGTCTATTTCTGCAGCAAATAGTTTGAAACTTAAGTCACAATAACAAAAAAATTCCTCCCTCGAGGACAACTGATGATATTTGTTCTTATGTGTTAATCTGATTGAAAGAAAAGTCTGCATTTTAAAGAACAGAAAAGTGCATTGACTGCTGCTTGCAGGGGCTGGAGTTACACGTGTGGTATTTGTTATCAGCTTGTGAAATGTAACCAATATGATAGTGAGAGTTTCAGAGAAAACAGCCAAGAATAATGAAATCAATATGCTTACAAGATGCCAATACAGTTGTGTGTTTCTAGAGCATAGATCAGCMTTTGACTCCTGTGCAAAGCTCTAAATCTCTACTTTGAGCTTGCCCCCACTTTCCTTTACTTGAGGAGTCATTCTGGASAGTGGAGGCTCTTTAACAGGAAAGAGATTTATCAGTCCACTATTATTGTAGAACTGCTCACTGTGTACAAAGTACCACGATGTCTGCCTGAAAAATATTTTGGGAGTGTGACCTTAATGGAGAGACTCCACACTGACAAGAACTTAACTGGTGTGTTGGCTTCCAGACTGATTCCAATATATCTTTATGGTAAACTCACTTGCAGGATGTTTTTTGTCAGGACAGACTAAGAGGCAGTGTGCTCCCTTGAGTTTGCTATAGATTTGCATTCTGGGATTTATCTGAAAAGCAATTTCAACCATAACATTGGTTGGAAAGGCTTGTTTTGCTTCTATTTTATTTTGAATTCTAAAAATTCTAGGAATTTTCTTTTAAGGGAAACTTAAGTTTCACTAATTCATTCTTCCATTAAAATGGTATGAAAAGAAGTATGAAAAAGGGAGATGGGRCTCCAGTGATGGTTTGGCCATAATTTAGGTGGAGAGAAGGAAGTATCTTCTCTCCCCACACATAAACAGGAAGCTTCAAAAGACCTAAAGAGTACCTGAGAAATTCCTTGACCTTGTCTATTGCAATGGTATTGAACTGGCCAAGACTGTTCAGCTTCCTCAACTCCAAATGTCTCCGCCACTGCAGGATCCTGTTTGACCACATAGCACATACTTCTAAATAAACTGATTTAAATAGATTAGGATTATTCTTAAGCACGAAAAAGGCTYAATCAGAGAAAATAAGACTGTGTGTAACGTATCTTCTTTCTGTGATACTGAGATCACAGGGCAATTGCTTCAAACAAAATGCATTAAGGAGACAATAGATCGGCCAAGCAAAACAAATCCATCCTTCTAATCAGGTGGACTAAAATTTGTCAACCAGATCTTGTTCTCTGGGCTCAGTACCTGGAGTTTAATAAGATGGAAAATTTAGAAGAACATCCAATTTTTTTGAAGCTCTGGGTAGTACTCATCTCCTGATGGGATTCAGTTGCAGCAGAGCAGAATCAGTTTCTGTCTCAAAAACAGATCCTTATTACCTGGTGGCAGCTGAATGGCTCTTTGAGATCCAGTGGTTATACTGATAAAATCTTGATTTACTGTAATGAGACCTAAGTCACTAAGACATCTAAATGCCTAAATTTAGGTGTCCTCATATCGTGGATYCCACTCATTACTCAGTGAGTTGAATGGTTCATAGCAACCATTCACAGTTTCTCAAAC
The DNA here is from genome assembly GCF_030028575.1 of Malurus melanocephalus. Taxonomy (NCBI): domain Eukaryota; kingdom Metazoa; phylum Chordata; class Aves; order Passeriformes; family Maluridae; genus Malurus; species Malurus melanocephalus. Next base: position 2,638,930 of record NW_026623285.1, read on the forward strand.
TAGAGCATCCAAGGACCTAGAAGGAATGTCAAACCCCAGCTAAGCCTGAAAGACTATCAGAAATCAAATCAAGAAGTAAAAATAAATATCACAAACTGTAGTTTTCACTTTCCACTAATTTTGAGATATATTATTGAATTAGAAAGAAAAACTGAAATAAAATCTGAAAAGTAAGTGCAACTAGATATCAAAAGTTTGTGCCTTGTTTCAAAGTCATAGAGMTATTMTGTGGAATAGTGAGYTTATAATAAAAGAGCAAAATCCCAWAGTTTARGAGAGYTAACTATAGTTCAGAGAAAAAATCAAAGACTAAATGGTTCATAAATTGCAGTGAAAAACTACTGTCCATGTAACTAAACACTAAAATAAACAGCAGGAAAAAAAAATGCTGATTCTGGATTTTGGTAAATCTATTTCTTATACAATTTTGTCTCGGCTAATTTGATCACTAGTTAATACTGGCTGATTGCTGGATCAAGTCATTTCAAAGAGTCCTGTTTCTTGACTCTATCATTGGCATTGCTGTGAGCTCTTGAGACTCCTYCACTGTCATAACTGTGGCTTAAAGCTGAGTTCACACAGGTTTTATTCAAGAGAGTTCAGTCAAACTATTTTCCAAGAAGGTRTCTGCAACAAGAGGTTCATAACATTATGGAAAACCTCAGTCTCTCAAGTTGTGCTCATTCCCCCACCTCACATCACTTATGGGACACTCAGTCAGGCATTACTGACACACTATTCCTCTTCTGTTTGCAGCTGCATCTCCACTTCTGTCCTAGGAAGTTGTAAAGCTTAATCATTCTCTGCCACTGAGAGATCCATAGGGGATGCAGCTACTTAGAAACTGGTCCAATTTTTTTGGTKTCATCATCCCTCAGGGAATTGCGTTTACGACTGAGTTGAATGTTAATGATCAGCATTCCATGTTCTAAAAATGGTGGAAGGTCTCTGATGGAATAGTTTCTGCAGTTATTTCTTGGATGCAATGTCAAGGATAAATATTAATAGGTCTTCTAAAAATATAATAATTTGCCCTACAAAAAAACACTTCCAAGAGTATAAAATCCTTCCCATCATCTTACATATACCAGATCATGCACAATAATGATTCCCTGTATAACGACTGTATTAAATTGCATCTCAAATTCAGCGAAAATTCATTTAGTGTTTTTCACTTACAGGCATCAAAGGAAAATGAGTTAAGACAGTCCCACTACTGGCTGTGACAGAAACATTTGTCTTCCAATGTCTGTAAATAACAGAAAAGGAAATAAGGATTGATTGATTGATAAAAATTTGACTGGAAAAGAGGTTAGCCTTTTGTTAGTATGAAGAAACTACTGTCACAGATCTAGTCGGAATAATGCACTGCACTGGCAGAGAAGGGTTTCCACACAGCCCAAGGATGAAATCAACAGTCACAAAACTCAGGTTCTGAGTTCTGAAGCTTTTGACAGCTAGTTTCTGATTCTAAAAGGAGTAGCATAAGGTCTTTTATTAAGAGGCAAAATAAWGCCTCTTAAAGATTCATTTGGCAACTAATATGCTCTATTTCCAATACCCTGAGAACAACAGCATGTGAGTTAATTTAAACATGTGGAAAGAACATTTAATTTTATCAGAAGGAAACAATGAAGAATCTAATTTATTCTCCACATGTGTGCATAACCCCCATTGATATTAATAAGAGTTAAGTAGCCTATGGAGAAGAAAATAGGGCTCCAGATGTGGCAAAATGCTTTAAAAAACTTATGTGCAGCTTTTTAATGACAACAAAAAATATTTCTTTTTCAAGATTGGTGTAGAGAGAAAAACAGATTCATATCCAGTCAGTGATTAAATGTTTCTGACTTTCCCAAGGCTATGGCAGTGGTACACACACRCTCACGAATGTGTTCATGGATGGTGTCTCACAGACACATAAGCCCATTCTTTTCATTTACTGCCTTTTTCCAACCAGGCTGATCTATGGCACAGGATTGTTTGAACTTCCAGTGCTCTTCCTACTCCCTTCTCTTCCCAGCTAGGAGTAAAAGAAGGGAAATTTTGCTGAATTTTTTTTTAAGGTTAGTGTTTAAAGTGTTGCCAGAGGTAGTCAACAGGGCCAATAAAAGCTGGTGAACAACCTTCTTTGCCCTATGCCATATTTGACCAGAATTCTATAAACTTGGGTGAGTGTGGAGGATTAGTCTTGATTAGCCACTGACAAATTTCCTCAGTTTCCCATTGGCACGCCTGAAATGGCATGTGCTATGACTTAATCCTTAACATTTGTAGCAGTCACTTCCATTTCTTTTTCAGGATGGACTGTGATATAAGAGGTTGGTGTTYAGCAAGTCATCCCATCTAATTATTCATTCTTCTGAGGCATTTTATTTTGAAGACATAAAATACTTTGCTGTTTCTATGGTAGAGCTCTTTCTCCTATTTTTCTGAACTTTATGAGAACACAGTGATCCTTATGCTTTTGTCCAAACCAACCATGGCTAAATGGGACTTCTGCAGACCCTGAAAGGGCTGTCCTTTTATTGGTGTTCACAGCAGAATTTTAACTGAATGTCATTCAACTTTCTTTTCATGGCATTCCCTGGGGAACTGCCTGGGCCTTGAAATCCTGCACTGCATGTTCTCTGTATCCAAGAACTTGCAAACTTGAACCAAATCATCCTCAGTGCTTTTAYAGCCCCCATTCTGCCCAGCTAAGCTTCTGACATTTTAATGTTATTTGCACACAGACTCTTATTTATGGCTCYTTTACATAGCTTTCCTCCAATTTTATCTTTAATTTATGGTGCAATTTTAGAATCATAGCATTTGCAGCACTTGCCTCCGATAAAATTCCCTAGAATTTGCATTTCACATAATGTTTCTGCGTGCTTCAAAATGTCAGAATAATAAYGACAGCAGGACTTCTGAGGTTTTGTTTCCTTTTTACATCTATGGAATGAAAGGCAGGTTGGGTACAGGCACCTCTGTTTACTTTCCTTTTGAATCACAGACAATAGGATCTTCAGTCACTGCTAAAAGCTCGTTTGTACTCTGAATGGTTTCCTGTCCACTTAGGCTGATTTTATAWCACACAAAAAATGACTGTTCAATATTCAGTTAATTATGCTCCAAATGGAGTAAGCCAAAGAATTAGCTTAATCAAGCATTCTTTTTTCCTTAGGAAAAAAAACCCAAACAAACCAATCCAACCAGAAAAAAAAAAACAAAAAAACCCAGAAAGAGATAAGAGCTATGACAGGTATTGCAGATAGGCTCCTGGCTTGACCATCAGGAGACATTCATTCCCTTCTTGGTGTGGCTGTTGACCTCTGAAGCTGATTTTAAACTGGAGATTTCATTTTGTTTTAATTTACTTTGTCAGTTTTTTCCACTGTCAGTCTTAGATAGTTACTCAGCAAATTTCTACTTACRGTACAGGCCWTATATACAYATATATACATGTATATATATACACACACACATATATATCTCAAAATATTTATGGTATAAATATACATTTCACAAGCTTTTCATTAAAATGTTTCTTCAGTTGTGCTTTTTTTCAGGTATAGACTATACAAATATATATATAAATAAAAAAAAAATATATATATATATATATATATATATATATATATATATATATATATATAACTACTTATGGAATAGAAATATTATTTACTCCCTATTCATCCAAATGTTTCCTCAGCTGAGCTTTTGTCTTTGAAGTCCAAATATGTGCCACCCTACCATCCTGCTCAGACCACAAATAACAGGTTTAGAAATACAGAAATATTGCACTGGGACGAAGGCCTGGCATTCCCTTCAAGGTCAGGGTTGTCACATACTTAAATAGACCTGAGTCAGGAAATTAAATAGACCTGAGTTAGGGGCCAACAGCTCAAATTGTGACAGTTCTGTMCCTATTGCTCACTGTCTCTATTCATCTATACTACTCTATAATCTGCAGACAAGATAATTTTGTCCAGTTCTGAATGAGAGACAAACCTGATCTCCTTTCCCTTATATATATTTGGTCTGGAGGCTTGAAACTACAGCAGAGGATCTCAGGCAGAAGATAAATGATTGGGGAAAATTAACTAAAGAAGCAGGGTAATCCATGAGGCCATGTCTTAGAATGGAGTTGAATTTACTAAAATCTAGGTTTAGGATAATGGTTYAATACCTAAGATCTGCAGAATGTGCCGGATACTTACCCTTCTCTCACAAACCCCTTAGAGCTCAAAATCCCATTTCTAACCTTCTTCATGACTGAGAAATTAGAATAGGTCTGTTGGTAAATCTGTGGTTACCTTGTGGCTGCCATTGGTGGAATGGTACTAAGCAGGTGTATGGGGGTTTCATTGCTTGAAAGGATGTATTTKCATTTATAAATGCAACAAAACCTCTCATTTTTTGACAAGGAATATTTGCCACTCCTGGTTTATTTCCTCCTCCCTCCACTGCATAAAAATATGTATTGACACTACCTTGTGGAGTTATTGATGCACTATAGTGTTCAAAGCACAGTAATTTTTATGATATGTGGTAGCTTAAAGGAAAAAGCAGTATCCAGSAGGGAAATGAAGGGTGAAACACCAGCCTCTTTGAAGTCAGTGAGAAAAAACTATTACTGCCTTCAGTAGAGGCAAGGTTTCCGTCCAAGCATTCAGGGAGAAACATGGAGCTATGTATTGATTTTATCTCTTAGGCAAAACTGTAGAGAAGAAAAGAGAAATGCATTCATCTGGAATCTAGGATGGTTAATGTCAGCAGGCCTTTAGGAAATTGTGTTACATAGATGAATGGTATGTTGGTCCAATCAAACATCCAAAATCCCTACATTTGACCTCCAAGTCTATAAAAGAAGAATAAAGAACCCAACTGCAAAACRATTACAGCCTGTAAGACTTCTGTTTGGATATGTAATACAGAGCATCCAAATTTGAACATATTTAAGAATAAACTACCAAGTTTGAGGCTTCCCCAGCCTATATCAGTAAATTGCAAAGCATGTGGAATTACATTTAGACAATATTTTATAAAGGAACAGTAAACATTTATAAATAAAAAACGTATTAATTGGGGATTCTCCTCTAGTAGCTGCCCCTCTTTAATTTAAGATATTTGTAGCTAATTAAGAGAATATGGTAATACAGTTAAACTGGGAAAGTATTGAGATAAATAATTCATGAACATCTGAAGTAAATAACTTCTAAATAGATACTTTGACTAATTTACTTTTGACAAATAAATGAGCAAAGCTTTGTTTTTGCACTAGTCTGAGGAACACAATTTTCAGTTCTGTAGCTGAAATAGAACTTATTTTGGATGACTGCTGGTTTAATTTCTTAATTTCTTAACAACTTAGATAACAAAACACAGCTCTACCACTATCTGTGAATTTCAAGTCTCTGAACAYATTTTTGCATTGAGCAGTTCTCAGCCAAAATTTGTCAGCACCAAGAAACACTGAGAATGCTGAAATAGCGAATAAATTTATTAATTAAAACTTAGTAGATTGCATATAATTCACATACAAGGCAAAAATTGACAGGAGAATTAAGGCACCTCTGATCTGAACCCCACTCTTTCTTCCTTCTTAATGAAAGAGTAAAAGCTGAGGCTTTGATATCACTGCTTTGTCATGGTAATTGAGAAGCTGTGAATTCAACATGATGATTTTACTGCAGGTTGAAGAAAGAAGAGATGTTGAACTACGAGGAAAAGAATTTATTTAAATGTCAGTCTAGATAAAAGGCCGAAGGTTAGTAAAAGCTACACGTTGCAGACCATGGAGTTTCTTTTTAAGCATGATGCACTTCAAACAATTCTACATGAAAATCTCAGTTTTGCCCATTAGGCCCATATTTCATATTGAGTTTGTTAATATATAGTAACATAAGAATTAGAATACTCACTAAAGGAGACTGATTATTATTGTTAAGGGCATCAAAATTATTTCTATTCTTGGGRTTTTTCACCTCTTCACCTACATCAAATTATGTGGTAGTGCAATTGCTTCCAATAATTATAAAGAGAGGMTGAGAGTAGCTCTTATACAAACATGACCTTCACAGTAAATAGGGATCTATTCTGTTCAGAGAAATGCAGTACAGAAACATGGAGGAAAGTCCTCTTCTCCTATATGTGTAGGACTTGTTTGATACCAGTCTCCTGGACCAACAAAAGGTGTTACTGTCCAAAATTATTAGTGTTTATGGTTCAGTAAAAAAAATTAGACATCTGCTTAAATATTTAGTAGTTTTGTGTTCCATCTCCGGAAAAATTTAAAATTAAATGCTGTCATGCTCCAAAGAGCATATTCATCTGTGAAGGACTATACTGCAAATAGTCAGGACTTTGAAATTCTGTTCTCTAAGGCAAAATATTTGAAACTTGCTGATTATTATTAAGAAAGGGAAAACACRCTGAAGTTCAATCTCACCTGAACTGCTTCTGTACAATTTATGTTTTTATAATCAAGTCTAATGGCAGTTACATAGTTGACTGGTAATTTCAAAATCTTTATCATTTTCCAATTACACCTTAGARCTCCACTGTAAAAAACTTTGAAAACAACGTAACAAGGAAATTCTCTACCCCAGCAAACTCTCTATCTGAGACTTAATTAAAATAGGATGTATGAGACAGGAAGAAAGAGGAAAAGASAAATAGGATGGATGTTCATAAATTAGTCATAGCAACAGCTTTAGCACTCACAAGTGATGGCCAGCCCATTTGCTGTATGTTTTTTTTGCAGAACTAATCAAATTCAATAGATGCTGCTAGTTTGCTCACCAGTTGAAGGTGCAGAGCTAAAAATTGCAACAGGCATTAGGGGTCTCAAACCTTCTTCTTTGGAGTATGAGGAAAAAAGCAAGAAATCACACAGAGTCTTGAACTACACCACCACCTGCTGTTGCAATCATTATGACTCACATAATTTATTTATACCCAAATACAGTGTGCATCTGCTATTTATTGATATTTTGGGTTTATTTTTCTTATTACAGCTTCTGCTTATATTGAATAAAGCTTCCAAGCACTGCAGAGAGTATATAAATATGGATTATATATGGCTTATAAAGGCCTTTCCCTTCCACAGCATCAAAGAATGAAAAATGCATTTCCTCCCTTTCCAGCTAAGCAATATAAACATCAAAGGAAGGATTAGCATTTTAGGTCTTTGCACTCTAAATCTTTGTGTCATATGTCTTGCTGTCTTGCACAGAACATTTATATTTCTATACCTATTACAYAATCAGAGCAGTGGGCCAAACATCTTTACTTACCTCTAATTTGCATAATTAATTAAATTTCAACATTTTTGCCAAGCTACCTACACTCACTCTGAAATAACAACTGACACTTTTCATGCTGAAACAAATTCACTAATAAATTACCTAGGATTCAAACTGCCATCCTCCCTGCCAGGTGAAAGTTTATGGCACTCAGTAAGCCACTGCTCCTCGGCTGTAATAACCCAGYAGTCAGATGGAGGGGATTATGGCAGATTCCATAAACATAATCCCAAATGCTGTGACTGCAAAACCAGAAGGGCCTTGAGGATTGTGCTGCAGCCACCTACAGGGGCTTGGCTGCCAGAAGGAACACAAAACTTGGCTGTCGCATCAGTTGGAGAGGGCTTGAGGCTGAGGAGACTCAAAATGTGCTGATTTCAGGCCAGATTCTTTTAGGAGGGCTCTTAAGAAATGGCTCCTGTATGATGGAGCCTTCAACACTTTAAAGATAGCCATATAAATGATTGTCTGCCTTTCATTAATTTCTTTCAAATGAAGTAATCCATGCTGATACAGAGATTCATGTTACTCCAGGCCCTATCTAGTGACCTTTTTTTTTCCTTCTCATCTGTATTTGTGTTTTAAATCTCTTTTTYTGCAGCAGGAAACATTCTGCCAAGTCAGTAAAATGAAAGAAGTTCTGCATAGAAGTCTTCGCCTCCATTGCGAAAGTGCCTACCATGTCTAAAGTCAAATGAGAGGAAACCAGGATGTCAAATATGTGGATACTTAGCTATGCAATAAGCCATTTGTTCAAYAGGGAAAAAACAGGCCTCTGGAAGGAAAGCAGCACAGTTCTGCCTGCTTTCCTTTATTTGTTATTCCTAAGTTTTCATCCCGCTGTCTAGGGGAAGGGTGACTTTGTACTTGCTTTTATCACAGGGGAACATTAACAGCTATTTATCAGCTAGGATTTGTCTTCACAAGGTCATTGCAAGTTAGCTGTGACAGTGATGGCCATGCAGGGGTGGGTGGCTTTTCTCACCTGCAGAGCCCTTTTTTTGTAATAAGGACACAGACCAGTACAAACCAGTTTGCTGGGGAAACAAAGCCACTCCAGAGGCTGCTCCATAGCACAAAAGCAGCACAGACATGCCCTCAGCTGTCAGAGGCACTATGTTCTGCACTGATGGCTCTCCAAATGCAGGTCCTCACCCTGCTTATGCTTACAATTTTACCAAAATACATTCTTCCATCAGAATTTGCAAGGCAATGAGATTGTGTATGCACCTACATACCAACAGGTTTGAAAATACAATGTGAAAAAAGTTACTTTCAAATGTTATTTTACTTATTTTTGTGTTTAGTTCAACAGTTCTTGGGCTGCAAGACTTATTACTTGCTGTAATTCCATAGTGTTTAGCCATTTTTGTTTATTGGAGAACAAAATGAGTGTGAGCTCTCACTTGCACAGGAGTCACCATGCAGAAGTATCAGAGTGGATAATTAGGCTATGGAAATAACCAAATACATTGAAAGTCTGGAGAAACCTTTTAGGTATTTTCTGAGATTTATTTTTTTAGAAATCAACAGCAATGGGTTTAAGTTCTTTTAATATTCCAACTATTACTTTGGGCTTTCCATATCTATTAGTTTGTGGAACACAATGGCCTCTCCCACAGTGAATCAAATGCTCTTTCAAATATCATGTTGCTAGCTGAGCTTTAGCATTAGGCAGGCATGCACTTCTTTGGAATTTTGGTATACACTGAGGACTGGTTTGTTAAAATTTTTTTCTTCAACAAACTCTTTAATCTCTTAATTAAACAGGAAAAAAAAAGGCAAAGAAACAGCTCCAAAAAACAAACTTTGAAACTCTGTCAGTAAAAACTACATTGAAACAATCTAGAAGCTAGGAAATCTTCAAGGAATGAAAACCAGAAAAGCTTTCAGATCTTTCTCATGCTTAATGCAAAGCATACAGTTTGGTATTTTTCCTTCACAACTCCTAATGTTGAATGCAGTGTTATAAGGTCATACATATGGAAATGTGAATTTTCTGAGTTCCTCAGAACTTTTGGAAGCTGGTACTTCTCATCACAGTGCAGATATCATGGAACCAGGCACTGAATTTAGTTCTATGAAGGGCAAAGTAGATTTTTATCAGAGTTATATTAAGCATACACTTGTGGAAAGTCCAGGAATAGTTTACATCAGAGTATTTAGTTTGCCACTCAAAATTTATTACTGATAGTATTTACATCATTAGTAATGGATATATCTGGGCTCTGCACAGATTCAACTASAGCAGAATCCTTTCTGTAAAATAGAACTGAGATTTTATTGCATTGTCATTACTGTGCACTTTTTACACATAACAAGACTACTTTTCTGTCATTTAAATTTGCTTCCCCTTTGATCTAGTAATTTCCCCTCTAATTTCATGGCTTTTATGTTCTTTGCTAGYAACAAGAAAAAGGCCATCCTGTCTTGAAATGTGAAAGAGTTTCTTTTAATCTACAGTGCATTTCACTTAACTTTATTAATTTACCTTTCAATGTTGTAGAAACTGAGATTACACAACCTCATACCTGCTGTTACCACAAAAATYATCAACAGCTGCCTGTTGATTATTTCAAAGTACTCACACTCATAACCAGACATGTTCGTACTCACTGGTTTTGGACAGAAAATACTTCATTCTCAATTACTGGAATACATTCCTTGAAGAAATTGCACTCTTGATTCATCCAAATCTATGGGTGGAAAGATAATTTAAAATTAGTTAAGGAAATTATTTTCTGTCTGCCAAGTCTGAGCAGAYCGAGGGGTTTTTCTCTCTTTCAGGTTATTTGCCCCTTTCCCTGCAGATTCTTACAGTGTTGTTAACACCAACTTTCATCAATSTTATTAAACATGTTTCCAAGAGTTGCTGGAGACACATGAGGGCAAGACAGTACTGGATTATGGAGGGGAAAATGAAGATATAGCAGACTTCAAGGAGGCAAATACTGGAAAGAGATATAACAAAAAGAGCAGAAAAACTGACCAGSCCAGAGACAAGCAAATCCCATTTGACTATCTGAAACATCACACGCACTGCAATTAACAATTTACTAGTACAGTCTGCGTGTCTACTGTAATTTGCAGTATTTTCCTGCACCCCAGGTATCAGCTTGGTTTTATGACCTATCTGCCTTTCTCTTTTTGTCCTCAACATTCAGTCTTCAAAATGCGTGACACGAAGTATTTGGCTGAGCACCAATAAGCAGTGACACGCCTGTCCTGGTTTTATGTCCGTATGCTACAATTTACAGATTAATAGGAGTTAGTGCTAAAGGCCGGTTTAAAGCTCGTTCCTTCTCGCACGGAGCAAGCAGCCGTTTCAAAACAAAACCTGGAGAAGCCCGCTGGCCTGAGCCGCCTTCCCAGCGCTGCCACCGGACCCTGCGGGGGTTGCGGGACGCGGCGCTCGGCAGCCCGACGGGGGGACCGCTGCCGCTGCCGTCTCCGCCGCTAGAGGGGGTCTCGGGACCTGTTTTCCCGAGGAAAAAACGGGAACCGACAGCAGGTTCCAGAGAGCCCGGGCTGTATTTTGGCTCCGGGAGAAAAGGGAAGCGGCTGGGCGCGGGTTACAGAGCGGGCAGGCGGTTTGCACGCTCGTTTGGGACGCGGAGTAGCTGGGTGGGTAAGGCTTAGATTGCCAAAGAAACTTTAATGCGCTTCCTCGCTCCCAAAGTAACTTTGTGTTAAGACTCCCTGTTACGAAACATGGAAGGCTTTCATAAATCAGCGTCACGGCAAAGAGGCTGTAAGCTTCTTACAGATCCCGTGCCAGCAAGACTGTGTGCCATGCCACTCGTGTGCCCACCTTCCTGTAGTCTTCCCATTCTCGCTTTATAAAGTGAGATGGAAGCCTTGGCTAGGGATTAAAGACTGGAAAGTGGAGAAGGGCAGTCAACAGGAGGAAGCCTCCAAGTGATGCTTTCTCGGCTCTTTCTCTTTCCCACTCGCACATAGGACACAGGGCTGCGGCCCCGGCGGGTCGGCCCCAGACCCTCYGAGCCCCCGTTGGGTGCTGGCAGCCGCCTCCAGCGTGTCCCCAGAGCCCCCGGGCTGGGCAAGATGGGAGGGCGAACCCAAACTGTCGCCAGACTGGGACCCTGCACTCGCTATACACCTGGCGGGGCAAAACCCCRTGTTGGTGTCGGCCTGGTTTTTTGAGTTTTTTATAAGAAAAACGGATGCCGAGAGGGAGAGAAAAAAAATAAAAAAGAAAAAAAGGGAAGGTGGGAGCGTGCCAGGAAGGAGAGCCCCGCGGGAACGGAGGGCAACCTGCGGGGGCAGGAGGCGAACAAAGGGCGGCGGGGGCGAGGGGCGCAGTCGGTGAGGCGGGGGGCGGCGGGGCGCAGCCGAGCGCGGAGCCCACACTGCGGCACCGCCGAGGGGGCGCCGGCCGTGGCGCTCAACAGGCGCTGCCGCCCCGCCGGGACGGGGCCGGCACATGGCAGGAGCCGCGCTCGCTGCCAGCCCCGTGCCAGGCGGAGGCGGCGGCCGGGAAGGGGCTTGGCCGCCKCTCGGAGGGGCTGCCGCTCCGCCGGGGCTCGCCCGAGCGGGACCCACCCTGCCCGTGCAGCCGGGGCCGGCAGCCCGGCCGGCAGCGCCGCCGCTTCCTTTGTGTGCGTGAGGGGAGCTGCGGCGGGTCCCCCCGGCGGGCTGTCAGCGCTGCCCGCGAGGAGGCGGGGAAGGGAAGGGACGGGAAGGGAAGGGAGGAGGCGAGGGAAGGCGCTGGCAGGGCGGCTCTCGCGTCCCCGTCACAAGGTAAGCCCTGCTCCCCAGGGCGGAGAGAGTCGCTGSAGGCGCCGCGGGGCCCTTTGCCTGACCTGCCGAGCGGCTTCGCCCAGCCCCGGAGAGCGGCCGGCAGCTCCTCGGCGGGTCGCCGCCGCCTCCTGCTCCCCGGCGGCGCGGGGAGCCCAGCGCGGGCTGCGGCGGCGGCTCGGCGCGGCGCGGCTCCGGCACTTTGCGATGGGCTGGCGGCAGCGGCGGCCGGACAGCAGCGGGAGCCGACGCGGGGCTCGCAGCTAAGGGGCGAGGAGGAGGGACCATGGCCGCATCCAGTAACTCCAGTTTGTCCGGCTCGTCGGTTTCCTCCGGTAAGTTTCTCCAGCGAGCGCCGCATTTCTCCCCTCCCTCCATTTTAGCAGGGAGCTACCTGTCTGCAGAGCGCCTGGCCGTCCCGCTCGCCCCGACCGCGGCAGGCGCTCCCCGAGCCCCGGGCGGGCGCTCCCCCGGGGGGCGGCGATGACCCTGCCCGGGGTCGGCTGTGCCTCAGGCGGCACCGAAGGGCGAAGCCGGGACGGGGGAGGCGCGGCGGGGCCCGCTTCGCCTCCCCGCCGCCCTGCCGTGCCTTTGTGTGGGGTGAGGGAGAGGGGACCCCAGCGCCCGGCTCCCTCGGCGGGGGACCAGCATCCCTTTGGCTCGGAAAGGGGCGCGCCTGCGGACCCCGCTCCTCCACCGGGAGCTCCCGCCTCGGGCTTTGGGGTGAGGGGGGCATTCAAAGACCGACGCGCATCCTCTGCCGTGGTCCCCGCGGTGCGGGACCGGCCCCGTATCCCGCCCCGAAGCGTGGAGGTGCTCTGGGGCGGGCGGCGGCTGCCAGGCGTGCCCTTTGGTGGGCGTTGTGGCACACCTCGCATTTTGAGTACTTCTGCAAGACTGGGAACGATTGATTTCCCGATCCGGATAAAACGTGCTCCAGGTGAAGGACTGCCCCAGGGTTTCGGCCGCGGGGCCGTGCCGCAAGTGTGAGGAGCTCTGGGTTTTGGGGGTGCTGGCTGGGAGGCGGTGCGGTGCGGCGCTCTGCCCCGCTCACCCGGGGGGGTTGCTCCGCTGCAGACCCGCAGGAAGGTAGAAAAGTTACGGTGCGTTTTTAACCCAGGCAGCCTGAAATTGAGAGCAGTGATGTAACAGTAGCACTGCCTGCTGCTTAGCTCACGAGCAGTTACTGTAATATTTAAGTTATGAGAAATTGGCTGAGARTAACATCCTGGCATTTTAGTGGGCTGAAAGAGTAAATAGAAGCATGAACAACTTTGGGGTTCAAGGGACTTATGACTCAGTGTTTTCTTTGAGGTGCCAGAATGARATTTTGTAAGAGCATTTCTTAAACATAGCAATATGTGCTGTGAACAGCAGACGAGCTCCTTTGACTACCAATACAATCCTAGAAAAATACAAATGAATGTAAAGGGCAATGAGCAACTACAGTTTTTCAAAAGACAATGTATGTAACCTACACAAGATATTCTATGCCACTGGTCCAGCATTCCACACTTACAGCCAGATCCAAACAAGGAACTAGGTCCTAAAAATATTTTTTTAACACTTAACAAACACCCACAAATACTGTGAGCCCTTACTGCCTTAACTTGAAAGCATCTAAAAGAAGGAGGCACAAGAAATTCTGCCTTGCGTTCACATTCGCGATGCAAGAGTTGCAAGACGAGAATGAAAATAAGCAAGAATCCAGCCAACTTTATGGCTTGTTAGTGAAGGTAGTCATTTGGGCAATGTGGTTTTCTTTCATGCATCATTTGTATATTTTTACATCTAAGTTATGTGATAATACCAGAAACAACTTTAAAAGCCCAGACTGGAACCTGTGACTCTCTTCCTTGCTGCTTTAACCATTAAGCTGCAGAAGCAAGTCCCCAGCTTGGAGCAAGTGTGTARCTCCCTTGCTCAATGAATCTCAAGCTCTTTCTTGCCTACTGCTCCAATGTCTGTGAAGGATACTGAACTCGTACTCTGAGTCCTGTCTGGCTTTACTGAATCTGTGCTTCAGGATCAGTCTTGTGTATTGAGAGACTTGTCTCCCCTGCAGTGTTGGTTCAAATGCCTGAACTGCAGGGAATAGTGGGAGTTCAGGCACATCCGTGGTGTGAGCAGTTGATGTCATCCAACTCCAGGTGGCCTCCTGCTCACCAGGTAAATCTAGCACTAAAATTAGCATCCAGCCAAGGAGCTGAGCTCTGGGCTTTAGATGTATATCATTAAGAGATGTTTATCAGGGGGCTGACACTTGTATGAAGTGTCTTGCTTTGTATGAAGCCATTAGCTATGGCCTACAACAGTTCATGGTTTATCTTTTGTTTTGTATTTTTACAAGCAGGAGCACAGCTGAGCCTTGCCCCATGCCTAGGGCTYTTAGATGCCACATTAGTACAACTAATAAATGCTGTCAAGTACTCTATAAAATAACTGAGTATTCTTGACTTTCATAACTTATGACCTTGGAGTGKTTTTTGGTTTTGTTCCAGTTTATTCAATCTATATTTCTTCTGTGCATATACTAACCAGAAGTTAAATTCGCTGCAGCATGATAAAGTTTCCAATATTAGCAGACACATCATATCTGACTGTGTGCAGCTGTATTCTGGCTGTCTGTGGTTCAAGTTCTCAGAACTCAGCAAGTCTTTCAGCATTTTGTTTACACAGTCTAAACAAACAGTCTTGCCTTAAAATTTAATTTGGTAGTATTTATAWGTATGCTTAACTTGCCAATATGAAGATTTCCAAATAGTATAATKATTTCTATTCCACAGAAGAGGGAAGGTTGTGCTACCACAATATATTTTACTAATAGAAAAAGGAAGTGAAGTTTGAGGTTGATAGCAGAATACTATGCTGCAGAACTCAGCTCYGCCACTACTTGTGAATGCTGACAAAGCTTGAGAATGTGTTACTACAAGTGACCATTTGTGATGTAGCACTTCTGCTTCAATTCCTGCCAGTTCATGTCAATGAGAAAGTTAAACAGTTCAAATATATATATTGTAAGGAAGCTGCCCAAGAACTTTATGATGCAGATGTTCTGCTTGTCCACTTATATTTCTGTGAATGTGCAAGTGGGATTTACAGTCTTCACTTGAACTTGTGTCTGCATTAAAGATCGGAATTTGGTTCTGTTTTGGAGTAATTATTTATAAGCACTACCTGCCCAGTGTCATGGCAAGGTGGTGAGCTGTAGCTGTTTACAGGTGAGGAGCTAACAGCCATAGAGAGCCATGACTTCAACTATCTACTAATGATAAAGCAAATATTCATATTTGGGAGGCTGTTGCTCCTTTGATTTCACAGCTGGAGGACCAGTCCTTCCTTCAGAGCTCGTGTCTGTGGTCTCTGTACTCATCTCAACAGCCACTGTGTGGCTGCTAATTATGGGTTCAATAGTAATAGGTACTTGTCACAGGCCCCATACRACAGAGGCCTATGAAGGACTTTTTTCAGTGAGCTGGCACTCACTGGTAACAAAATCTACAGGAGAACCATGGGTATTTGTATTGTATTTCTTCTCATATAGCTGTCTGCTTTTGGTGACACAACTTAAGCTGCCCTGACTACCAATAGTCRTGCCTGAAGGTGGCTGGGGGACAAAGAGGGGTAATATGCTGGGGGAAGAAGGGGGTCATGGTAAGCAATTACATTAAGTATTCTTCTTTGGACCTTGGATAAATCTGCACGCCATATGAAAAGCTGAAATTATAATTACTTCCACTGGGAATTCCACTTTACTTTCCCTGTAATCTCTTCTTTAACACATACCCAGGTGATCTATTAGCTGTATTCCTTGCAAACCCCTAAATTTTGTTCTTCTCCCTAGATGAAGTGCTGATTTAACTGCAAGCAGCATCTTTTCTTTCTCTCCTATCCTCTAAAGAGAACTGTGCATGTTTCCATGCTTTCCTTCATGGAAAATGGTCTCCTTAAAATAGTCATTCCCTTGCTACTCCCCATCTTAATATTGACCCTTATTCTCGCTCATTATAATCTTTCTTTTTTAAAACTTTTTTTTTTTTTTTTTTTTTTTTTTTTTTTTTTTTTTTTGCTGTTTTTGAAACTTCTCAGCTTTTTCCTGGCAAACAATCCACCTCTCCCAATTTGTCACAAGCTGCCTCCAGTTTCCTCCACCCAGTAGCCAAATACTGATTATACAGAACTGATGAACTTGAGACTCGACTTTCTGGAATGTAAATAGAAGGTTGAGTGAAGAGACCTTTGTGGCTGTGCTTGCTTTGCTTCTCAAAGAAGCAACAAATGCAGCRTGTTTCCCACCTGGGCTCTGTGCAGTGGTATTTCTAGGTGTTGTACTTCTCCGTGCAGTTGTGCTATCCAAACTTRGTACAAAGTGATGATAAATCCCAGCTGCCTTTAGAGCTTCCATTCTGYTTGAAAAGTCTCCTGCCAGATACCCTCCCTGTAGCAGGTGGACAGGATGGAGGGCTTGGGCTGGCTGTCAGGTGAGGGTCYACAGTGAAGGTAAATGCAAATAGAAGCCTGATAAATTATAGTGTGTAACCAGGCTGCCTCCGACAGCAGGGCTCAGGCTGTGCCAAAACCTTTGCATGAGCCTGAGCCTGTGCTGTGAGAATGGTTACACTGCAAGAATTTGGATGAGGACCCAAGGCAAATATGTAAATGTATGTACCAGTTTTGTTTTTCCTTTGAGCTCCAAAGACAGGTTTGCAGGTGTTAGGCTGAAAGGATAGCTCAGCACCTTTCTGCTTCCCATAACTCAAAGCTCTTCGTGTGCTGTAAGCATTTTGACTAATCCTGTCAGTAGAGCAGGTGATGGAGTTAAACACATAGGCAAGCTTTCTGCTAGGGGCCTGGAGAAGGGCTTGTGTGATTTCTACGTTTCAGCTGGGTCCACTGCTCTAATCAAAGACAACTGCTTCTCCCCTCCAACCCCCTGTTTTTGTAAACTCGGATACTCTATAGAAGACTGTTATGAAGTCACTGATTGATGGTTTGTTTTTTTTTTTTAATTGAAAATCAAAATTTATTTCTGTCTTGAAGCACAGAGAAAARGGCCTCTAAGTATCATTTAATCAGTAATGCTCATGTAATTAGTAATTAAGCTTATGGTTGATAAAYGAATACTTACAATAAATTGAAAGGCAACAGATCGTTGGGGTTTTTAAATAAATGACCATGAGTTATTTAAAGGAAGCGTAGTTCTCAACTGTGTGTTTTTACATGCACTTTACGTTTTGAGAAGGATAAAAAAATGCTTATCAAGGGAAGAAGAAAAATCTTTGATGGTTCCAGTAACTTAACAAGGTCAAAATAAAATATTAAAGGCTCATGACTCTCTGGGGGTCATGGAGGTGCTATGATGTGAAATAGGCAGATATATTATAAAAATGAAAGTCAACATGGACTGATTTTAATTAAGATGYAAGCAAGTGGGAAAAAATGAAATTACTATTGTACAGAGATTCAGAGATTCTAATTGGGAAAAAGATTAGTAAATGAAAATAGATGTTTATTCTTAATGATTTAATAGAAATAGTGTTGTGAAACTGGCACATGAAAGCTATTTAAATCATGCTGTCATTATGCTGATAAGGTGCTACTTTTGATTTTTAAAAGGGCAATAAGGGTACTTTTTATTTCTGTTCCTTATGCCAAGCTTCTGCTGGCCAGGGTGTTCTTGCTCTAAATTAAAGCTGAAGTCTTTTGTATCTGATGATTATAAAGAACTCACCATTCTTATTGAAAATAATAAAAAATTCAAAAGGGAAAAATGCCAAAGTACTCCATTTGGATGTAGTGATGGACTCAGCAGTTAGTTACTGAACATGTAGGCTGTTATTATTGAGAATAAAATAGCCTGGAAACTGGTACAATGCATGTCTCTTCACATGTAGCTTATAGGCACTCATGCTCTGTGAAGCAAAAGTCTTRCTCTTCTTATGGATCTGCTTGCCTCCCAGACATATGTGGAGGATCAGGTGAACAGTCTTTCATGCTCTCATGCTGGTGACCTTTTTGGATATCCGTTCTATTGATGAGTTCTTGCCTCCTGTGTGACAGTTCTAAGGAAGCTTACATATGCCAAATGCTGAGCGATTGCAGGCAGGAATACTTTACACTGGTGAGTGTTACACTGAGTCCTCTTGTATCCCCAAGCCCATCATATTGTGCGTGTTTGAAATTATAAYAATCTGGCTATTATGGTATGTAGGTAAATCTTAAACCTGGTGGTTTAGACTAAAAAAAAATTGTTTTTTTAAGTTGATTTGTTTATAAACATACCTTTGGCTAAAGGGCAACATTAGCTGGATTTGCCTCACTTGCAACACTGAATGCTGGCAAAAGCTGTTCCCATGCTGGGGAGCCAGTCTGTTGTCACTCGTTCTTCTCTTCTACAAAAGGAAGAGATACTGAGGAGATTAAATATTTGGAGAGCTCTGTGTTAGGGAATGGCACATTAATATTGCATGAAAAAGCTTTTGTTGCAGGGAAATGTAGCAGGATTTACACAAGAAGCTATAAATCTGCAATTCTCTATATATCACATTTTTTACAGGTGTAGTCACAGTTTGTCTAAGAATTACACGGTATCTAGTGTAAATGTAAAGTTTTAACTACTGTGAATAATGACCCATTCTTGCTGTCTTTTTCTGACCTTTGATTATGAGAATGTAAATTCGAATGTTGCATTTGGAGGTGGTTATTASCAACTATGAATCATGCAGAATTCAGCAATAATGGTTTCATCACTCTGTTTTACTCAGCAATAGCCCAAATCCCAGGGCTGGAGGGTGAGTGTATCCCTGCAGAAGGAAACTGATGTTGCAATAGTGTTCYCATGACATTAACACACTTCAAAGTTTGCGGATGAAACTTGACAGCACAGGCTGATGTATTTGCTAAGGTAAGGAGAGGTTAAATGGCTTTTAAAATTCAGAGGAATACACAAGTGTCACATGCCTTGCTTCTGGTTCTATTGATCAAGGTCATCACAAAAGAATCAGTTCAGTAAATAAGACATGTGTTCTGAGGATATCTTTATCAGGCAGTCCAATTCCACGGAGACAAGGTGTTTCCAGTGTGGTGCTGTTAGTGACAGAGTAGAAAGTACTAGGTGGGCACTTTCTTATCATCAGTGAATCAYGTGTCAGCTGCTGTGACCTCTGTGTCAAGCCACATTTCTCAGTTTCTTCTTACCAGCTTGTCATGTTCCTTTCCTTCCTTCTCACCTTCTTGYTGGCTGTTTAAACATCACTTTCACTCAGAAAAAATGAAGTGCTTTCGTGGTGTCACACTTTTTATTTCAACACAGAACAAAAATGAATGTTAGAAGAGATGGAGGCCTCAGTTCGTAAATGAGGCTCAGTTGCTGAGCAGATGTTTAATTGCTAAAAAATTTGTCTTATCTTGACAGATCAATTGGTTAAATGTTTGGYTTCATGTATGGCAAGGAAGAAAAATGCCAAGTGCATGTCATGTACAGGAACACTGGGTACAGCTGCTGCAAAGGCAGGCAGAATTTCTTTRGAGAAGGTAGCTCTCCTCCAGCAGTGTGCTGTGTGCCAGAGCACGTGTGCTGTGGTCAAAAGCAAAAGAAGTCTAAGAGCTCTTTCAGCATTAAGTTTGCCATCAGAAGTCATGGCTATCTGCTGTAATTTTCTTCTGCTGTAAAGCTGCACCGATTCCACTTTAATTCTCCAATAAACTCRATCAGATTGCCCCAAAGGAAAGAGGAAAGAATGGGGGCATCATGAGAGACCCAGACAAATTCTCAATTTTCAGATTCTCCAAGACATCRATACAGCAACAGGTTGCTGTTAAAATCAGTTGAGTAGAACTTTTTGTRTGGCTGAGYSCTACCTTTCTGTGYRTGTAGCACTGTATWTTGGAATATTTTGRCACATTTTACAGKGCTGTGGCTGCACAAACCATGCCARCCCTTRTATATCCCATTTTTAAGCACTTTGTAAGCATGTATAACTTAATAGCAAACCATATCCTGTCCTGATCAGGAGTTCAGGGTTAGGCACTTCCTGGCACAGGGAAATACATTAACCATGGGCCTCTTTGGCATGGAAAATTAAGGATGCTGGTGGCTGCCCTGGGCTGTTAGCACATTTAGAAAACTTTACAGGAGAAAGATCCATCTCCTGCTATTAAGCACAATGGTAGCAGCTCAGCCTGAAGTCCCTGAGCTGTATGTAAGGTGAGAAGCTGGTGAAATATGTGYGCTATAAAGCTGCAGAATTCTTTTAACACTTCCCTGTGCATCCACTGATAGTCACTGTGGGAGATAATCTACTGATCTGACCTGCCTGTGCCATTCTTATATTTAGGGCTGGTAGAGTTACTGCTGCTGAATCAGCACACCTTTACTTCTAGGTCTTGAGTTCTAAAGCTAAGAGCTCCTTAAAGGGAGGGCAAAATGGGGCTGAGTTTGAAATATGGAACACTGACATTATGTGTTTCAGGGTAAAAACAAAACCAAAACCTGCACCTGTGTTACAAGGAGACCTGATAGGAAAAATTTACTAATCATGTGCTGTATTGAAAAGTGTATAAATTTGTCTCAAAGTCCCTTTCTTCCTTTGATTGAAAAGCTTTTTGCCTCTTCTCCTTTGCCTTATGAATACACAAACCAGCTGGATTTRTGATCGAGCTACAGCTGGATCACATTTCATTCTTTCTGATTCCAGTATTAAGGCTAGCAATTGATGAACTTTCAAGAGCTAGAACAGAATTTTTCATCTGAGATTCCTCAAAGCTCCAAGATTTAGGGCCTTACAAAAAACCTGAATGTTGCAATCAAATTTTTGTAGTGCACAGGAGCATCATAAAGCTAAATTAATTATTTGTAAAAGATTCTGGTTTTTTAATGAAAAACCCTTTATGAAGACAGGGTGTTAAGTCCTGACCCTTCAAGCTGTTTGGTCCCTTCTGTTCCCACTGCATTGGGTTAGTAAATCATCAGCTACTGGACTGGGTAGCTGCTCTTCTGAGTATTTTTATGCAGTTTCCATTAAAATAGCATCTGCTGTTATGATGGGACAAATCATTATAAGCTATGTGGTAAAACTTCCCCTCATCCAAGTACATAACTTATTTGAAATTCAATTGATTTACATTATACATATATATATATATTATAGTCAGTTCATTGGTGATGGGTTTCCAAGGATTATATRCAAGTCTTAAATTATATGTAATTTTTAGAAATACCTGCTTCAGAGGGACCATTCTCCATAACTCCTGACCTTCTGCAGGCAAACCAAGATGATGGACAGTTTTTTGCATCATGATGTGATATTTGTTTTACTTTGCAATCTGAAGCATGTAGTTAGAATGTCTCACGTTGACAAACTTATTTAGTGAAAAAGCAGTGAACCCTTTGATGTTTTAACAAAAGTTGATAGACAAATTTCTATTCTAAGCKCCCTCATGCCCATTTGTGTCTAGCATATTGGTGTATTTTGGAAATTTTTCTTAAGTTTAGAGAATAGCTATAAATAATGAAATAGAGCTGGCTGTCATGGATCAAACTCTAGGCTGGAAGATATATTAAGCCATGGAAATAGTGATTGACAGGCGTGCTTTTTTCTCCTGTTCCATTATGACTCTTTAAACAGCATTAAATCAGTAAGCCATTGAGAAATAAAGTTAGCTGGAGGACAGAGGTAGATGTCAGATTGGTGAGAATTCACAGAGTTATGTGCACAAAATAATTGTTTTTATTTTGATTGTASAGAGAGAAGAACCAGGATCCTGAACTTTCTTCACAAAGCAGGTGGCTCTATCAGCCCATATTATTTATCAAGGGGAGAATTTATGGGGTTTTAATGTAGGACCGCTGGTCATTTTGGYAGTAGATGAGTGCACCTAAGCATGGGAGAGAGAAAAGCCCAATATAAAATGTTGGACATTGGGTTCAGGCCTTGGCTGATGTTTCTGAGTGGGCACAAGGACAGATGAGCTCTAAGGTATAAAATCAGTCAATCAATAAACCAAAATTTAGGTTATAACTCCTTTTCCTCTGAACCAACAGCTGACTGTCAAAGAGAAGATTTAGCCTGYGGTGTGGCAGCTTTTTAGGTACACATGTGATACAATATTTCTAGGGTAAGAAATGTCAGGGTTTCATGGGACTCACCAAGACCTGCATTTCCTTTGATGCAGTGTCTGGAATGACCACTGTGTTGGCTTTCCTTACAGCAGTTTGAGTGATTTCTCCTGCAATTTGAAGAAGTATTGTGAATACATGAGGTTTTCTGGGCATGCTGTTGGGTAGCATGGCTGGCTAGTGCTATTGCACATTGCTAAACAGTTGTTTTATTTCCTTTCAGAATTGATGGATTAGTTCATTCAGTAAGCTCCAAGAAAACCCATGAAACTCTCCTCCCAAATCCATTAAATTGCCTTATACCATTGATTTTAAAAATGAACCTGAAAAAAAGAAGTCTAAGTGCAAAACAGAATTAAGTGTATTATTTTCAGTGATTAATGCAACAGTAAATCTTTAAGCCCTGGCATCTTAAGAAATCAACACATTGTGTGTGATTTCTTCTAGCACTACAAAATTTGGTAGATGTGTATGGGTTATATATGGGCTTGTTTGCACATAAAAGCTATTTTGAAAACAGGTTGTAAGAGCTGTAGTGAAAAAAAAAAATGTCAGACGTGCAAATATTATGGAATAGCTGGAACAGCTATTCCTAAACACTGTTCAGTTATGTTATAGTAATGTAGAAAATTGACTTGAAAGGTGTAGAAATATAGCATTAATTATACTCATTTGTTGAGTAATGCTGTGCTTCTCTTTTCTTTTTCCATTCTGATGGTTGCATTCTTGAAAGATCATTGCGCCCTTTTTTTCAGAGACAGAATGCATTCCTGACATTAGAAATTTAAAACTGAGCCTGCCATTTTCAAGGATTTTTATCTTCTTTTATTTAGTTTCATGTTGTTTAGCCCAGGAGCTGATCACATGATGGTTTAACTATGAAAGGATAAAATTAACATAAAGATGATTCATTTTAGTGTAAAACCATGCTTAACAGAACAGGTCATTATTAGTTAGAAGTGTTCACAGGCCTGTGAGAGGTGCAGTCAGGACTGGMGGTCTGCTTTGCTGAATGTTGTTGAACAGTATAAATACTACTATATCCTTTATAATGACAATACATTTATACAGAGATCAGGTGAAAAACCCACAGACAAATTGGTTGCTGTATAAATATAGAATAAATGCCAGTTGGTGGAACAAAAGACTTGTAACTTGAAGAATGCTAGGAGCATGAGRGTAGTGGGTGTAAACTGCAATCAAAGTGGCAAAGAATTGGCACACTGTTGCTAATGAAATGTMTCAAAATGTGTGTGTATGTTTAAGAAACTAAAAGGAAAGGTAATGTTTAGGAAAATAGCAGGAATTTGCTCCCTGCCCCCCACRAGCCATTTCTTCTTTAATTCTCTTAACTAAAAGAAGAATGCACATTGTCTTTAAAGAGTCACTGCAGAGAAGTTTGGCTCGTGGAAAACCTTTTCTGTCTTGTGTTTGTTTTAGATCCTTTGATCTCTTTTGGTTTGATGAGTGCGTGTCATCACTTGGTATTACAATTGCTTCCTCTTGCTCAGATGTGACAGTAATAAATACATTCACTGAAAAGTGTAATTTAAAATTTATATTATTCACAGTTATTGGCAAGTACTGTAGCCTAAGTGGTGAAAATGAGGGAGAGTCTGGTTCAAGTTGATTTTTTTGAAAGAATTTATTTGACTTATCAATATGCATAATAAGCTTATGAAAATAGACTTTTCAAAAATCAAGTAAGGAAAAATTCAATATAAAATGATTGTGAGTGTAATTGAGTAGTATAATTTACTTTCACTTTACAGGAAGAGGCTTTCAGCTCCACCTCTCAAGCAGCTTTAGAAAATGGCACAGACTCCTGGCAGTGGTGTATTGATTGAAAGCGTCCAAAGCATTGAGAAAGCACAAGTGTAGATAAATTTTTCTGAAAGGGATGTGTTTTATAGAAGGAAACTCCATCACTGTCTAGGGTTTGTAAGAAGGATATTAACTTCAAAAGTGCCGGAAATGCTATAATATATAATTAAAAGCTTGGTAACAGCAGGATTTCTTTAAAAACTCTTTTTTTTCATCACCCTGTAAATACTTAACTAATCTTCACAGCAGCTGTTTCACAACTGGAAGAAATTAGGCAGAAAAATGGAACCACTCAGCTACTATCATGAATAACATTAAAGTCTACATGAAGTGAAAATAGAAGATTTTTCAGGAAACATTTTCTATTGGTCAGAGGATGAATTGAGGTTCCTCCTTGGACCTCACTGGCAACTTTGCCTCATGTAAATGTCTTTTTCCCCCACGTTTGTGTAGTTTATCTTGTTTTAGTTTTGTTAATAGTGTGTCCTAATTTGTCTTATACGTTTTTATTAAATCATTTTATGACATGCTTTGTCCCAGTAAAATTTAGGTAGATTTCTTTTTGTTTATTCCTCCTCTCTCATATGCACCGTCTTCCCCCAGATGTGAAGCTTTTCTATGCTTAGGCTTGGGGTTAGGCAGACTTATGCTTAAACCAGTTAAATAACTGCTAGAAATGTCAATGACATGAACAGTGCTATCCTGGATTTATGTTCTAACAGTTAGTTAGTCTGATGCTGACTTTCCACGCCCTTGATGATCAGATTGTTCTTTAGTAAACATTTCAGAACAGATTTATTCACTGCTACGTACTTAAAGAAGTTGGTGCTGCTCATTTCTGGGGCTGTTGAGCACCATTTGGAATAGCAGCTGCTGAGGTAACGATTTGGACATGTCCCCTACCATCCTTGAAAGGAGAAACATCGTGGGCGCGCAGAACCTTTCCAAAATATCAACGACATGCAAGCCTGAAAACATTTGCATATTTTGTTTTAACAGATTTTTCTCCACCATGAATATGTTTATCTTGCTTGCAGATACTGATTGTGTGATGTCAAGCAGGAATCACTTCAGGACTTTTTGTCTATCTGGGGTTCCCATAAGCTCCAGAACAAKGGCATTTTCTTTCTGATTACCTGCCAGGTTGTGACGAACTTAAAGAAATATGATCTTATGGGTAAAACTCAGTGGTCAGCTCAGTTTACTGTATCCTGTGATTTATTGGAGCCTGCAGTCCATGTAATGGGAGATGCCAGCTCTCATTTGAGGGAASTCTAGAATGAGAAACTCACCTTCAGTCCTGGACCATAATCCTGAAAAACTGAGAAAAAGCTTTGTAGTGAGGCTATTACTTCAAACCAAATTTTAAGCCAGYCTGTCTTCATCCCACTGCTTCTCAAAAAAAAAAAGCCAGACCTCCACCCTTCTGCCTAGTAAACACACCAATCTTTATAATCTATACTCCTAAGGGACCAAATCATCTGAGTCCTTCCATCAGATAGTCTGGCTGTAAGTTTTCTATGAGAAGTTGTAGAACTAGCTGGCCTGTCAGAGCAGTGTTCAGTTCCTGTCAGTGCAGAAGGGAATCAAAACAGATCTCCTACTAAATGTCTGAATCCATAATGCTACTGCTGCATTTATCTTAGAGCTATTTTTTTCTTTGGACTGGCTTACTATGAAGAACGGAAAAAATCAGCCTTACAGGGGTACAAATATGAGGAGATTATCTCCAACCCTTTGCTTGTGCTGGTCCTTGCTCTCCCTGCCTTTGGAAATAGTGGAATGAAAGTAGCAGAGGGTGGGTGAGCTGARAAAGTATGAGGGGGAACAAACAATATTCCTGTAAGATGACTTTTTCTCCATTATATTTCCCTGCTCTGGGTCCCTTTGCAGGATATGAGGCCACGCTGGGCAGCTGGCTGTAGCACAGTGGCCAGAACAGCCACTAGATCTTGTTTGTGCAGGAAGATCTGCAGCAGCAGCCACAACCRTGTGTCCTCCTTCCACCTGCGCCCACCAGCAAGTGCTGCATAAGGAAAGAAAAAACGAGTGGAGTAAACTCCTGCAGAATATTCWGCTGGCATCCAGAAATCTGCAGCTTGGGAACTTCCGGAGAAAAAAAAAAAGCTGGGCTCTGAAGTTTAATTTTWTTTTTTTAATTCTTGTATTTGATGTAATGAATTTGGTAAGTTGTTTTGTGGWCTCGTGTAAACTTTGAACATCCTGTTAGGAAGAGCTCCAGACTTTGAATGTGTTATGCAAAAAGACGCCTTTTTYGTTTGCTTTTGAACTTGGAATGGCTAATTTTATTTCATACACCATGCTGCTTTTATTGGAATAAACAGTGAAAATTAATTTTTATAAACATGTGAAATCTGAAGCCCTTTATCACTATGCCATAGTCAACCCTTTTCCAGCCTGAGGAGTCAGARGAYGCTTGAGGAATCTTAGTRCAGGATAGCCTACCTATATTTGGTYATCCACATTTATTCCTCTTYCCTGTCCTGAGGTAATCTTATAAAAATGGACCAGAAATTAAAAGAATCATCATACGATGGATGCATTTTTATATTTATTCCACTGAAATTAGGATGTGTTCTCRGTTCCTTAGTATTTGCTTTCTTTTTCATTTGTCCTATTTTCATTCTTTTATRAGCATTGTGTTGACTTACTTAATATAACATATTAGCATATGTCTGCAAATACTTTTCTTTTTAATAGTTTCTACTAATTTGCCCAGAGGAAATATCAGACTACTTGATTTTTTTTGGCTTTCTCTTGGGGGCCTTTATAAAACGGTCATGGTGTAAGCCATTTTGCAATCCTTTGAGTCTGAGAGGCAGTTACTCACAGTGCTGTTTCATCTCTGAGTTCCTTAAAAATGCTTTCATAGTATCTTCTGATCTGTACAAATAGTTATTGTTCATGTTCGTTCTGTCGCCTTTTCCACTGAAATCTCCATTTAAAATGATTTAACCAGTACCTCATAAAGAAATGTTCTGACATAGCAGCTTCTCTTTTTTTCTGGGTTCTCTGTGTGCAGAGCTCTAAATACTTATTTTCTGGTCTATGTGCTGCTTTTATCCCTTGATCATCTATTGGCCAGACTGACAGGCTTTGCATTCAGATGGGAAAAAGGGGCTGTGGTTAGTTCTTGTGTCTTCTCATAGTCATTTCTCAAGCTGTATTTTGGCTTACCTAGTTGTGGTTTAAGTTTGCTTTCAGTTTGGGTTGACTTTTTTGTACTTATTTAACCAGCAATAGGTCACGAGTCTTTCTACTTCCTTCTTTTGGACTTAATTCCAACTTTCAGAAGAATGGGTTTTTGCTTCTTACAGTCTCTCATAAGCTGTAAGTTGTTCAGCTACACTGGCTTCTTTTACCACTTTCCCAAATTTTGTTTTGCTATGTGACAGGTATTTGCAYTCAGCCTCCAGCATGGTATCCCTGTTTACCATTTTACTTGGGAAGGTTTAATTCTCTCAGCTTCCCCATTTAGCTATCTTCCCTTTAGCAAGATTTAATGTATCCTCCAGGGTGACTTAAAAATCAGATTTCGAAGGTTTTATCAGTCCTGTCAAAATTTCCTCATGTGTGTATCAACACTAGCTAAGTTACAAACCCATTAAAAAAGTCCARACTGTAAGAACTGAGTGTGACTGTGTAAGCACGTGTGTCTGCTCATCATAGATAGGGAGCAGATAATCATTCTTGACAAGAAGAATAATTCTAAGTGTAGAATCTAGACAGTCAAAGCTGGGTTTTGTTTGTTTTTATCAGGCTCTAAACCAGCAGAAACTGTCTCTTCAGATGTGATGCTGCTGGCTCCAGCACCTGTGGCTGCCCTTTTACCCAGGAGTCTGGGAAGGGAGATCTCAGTTTTGAGCTACTGTGCTTTCGAATTTGGATGGAGATGGTTTAGCAAGATTGCTTGTACAGTTAGACGTATGTTTTTTGGAACCAAAGTGGGAAAACTTTATTCCAGGAAGAATCTGGAGCACTCCCCTAAAACAGCATGTCTTTGTCACAGCTGACTGTGGTAAATCCAGCTGAGGAGTCACTAAGCGTTAGTGAAGAGCCTTAATAAGTGTGGACTGATATGGTGTACACAAGTTTAGTGAAGTCCTGTCACTTAGCTGTGGTATTGTCTTTGATGAAAAAGCTTTTTAGAGACTCAGAAGCGTGGAGTAATTGGATTGTATCATAAGACATCACTGACACATTGCTGCTCGAAGGGAAGAGCAACTGAGCAGGATTAGTGATTTGCAAATGCTTTAATAGAAAGAGGTAAAAGAATTTCAGAAAAGATGAAACAGTGAGCAGACATTCTTCTTTAAACCAGAAYGATGCAGTTTGTTTAAATTTAATAGTAGACTACAGATGGATATACATGTACTCAGAAGCTGTCACATCACCCAGCCATTAATCTTGATCTGACCTGTTCCAGGCAAGAAGCGCTTGTTCTGTGAACTTTTTTCTTTAAACTTCAAATGTGAKCTCTTTTTATGATAACATAATATTTTCCATGCTGACTTTCTGAACCTTCCWCTGTGTGTTTGAAATTTACAACATTGAGCTTTATCTGAAAGCAAATTTATTTTTAGACCTTGCAAGAGAGTAGTTCAGCTGTGTGAGTAATGTGCAGGGACTGAGCAGCCTGGAAATATCCCTCTCTGAGAAGCACCTCTTCTTGGCTGGTCACACTTGCTTTCAGTTTCCCCATGACACAAAGAGGTAYAGGGTATGTGGTTTCAGGTTGCTTATTTATGGTTTGTTAGTATTTTTTGAATATGATTGTAAGGGGTATGGCTGTGTGTTAATTAAGGAAAAGCTGGCACTGAAATGTGCTCCTCTTAATGGCTGGGGGGGGTCTGTTCCAGAAGCAGCAGAAATAGCACCCCAGAGGCTCCCTGGAGGCATCCAACAGGAATTATGTGTTCTCACCTCTCCCTTTCCTGAGGCATCTCCCTGTTCCTGCTGAGTGCACCTGCCAGGCTCTGTGTCCCYCTCCATCTCAGCAAGCCCTGTGCCCTCTCTCACTGTTTTCCCCTTGGTTAGGGCAGCCCTTGCTCGGAGTAATCCCTATCGCCGGAGGGGATGTGTTCAGTGGGGTCTCAGTGGGAAGATCCAGGAGGCAGCTTGAGCAGGCTGAACATCTTGATGCTGCCAGAGAGAGGTGGTGTCCCAGCCTGCTGCCTGCTCCTGGTCCCTGCTCTTCCTGCTGCCATGAATTCATGGCTCTGGCACTCRTCTTGTCCTTCTGTGAGCTGGCAGCCGGCACCGGTTGAGAAACAGCATTGGCAGTGAAAAGCAGAAATCTCATTATAGCCTTTGCTTAGCAATGGTCTCCTCTCCTTAAATAAGCTTTTTCTTTCTCTTGATGGACTTTACATGGTATGTTGATGATTTCTAACAACTTTGCTTGCAGAGGCTTCCCAAAATGCCCAGGTCTTTCTCTTCAGTTCCCCCTCTTGCCCCCCACCCTTCCTTCCCTCATTCAGAACTGTAAAATCTTTTGGTGCTTGTCTCATTCCTTTCATGTAAGAAGGAATATTAACCTTATCCAYTGTATACAGATTTTGCTAATTCCTTAGTATCTGAGCCATTCTTAGGTTTTAATAGAACATMTTTCGATWTTTTTTTTTTAATTTCASCACAACTGATYATACTGAGAGGTTTCTGAGAARAAAAMCCCACAAWATTCTGTAATACAAACARTGCAAAAATGGTGCTGAGGAGTATCTACTGTGAAGTGATGATAAGCCATAAAAATTGGAAGCTGAGAGTCTTAGGTGCACATTTTCATGGGCTACTGTCAACATCAGTATTAAAATGCAATTATCAACCATATGATGTAAGGTTACTTTGCAAAACATAAAATCACACAGTTTATGCTGAGAATATTACCACATCTCTGAAACACTGTGGGCTTTATTATGTGGGTGAGCTGAAACTCAAGAAAGCTATTTAAATGAAATGTGCTTATTAAACAAAGATGGCAGTAGTCCTATAGCACCAAAGGATTAAAAAAAAAAAGAAAGAAAGGAAAAGAGGGAAAAGTGTTCCCATGCATGAATATTTTAGAGCCCTGCTTTGCTGTCCACRTGAAAAGATTTGATTTTTTTTTCTTCTAAGGTTGCAGTCTTTTTTTCTATAATTTTTTCCCTGTTCCTTTGAAACAGTAGACTGGAAACGACAATTTTCTGTGACCTATTGTATTAACTTGGGCTGCTGCCAAGAAAAGTTTTCTGCCYGCAGAAATAGTGCCAGTTTTCAGGTTCAGTATTTCATACTACCTGGGTGATAAAAATATTGTGAATTTCTGTGCAGCTGACAGTTTGTCTTTCCAATTCAATAAAGCTGTTACTAGCAACTGGTTAATTATTAATCATTGCATCATTGCTTTCTTTTTTTAATCCAAACTGTCTTTTGAATGGCTTTAAATAAATAAAATTTACTGGGGGTATATTTTACCATGAGATTTTTTTAAACTGCAGCTTTTAAATGCTGAGTGAATAACTTCTTACATATATGAAATATTTTATAAATGAGACTTAGATTACTTTAAGAGCACAGAGATTATCAAAGCTGTGTCATTTTAGGAAACAGATTCCTCTAACTTGAACACATTCTGYGAACAGGTTTTTTTGTAACCTGTCAGTAACTTGATGAATTTAAGTTTTCAGATGCGTGATGGTCTAAAGGGACATGATAGTAAAATAAGAAACATGAAATCTTTATTCATATGAAACACTTTTGTCCCATTGAATCTTGAGAAAARACTCATAAATATCTACATAGGGAATTTCAGAGATGACACAGATATTAATTTAAACTTTGGGAAAAATAGTTGGAAAAACATAAAACTTCTAAGTCTTTTCAACAGGGACTAAATGCCACTTAYACTTATGTCTCTGAAATGTCTTCCGTGGAGTAGAAATGCTTTGGAGAACAGTAAAAGTGGAATTGGCTCCATGATTCAGAATATTAGATCTCTGCAAATGCTCAATAACAGATAATGAGGATATGTGAGAAATTCAACCAGGAGTGTAAAGAGAGGCTCATTCTTGCAATGAGCTCCATATGGCTACACATTTCTGCTTTGCAGAACATCACTTCTGTCAGCAGGTCCCCCTGMAGTACATGGATCAGCTGTGTAGAGMTGATTGCATCATCAGAATGAAGTGACAGCATGTCTCAGTTGGTCAGCTAAATGTTGTGTGATATTGTTGATCATGGTGATCAAGCTGGTGATTATTTTGTTTSCATTAGCTGTTTCAATTGTGTGTTTCATCCAGTTTTTGTTTATTGTCTGGGATAGCAGAAGCCTAGGCTTTGATTTGGAATGGAATTGTTTAGTCCTAACAGCTTTCTGCTGGACAGCTTGGGGAATAAAATAATGAGTTYTGTGACTAGATGAGCACTTAACCCTCTTTATTCTGAGTGCTCAGAGCTACCCAGTCCTGTGACACCAGGTCCCAGTTACCTGTGTGGGACCCCAGCTGTAATGCTCAAGACATTGTCCCTATCTGCCTCCCCCTCACATGTGCTCATATTTTCCCCTTTATCCATCTCCTTGCAGCCCTCTGTGGTTTCTTCCACCTCCTCCTAAATCTGTAAGCTACTCTTAAAGTACTGTCTGTGTTTTTGGGCTTGGTTGGCCAAAAGTCACCC
Source organism: Malurus melanocephalus (assembly GCF_030028575.1). NCBI lineage: Eukaryota > Metazoa > Chordata > Aves > Passeriformes > Maluridae > Malurus > Malurus melanocephalus. The sequence continues at coordinate 2,670,595 of NW_026623285.1, forward strand.
TATCCTTTTGTTAGTGCCTAGCTGTGTGTGCATTTACTCCGCAGGAAATGTGTGTAGCCCATCAGGGGCTGTCTGTCTGTCTGTCTCCAGAATGACATCCCCAGTGGGGTTCTCCCCTCTAACACTATCAGTGGTGTTATTGTATTTGAGTTCTTCCCATCTTTAGAGTGTCACAATTACATAAACCTACAGGAACATCATGGCTTTAAGATTTTTCACTCTTTTAAACTGAAGAGTAATTGGGCAATGGATTACAGTAAGTTTTGTTGCCTGTGGGAAAAACAGGGACTGTCATTTTGGAACGAAGTTGAAATTCAACTTTCTAGAAATGTGAAAGCTGTTTTGCTGTGTCCCTACAAGTGACTGAATGTGATCCCTTTCAGTCTGATTAGTTACATACACTAARAAAGGGGAAACTTTGCTTTATTTGTCAGAGTTTGAAGTATGTCTGTGAATGAAACAATATCAGTATTAATAAACTTTGTGATTAATTAAAACACTGATAAATTTCAGCTTCCTGTGAATTCAAGYCAGAATTTTTCCCTTTCATCTTGAAACTTACCTTAACTATGATAAGTAGTCATATTTTTAGACAGATCTAAATTAAAATATGCATAATTTGAAATAATTTTCAGTTTGTATCTGTTTGAAAAGTGATTTGTTGTTAAAGCCATCCATTTATTTCCACAAGAATGCCATTTTTGAGGCCAGGTCAGACACTTCCAGCTGGTTTGATTGATGATGCTGATAYCTTATGTTCATGGAGGACATTTAATCAGTTGGGGAATTAAGGCTCTTCCCTGCTTCAAACACACTAGAAGAGAATTTGGGGGTTAACTGCTGCCACAGCCTTCCAGCACAGAGCAAGGGCAGCAGGGCAGTGGTGGAAGTTGGAAAGCATCTGCTGCTGCAGAGGAGTTTGTAGGGGAGGGAGCTGCAAGCACCCCAAAGGCAAACTTAGCACTGAGAGCGAAGTCAWTACCACTGCTGGTATAAAGTTAGTCCTGAAATGAACAATCCACTGTGCTGGTTTGTAGAYTTTCTCTAAAAGGTGACACCGTAGGCAACACGTGGAGTTTGCACAGGAGATCAGCCCAGAGCAAATCCAAAGCACAACATTATCATCACCTTAAAACCAAAGACACAGGCTTGGCACTTCTCACTCCAGATGTTTCWTGAGCAGCTGTGATTATCATCAAAGTCTATCACACAGTGGCTGCATTTTAAGACTTGAGAATGCATTGGCTTAAACAGCGGAGGTGGAATCTGCCACATTTTTCTGTCTAGACATGCTTTTAGCTGCAGCATCTTGAAGTAAGAGAAATAAATTTGTAGAAATTGCAATACGGCTGATGCATCTTGATGTCAGGGTGGGAAGGGACTGCATAACCATTTGATCATGACAGGGACTCATGGAAACAGAGCCTGGTGGCTTTGCTAATGTGTGAGCTGATGCCTTCTTCCCCCACAGCAAAGCTGTGCTTTTCCTTCTTGTTTGAATGATAAATACTGCTATTGAAGCTCCTGGTTATTATTTTTGCATACACGTCCAAGCTCTTTCTTAATTCATTGCAAATACACTCAAAGCAGGAAGAGTGATTTATAAAATATTAGCCTTTGACCATTGTAAGATCCACATTCAATAAAAATATCCTTCAATTTCCAAGCTAAAGAGGATACAAAGGGATGATGGCTTCATTTTAATATAAAATTTACTTGCACTCCATTGCAGTGACTGTTGTAAGGCTGCGGTTGTTCTTTAGTTTTTCCTGCTTGCAGATGTTAAGAGCAGCATATCTGACAAGCACAGGTTCAAACTGAGGTTCAAACAGGTGATTAGAATTACTTTCAGTCTTGAGGAGAACTTTTGAAATGAACCAGGATTTCTACAAATTTTGGATGAGACACTCTTGGCACTTTCACACTGTAGATATTAGGGTCAAAGTGTGGTTGGACAGCAGAGAGATCAATCCTTTCAAGGGAGGAAAGTTGTTGGTGTCTTTTCCCAAGGAACGAGTGCTAGGACAAGGGGAAACTTGGCCTCGAGTTGTGCCAGGGAAGGTTTAGATTCTGTGTTTGGAAAAGTTTATTCACTGAAAGGGTTGTCAAACCTTGGAACAGGCTGTCCAAGGGAGTGGTGGAGTCACAGGCCCTTGGAGGTATTTAAACCTGTGTAGATGTGGCACTTAAGGGTATGAGTGGTCACTTTGGCAGTGCTGGGTTAATGGCTGGACTTTTATCTTAGAGGTCCTTCTCAAACTATACACTTATGTGATTCTTTGCCACATATTCCAGAGGTGTTTTTTATCCTGAAAAGAATTTTGAATATGTTAGGATTTTTTCTTCCTTCCCCCTCCCCCAAGTTTCTGTAAAGAACTCKGGAAGTTTTCACTAACAACTTCTGTCTTCTTAACTGACATATGGAGAAGCCATGCTGTTGGCATGAAGTTATCTCCTGGTAACAGTGCCAGGAGAGTGTTATTTTGCAGYATTGTTTAGCATAGGAAACTGCTTTGCCTTTTGTCTGTAATTTCAGTTTTTCTGAATGTTTTTAGATTCATAATGTTAATATTGACAGCTTCTTTTCCATTTTGAAATGTCTAATAAAAAGGATAATGATAGCAGGAAATATTTTCTGTTGATGTTGTATTTATTTTTTAATTCCCTCTCCTTTATGTATCTTTAATGAGTTCTCTGGGGCAGATACTGAAGAATAGCTGTTCTAGGAAAAATTGCAATATAGAAATGCCAACTTTTTATGTTCGAAAATCTTCTCTTAGTGCTAACATTAAAATCCATCTTAGCTGTGTAACAATGAACCAGGTGCTTCTCTGTTAACACAGAAAGCAAAACTGTCATTTCAGGTCAAATCCTGACTCTTTGCTCACAGCAGCAATAGGCARGTCAGGACTGAGGGAGTGGGATTTYCACATCCCYGCTTGTTTCCTGACCTATGGACTGGGCAATTTTGATTTGTGAAAGGCTTCATAAAGGCTTCAAAATCCTTTTAAATAATAACAGCCAACATTTTTGATAGCAAATTGTAGATAGAAATCCTGGCGCTGTTGAAGTCAGCATCAAAAAATCCCGCTGGCTTGAGCAGAGCCAGGACTCGGAGCAGCGTTCGAAGCACGGCCAGGACGTTGATTGATTCTCTGTTGCCATGTCCAAGAGATAGGTGGGTAGGTAGGTATCACTGCCTTTAATTTGCAGAGCAAGATAGCAAGATGAAATAACTTTCCTTCTTTCACAGAGAGTCTGCTAGTGCTAGGACAGAAATCAGGGGCTTCCTTGACCTCAGCAGTCAGTTCATGCCTGGCACCATCCTTTACAGACAGCTTTTGCGTGATWTCCTCGTGTGTTGTGTTGATACTCCGTCCTTTGGCCTTCTTTTTACTGTTTACTTGCCCATCTTCTTTTCTGTTTACTTGCCCATCTTTTTACTTACCAATCGTGTGCTTCTCTAGTGTTTTTTTCCACCTACTTAATTTACTGTGGTTCTATTTCTGGCCATTAGATTTCCTCTCCTCCTTTTATGGTTATAACAGAGCACACTTGTAAATCATCCTTTGGACTGCATGCACTGGCTGCACTGCAAAACACGAGCAACCCTACCCTGTCACTGTAAAGCACTGACATGTAGCAGATGCTCTACCATTGTTCCAAAAGTACTATTTTCTTACMATTTTTACATGGTTTTACAATAACTTTACTAGCCTTCAGTCTCTCTTCATGAACTTAATGGATGCATTCTAAGATGTATAAATATTTGTTGAAGTATTTGGAAGCAATCCGTACAAGCTTAATTTTTATATCACTTCCGGTTGTCGGATATTCTGTTGGGTGATGGGAAATTCATTGATCTCACCCAGTTGTATATTGTATTCTACACAAAAACTTAAATTACATTCTTAACAAAGACATCATGTGAACAATGGTGGACATGCCTGCTGTATCCAACATCTTGAGCTGTGCCTCTGGGAACAAATAATGTGCTATCTTTTTAAATTTCCTATTCATTTCCCCAGTCCATTCCTTGTTGTACTTGTTCTCAGTTTAATGCTGGCTTCTTTCCTCTATCAAATGAGATCTTTTGGAGTACCTTGGCATGTATTGTGATTTAATAGTCATTAACTGGGTTTTCTCTATGGACAAAGAAAGGCTGGCACAGACAGAACTCCCTGGGTCCCTCCCTCCTTTCTTTTCCCCTGGAGCCTTGAGCTCCAGCTTTTTAACAGCTGGCATCTTATCTATGTTCCCTGGTATTTGACATGAAGGTTCATCACTTGGTAAAAGACAGAACTAATTTCTTTTAAGAGTTTTGTTCAATGATTTTGTAACAGCGTCAGATGGCTTGGGCTAAGTGAGCTGAATCTGAGTTTGAACACAAATTTTCTGTGGTTGGTATTCCTGATCGTTTTGTTTTTCACTTGTACAGCAAAGTCATGCYGAAATTTGCAAGTTTAATTCTTTATAACAAAATGTTGAAATGTGGCAGCTTGGTAAGTGAATTGCCACTTGCTTTCTGCTAARCATTATAATCAGTTTTGGCTCCAAACTGAAACCTTGTTCTCAAGTACTCCAACATTTTGATCTGGGTAAAATCCAAAATCCACAGAGTATTTGTCTTCTGGTTCTGGTTGAGAAGGCATCGTGCTTTGCCAAGAGCAATGATTTTTACCACATCTCAGTGTAAGAGGGAATGATGTCTTTGGAACAAATAATTCTGTGAGWTTTCCACTAATATGATATAGATATTTTTCAGAGTTACTGCCTTTCCTTGCAACTTGGRCTGCTCTTGCTGCCAAAGCAGTTGCTTGATCCATGTCTAAACTCTAGTGTAAAACTCACCAAAGTCTGTGCCCAAAGTAATGCTTCACAGTGTATCTTTGCCTGTGTCATCACATCGCTACTGATATATTTCCAAAGCAGAGGGGAGGGAATGATAGAGGAGGAACCACCATCCGTGTGAGCAGTTTCATTCATTACGTGCTCAGTAATGCATTCTCTGACTATAGCAGGCTATTCATTTTAAATGGCATTATTGCTGTTCATAGAAGCATAGCTGAAATGCTGGCTTGAGCATTAGATCATGTATATTTAAATGCTAACAATTGTAAAAAATGGTAAGTGCTTAATAGCTGTGTAATTTTTTTACCCAAATGGTCACATGGATTGGTATTATTTTCTTGTGTGTTTGAAAAATCTATAGGTTGTTGCAACTCAAAAATAGGAATATACCTGGATATGCCTAGGGGAATACGAGTTTTGTGTTTTTTCAGAAATTTTGGAAATCCATCCAGATAGATACAAATTCTAATATTCAATGATTCTTCAGGTCCCTGAAATATTGACTGAAATGTAACAGAAGATGATAGCAGGGTTCATTCAAAAATTTTTGARTATTCATTGACAGCAAAGAGTGCTTGATTCTGTGAGTAATTGCTGAAATACAGCTATACTTGCTTTTTATGGAGGAATTTAGTATTGCTGGAAAACCATTTACATCAGAGCTCACTCTTCCTGCATTGTGCCTGYATTGTGAACAGGCCAGATGGTGCTTTGCTGCATGTGAGCACAGCAATAATTGCAGTTCTCGAAGTGAATGACTACATTTTGCAGCATGACACCAATTTTGGATGAAAATGAGGCCTGGTGTATTGACAGACACAAGCAGAGTGAAGCCATGGCCCACAGAGGGGGAGTGGACTTGCTTTCCGGCTATTCCCTCCTATTATTCCTTCTGTACATTAATGGATATCTATGTAAATTAAGGCCATYTGAAGAGATGTTTGGGTGGGGTAAGTTTCAGAAATTGTTCTGTCTTTCCCAAGACTGTATGTTTCAGGATCCTGACAAATTTCTTACAGTATTATTTGAAGGTATTAAGGGTAATAGAGGTTAGTATGTAWTTTGAAAAGAAAGTTTTGATTGGTAGAGCTGAGAATATTTTGCTGCCAATTACCTGTTATTGCCTAGATGAAAACATTTGTTTCTTAACTSTACAGCAACTTGTTTTCAGTCTCCAAATAATTTGATCAACTTTACTGTTAAGTGCATTTTAGCTCCCCTATATTGCCCAAAGTCTCATCACTGATCTCCTGGTCTGTTCTGAAACTAGTAAGCACCCATCCTTGCCTTCCTTTCCTGCTCCTGTCTTTTCCCTTTATCCATTTGGAAGGATGTCTTTTCTCCTCTCACCCTTCTGTTTTAAATGAGTGTTCAGCTACCTTGACCCTCTTTTGAGGTGCCAGACCTGCATTTTTGCATGGGATTGGAAAGGAGATGTTGAAGGCAAGTTGTCAGCTTCAGCAGGTCTTAATGGGAGAGAGGGATGGGGAACTGGGGAGGAGAGGGGGGCAGGGGTGGGAGAAGGTTGCTAGGGATTAGGTTTCCATCTGCCAGTCTCTCATCTGTCCTTACCCTGGCCCTGAGCTGCCAGTGCTCCCYTCCTTTTCTGCTGTTGAAAAGAAGGAAGAAAGCGTGGGCTTTTGTTTGTTTAAAAGCATAAAAGAAAGAGGGAATTAAGCTCATTARTCCTTCCTTATTAGTCACCATTGAATGTAGAGAGTCAGCTTGAGTAAATGCGGGCTTGCAAAATGGTGTAAAATCATTCAATGGCAGCAGTTAAGGGGAAGCTGGAAGTTTCTTCCCTGTAAATTTGAAAAATACTGAAAGAAGATGATTTTACATCAGGGTATAAAAACTAAAGTCTGACATATTGTATCACCAGTTTCTTCTTTCCCTCTTACTGATTGTCAAAAGAATCTAAATGCTTTTGAAGCAATATTTTTAATTCATACTTGGGTTGAYTCTGCAGTACCTACTGCAAACTTGGATTGTTTACTGCTGTATGAATTCTAAGAGCAAATTTGTCACTTTAAATGAGTGTTCTAAAGTAATGTACATAAGTACTTATGTCTTATATAATACTTATGTTCATGAGGTACATGAACATTCTCAAATAATTATTTGTGTTTAGTAGCATATTGTTCTACTTGCAAGACAAGTTTCTGTTTTCCTGCTGTTGGCYTTATCTTTGATCGATGCTGTGCTAGAAAATAGACCAAATTCTGTGTTATCTGCTCTGATAAGAACTGTTTTCTYGATTTTAATCATGGAAAGCGAATTCCTGTTGACAAGTTACTGGATTTACCATAATTAGAAATTGGCTGGGTGCTGAGAGTGCTTAGTTAACTTAATCTTTATGATACAGAATGTCTAAATGCAGGATGTAAGTCATTTGCTAGGATATTTTGAATGTACTGAAATGGCAGCATTTGACAGTGAAATAATACAAATTTTCAGAAAAGTGCAAAAAGCAGGTATCGGTAGCCTAAAAATTGTTGCTACTATTGGTGCTACTGTGTTGATGATTGCAACTGCTAGTAGCCACAGCGCAAACTGAAGATACTAACAGGAAAAATTACCTTGGGAAAGCAGAAATGAGTGCATTCCTAGCACATTTACATGTTTGATGAACACAAGTAGCGTAGCAACCAGGGTGATGTATTGCCAGGCACTTAGGTCTATGCCCTGCTCTGCCCTCTGTTGCGTGTGTATGTGGGAATCCCATTTGCATCCAAAATTCTCTTAGCTTGGGATGGCAGGTGGAGGTGGACTCTTGCAAGGTAGGACATGTAGAAAAGGAAAATGGGCCCTAAAATTTTATAGACAGCACTACAGTTTTCTTCTTCCTTTTAAAGATTTAATATAAGTGAGGTAGTTGCTCCKGACATTCTTTGAAATTATGAACACYGGTGTGKATYATTAGTATGTCTCCATGAAGTTTATTGTGTTTTTACATTATTTGCATGCTCTTGAAGGAGCCAGTGAAGACGTTTTCACCCAGGGCTTTAAGACAATAASAGAAAACAGGCAGTTGTTTGCAATACCTGTAACAACACCTTCATTGATATGTCTCATTTTTAGTATCCTTTTATCTACATGTCTAAAATTAAATTAGGTCTCCATTACTAAAATTAGAAGAGTCATTGGATTAGAAATGCTTTCTTTCTGATCCYTAACTGAATGAAAGGAGCTTCTTTTAATAAAACCATAATATAATTAAATGCTCTACCTCTCATGTCCCGAAATCTTATGGATGGAGTATTAAGTTTATTATATCCATCAGACTAAAAACACCTTAAAAGGTGGGACAGAATTCTGTGAACAGGGAAATAAGGTTTATGTGAGTAAGAGAGATTAGTCATTTGGCCCCAGTGTTACTCTCACATACTGGATTTTTGTTCAAGGTAGCCTTTCTACCTTGCATAAACAGAAGTCCCATTATATTCAACACAAGTTTGGCTTGTTTGAGGCAACATGCTTTTCATAAGCTTCATTGGATTACATTGGTGCTTAATACAAAGCTTGTGCATGAGTATTTTTACTAATTGGGACCATAGCATTCAGCTCCATTGAGCTTTGGCATCTTAAGGACCTCAGGATTAAATCTACTTCTTGGCACTATTATTCAATAAATGTGTTTTGTATGGTTAAGTATTTGTATTTTTCTAAAATGCATCCTTTTCCACTCCAGAAATCATCCATAGCTGAACCCACACCTGATTCTTTTTTGTTGAAGTTTATGGCTTAGAGGCATTGAGTGAATCTTCAGCAGAAATGGTGTAGGGGGAGAACAACAATCCCAAAAGCATTTATGCCTTTAACAAATCTGAGCTCAARGATTCAACAGAAACATAAGAAAAAAGGATCCAGACATCACATTTCTCAATGAGATACATCCTGTTAGGTGGCTAGCAATTCTTTGAGTATTAAAAGCCAATACCATCTTTCTAGGACCACAAAAATGGTCTGTGTTTTTCCATGATTTTAAAGTAGCAAGATCAAACACCTTCAGAGCAGTTTAGCAGAGCTTTTCCTTAGGAAGATGTGAATCCTTCAAGGTTATTGGGGACTGTGGATTCATCTGATGTGAGACAGATTCTAGACAAGGCTTTTACTTCCTTCTGCTGAGAGGCCCTGATTGATGGCATGGCATGATGGGTGATTGAAAAATGACCTTTCTTTAGTGCACTTTGGTCCACAATCTGATCTATGCCAGTCTCACACTGAGGTTATTGGATCAGCTGGGATGGTGCAGCAGAATATGGGATGGGAAGTTCTCTTTGGAGCCCATCTAGTTCCTTACCTGTGGGGAATGGCAGGGGATCACTGTTGAGTTTCATCTGGACAAGGTATGTTCRAGAGGTGCCTGAGTTCTGTCCACTTTTTTGCAAGCAGAGTACTGCTGTGGAGTGCCAGGTCTCATTTCAAAACTATTCATCCAATCTTGCCAAAGAGCAAGGGCTCAAGTTAAGAGGACTACATTTTTGTGGAGATAATCCTATTATGTGGCTGTATGTGACAAATTTTGCATGTGCCCTAACAATCAAAAATTCAAAGTAAAGAACATAAAAAGGCATTTTGTTGACACCATTTCAGCTGTTTGTTGGGRTGGGGTGCAAAATTTATATTGTGTTCGAGTTTATCTATTATCTTGTCTTTGAGATATATTGGCATAATCAGCATTTGGGCATAGGAGAGAAAGCTGGTGTTTAAATATTTCCTATAATTGGGTCACTCTCCATGAAGAAATTTTCCAACAGCACTGGGGTTATTTTAGCATGATGCAATGTATTCTGAAATGTGAGCAAGTCTCTTTCATGTCTGATGTGTCACTTCTATAAACAGAACTGTAGAGGAATATCTTTGGAAACTTCTGAGGTGATACTTGCAGGTTTTGTGACCTTTTAGTAATACCTGTTCAAACAGAGAGATCTTCTAACTGAGCAGTTCCCTAGCTTGTCTTCTTTGGTCTCTTTTCCTGCCTTCCAGCCTTGAAGCACAGATTCCAGAGGCAATTTGCACTGCTTTCCTGGAGTTGAGACACGCACTGAAACCCTGTTTCTGAGTGTTGGGATCCCACCTKGTCTTGTGGACCCACAGCCAGACCTGGCATTTTGTACAGGGCTGTTAAGGACTTGCTGGTCTTGCTGTAAGCTGTTGTCATATGCTGTTGTGTTTGTCACAACTGGTGACAAATGTGAGATTTATCCAGCAGGAGAAGGTCCAGGCCTGCATGAAGAAGGCAGTTTGTTCTCATTCAGAGAAACAACAAGCAGCAACTAGAGATAATGAGAATCTCTAAGGAAAAGTTCATTGGGGTGTAGTGCTGCCTGTGAAATGGTGGGAAAAGCCCAGAAGAAAGCAAGGAGTGGGAGCTCTGAAATAAAAGMCTCATCTGCAGCAGGATAAATGAGCAGGAGCAAGTGGGGCTCTAAAAGTCATGCTCRTGGTTTACATAAAGGATTTATCCAGAAGAGTTGGTAAGAATATACTTGTGGAAAATGTGTTTAACACAAAAGGCAGACCTAAACATAGATCAAGCAAGTGTAGTACGCAGGTTATGTAGGTGTAGTCTTCAAATGAGTGTGTCTAATTCTAATTTTACATTTGGGTTTAAGAAATAAGGTAGGTTATGGATTAAATCTTAGGCAAACTGCTGTTTACAGAAAGTGATCTTGCTCCTATTGTTTCTTTTTAGGTTGGAAGGGTCTTGGAGTGGTAAAGGCTAGTCAAGTTCACAGAGGGGCAGGATGTAACTGGAAGCATTTCCTTGTGCACAGTGAAGCACTGATCTGAAGAGGAAGTGTCTGAAGGGTGGATAAATGCCTGTGTGTATATTTAGCCAAAACCTCTATGACAAAGGGCAGCAGGGACTGCACGGTTTGCCAGGTCCTTGGTGTGCAGCAGAGGCAGTGGAGGAGCCTGGAAGAGGCAGCACCCAACCTTCTGTCCAGGCTGGGWGCTGACAGCAGCATCTGACCTCACAGAACTTCTCTTAAGGGCCTGGTATCATTTCAATGTCAGTACTAATTTTTTCACATTATATATGTGAAATATTATATATTTCACAGTGAAGGCTGTGAAAACCTTTACCAAAACAGCATTTTACCTAATTTACAAAATCTGTGAAGTGTGTACCRATGCAACTACTTTAGTAGATACTGGGGAAAACAAGCATTTGGATGTTGTGATCAATTTTTTGAAGGAAAGGAGTGTTGAAACTACAGGATGAATTAAAAATCCAAACTCGGTTTTGTTGATTCAGATATATAAATAGGTCATTGGACAAATGGATTGAAAAACCCTGTGAACTAAAACCTCAGTTTACAAATAAAACATTATGTTTATTATATATGAAATATGCTTTTTATAAAAACCCTTCTGACTTGGGGATTGTTTATTTGARGGGAAAAACCAAGTCTTGACTTTTTAGAAAATGCTGTGCTTTCTGGAATGCTAGGTTCAGCATATATAAAACTATGTTTGGAGAAATTTATTCCACTTAACTCCATTAAAAGAAACCTGAGCATCTGGCAGCATAACAGTAAAGACTGTGGTGTGTTTCTCTTCAAAATGCAGCTGAACGCAATCTTCCCCCAGATAGTTCTGATGAGTATGTGATAGCTATATCAGCTATTTCTACGTTACTTGTTTTGACAGATTACCATTTTGATGGGAATTTTCCATGGAATTAATCTTTTTGTAAACATGTACTTAATAAATTAGAAGTTGACTAACAGGCAGCGATGACTAAATTATAATGTAGGAAATGTTAATATGACAAGAATTCATGTATCTTAAGAGTGATTTGAGTTTCTGGTCTGTTTGCATACGTTGCTGTTAGCAGCAAGGCAATAAAGGAACAAACAATCCTTGCCTTTGTATGTTTTTGCAAGTTTCCAAAATAATGTCAAGTGAAAAACTGCACACTTTTGTTTTCTAAAAYCAGTTTTGACCTCCCACAGGCAAAAAAAAAATTGGAAAAAAAATCTCATTTAATGTAATTGATRTATGACAAAGACAAAATGAAAAAATGGTTATATCTGTCAGTACTTCTGCTATTTCTTATATTTGGGTCTTTAGTTTTTTGTTGTTTTTCAAGTATCACTTTCACATATATATATATMATTTCTTCTCCTAGAGCACCAAGAACATACCTATGCTGAAGACAATATGTGGCATATAAAAATTCATGTAATGATTAAAAAATTARGGTATTATATGTCAGACAAGGCTTTTTTCCTATTAACACCCATAGTTGGATTAGCAGAAAAGGTGATGCCATTTGGGCAATGTATATGCTAATTTCTGAACACTTCAAGTTCATTCCTTTTTCCTCCTTGATATGTCTTCTCAACTGATGAGCAATAAATCACTTTTAAGCCAGGGCACAGGGGACTATGGCACGGAAGAAAATACGAGGATAACAGTTCATTTACCGGTTTAGCAAACAAGCGTGTTGGGCACGTTGCCATTACTCATCTTGAGTTTGGARTTCAGTTCAAAGAGATGCTTGTCAATGCATTTCCAAAAGGATGCGTCATTTCCATAATGATGCTGGTGGTGACTGAATGCCCAGTAGAAGCTGTGAAGAAACTGGAGCTTCCTCTTTTTTCTTGTTTTGACATGGGATGCATGGTTTATACAAACTARGTTATAAGGTATTAAAATTAATGAATAATTGTACATTCTTTTCTGGCTAGAAGAAAGTTGAAAGCACACTTTCCAAAACACCAAGCTTTGCCCAGACTTTGTCTGCTGCATTMCCAAAGAGAGAACATGACCTGATTTGTTTAGTGGATCACCCTCATCCMAATGGACTTCCTGGGGCCACAGCTGGCCAGAATACAGCGAGGAAAYAGGGATGCTGAGGAAGCCCTTGTTGATGGCATAGGCCCTGCCACATCTGTCCACTGTCCTTCCTGCTCTCCTGTTAAAGAAAGGGCGTGTCCACAAACTCTCATTGAACAAGGACTCAACTGGGTGGCATTTCCAGAGAGGTTCTAGGAGAAATTCGGAAATGTATGTAAATGCATTGTCATAGAGAATAAARCAAACCCCAGAAAATGAATTTTATCCTGCACACCCCAGGAGAAATTGTTGTGCCTTCTTTTCTGTCCCGCTTACYAGAATGAGGTGTTCTGGTTATCCCACAGGAGGATGTTAAATCTCCCTTTCAAAGAGCTATTATGGTAAATGGCAGGATGTGGTGATGCCATCAGAAAACTTTCAGTACRWGCTCTTTCAGAAATAAAACACAACYTCAGTTTCTCAGAAGAAACMTTCCTTGCCAAACAAGGAATAGATTGAGGAGGAAAAATCCTGATAAAATTCTCACTGTGTTTTGTTAAAGGACATTTTAAAAAGCCTGATTCAGCAACTTCTCAGTGGCCGTAATTCTTAGCTGTGGGTTGGAGATGAGCAAGCCTCAATATGCACCTTACTTGACCTATGTACCATAGATTATCCTTTAATAGTTTTATTGCACTAAAAAAAAGATCGTCCTAAATGAAGCAAACTTTCTAAGACYTTTTCAAGTGAAAGTGAACTCTGTTAAAATCAAGCTCTTTTGAGAAACACTCCATGTCTATGAAATCTTTCTTCCAAAGTATTTGAAAATCAGATAGAATTTTGTCTTCTAGTCTTTGTRTTTAGTACTTTGCATATATTCTTGTATCTCAGTTCATTTGTTTTGACATCAACTTTTTACTACCTACCACTGAGCCCACAAACATCTGTAACTTTCCTAACAAAATTAATTTCTTCTATTAATGAGAGACTTTTTTTCCCTGTAGAAGCAAGTAATCAAAAATCGATTATGCCAAACCAAACAAAAATTTCCATGAGCTTGAATCTGATGAATTCCCAATACAGACAATAGAAATGAAGTGCAGCTAGATCAATGTGACTCCTGTTCATAGTTATTTATACAAGTAACAGGAACTAGGCTATGCTAATAAGCAAGTCAGCCTTTGAAGTGCAAAGCATATGCAAATGTGTTAGCCAAAATTTGGAGTTTGGAATGTAATTAAGTGAGCAGGAGAAATACTGAAGGTGCAGAAAAGTTACAGAACTATGGCCCACTTTCCAGGTGGAATTTAACTGAATTTTGTGAAGTTTTTCATCATGTCCCAGGTCTTTTTAATACTTCTAATTATAATTTCAGGTGATAAGTGATATTATAAACTGTAGCAGTTCATGGRTACATGTTTTATATGTTAATGTTCATTCATTCTTCCTGCTAAGGAACTTGTGCGTTGACCTTTGCATTGCTTAGATCTTCCCAAGCACAGCATTTTTGGGAATGCTCAAACTTTGGCAGTTTTGSTCCTTAATTTCTCTTAGCTTCTTTCCAGCAGCAGCATTGAGGCAATATACTCCCCAGCTCTAAAGGGAGTTTAAGGGAAAGGATTGGTCCAGACCTAGGGGTGTGGAAAGGTGAAAGATGAACATATGAGTTTGAACATTAGAAAATTTTTTAAAAATATTTGTGAATGGATATAACTGTTTGTAGAAGAAAAAAGCCAATAGAGAGAATATAGAAAAGGGAGAAAATAGGAGGGCAAGAAGGGAAATTTTGAACACTTGGATAGTAGCAGAAAAAAGTAAATTGAAACTTAACAAAGGTAGGAAGCTGGTGTGTATTTTCAAAGCATACCAAGACCACCCAGGCTTTTTCTGTATGGAAGTCTTTGGCATTTCACTTTGCCATCAAGATCTACAAGTGTTTTATCTGAAAGTTTTATGTGTTTCCTTGTGCCCAGTTCTGATTTTTTAGGGAATATGGTGCAAGAGAGGGTTGCAGTGGCCCTGCTCTCATGCATAATGAAAGTTAATGAGTGAAGGTGAGTACTCGGTAATGTGGGATAGAGTTCATTTTTCACTGTCAGAAAGGCAAGARGAGTTATTCAATATTTGTAATATGCAAAGCCACTAGTTGTATTGCTCACATGAGCATTTATTGCAACAGTAAGCTGTGTGCATGCAAAATCTTAAGGGTTGGGGTTGAAGTAACACTATCAGAGGAGTACCAGACTGAGTCAGAATGAGTGCTTGGAAGCTGAATTACCTCTTTGGATTTCTTCAGTGCAGTGACCCATTCAGCACTGGTAGAATTTAATGACAGATTTTGAAGGAAGCACTTGAATGCAGTGATGGGAATGGCTGGGAAACTATGCCTTTTGTAGATTAGTCATCTTTGTTTTGCAAGACTGCTGATAAAAAAAAAAATACTGGTGTTTTGGTTTATGTTCTCAAGTTTTTTATAACACAGATGGAATGGAAAAATAAATTTATAAAAAAAAAAAAATAGCATCTTATCCAAGAGAAAAAAAAGCTACATAAAATACCTTGGCGCTTCCTGGGATGTTTGCTTTTTCTTTCTTGGTAAATAAAGAAAGCTTTCAAAACAAATTTGAAAGCCTGGATTAGGATGTGTGCCCCATGTATATATCTCCTACTTGTTTGGTAGGACAACATACAATTGTAATAATAGTACATACAGTAGTAATTGTCCACTGCAAATTACAGATTAAATTCTGAAGGGAAAATCCTCCATAATGTAAAGAACCTTCAGAAACATATTCAGCTTACTGAAATTTAATTACCAAATGAAAATCTTTTCCACATCCAGAGGATTCTAGTCTTTAACATTCATATTTTTTGCAAAGACTTCAGCAAGCATAAAAATAAGACAAAACTAGAAATCTCAGGTAGTAGAAAAGCATAAATTTTTAGTGATATTGAGGACCCTCACTAAATATTGGAATCCAGGATAAATACCTTTGCTGTGGGTTTTGTTATTAAGAGTTTGCCTTGAATTCTCTGTAGTGGAACACTTCTGAAAGGCATTTCCTATCTCTGATTGTTGATTAGCACGRGTGACAGAAGTAGCTGGTGAAGCCCGACAGGAAATGATCATGTGCAGCCCCGCACGCTTTMACTCCACTGTTAAACTGTTCATATCCTGTTTTTTGAATGGGTAATAATTAAAAAAAAAGAAAAACAGAACTTGGAAGGTGTGGTATTCTCGCTTTGTTTATAAATACTTTTACATGCATGTGTCTTTACTTGACTAACCATGTTTATAGTCTGATGTTTTATTGCTGTACTGCCCATAATGTTYGAGCTGGGGCTGGGAACTTTGTGAGATAATCACTGCACAAACCACCATTTACCACTTCAGAAAACCTTACTCATTCTTAGTCTATGTCCTGTGTAGTACAAAATACTTTTGTTGGCAGAAGTGATGGTCAAGCTTCAGGACCTTAAAACACCATTTTAAAAGATTATGGGTTTTATGCAATTTCTTGTTCCCATTTGCTTTCTGTTCAGCAAAACCATCTGGGCATGAACTGCACAGTGTGGCTTCAGAATCATAATTCTKCTGCTGAGGAAAGAGATTATTTACCAAATGCTTCAGGCTTTTCAAGAATGAGACTGAAACCAAGGAATATTTTGAGATTTCTGCTCACATACACACGCTGTGTATTATTTCCCCATGGAAAATATGATTTTGTGTGTTAAGATACTACTTAGAAATGGCTCCTGTGTTGCCTGTACTCCAGGAGTGACTKTGAGTGGCAGTAGGAGGTTTGGGAGTGCAAGGAATATACATCAGAACCATTCTGCACAGATCTTATTACAAACCAAGTACATAAAACATTGAAATGGATCTCCACTGAGAGAAAACACTGAAGGTCTGTGGAAAGYTGCAGTCATTGTTGGCATCCACAGAATTAGAATGAAGTTGGAGAGCTGCTGGCTGAAGCAAGCTGTCTAGTTCACATGGATGGTATTTAGGTTTTGGACTTATCATTTCTTGGCATATTTACTCTTGGGAAAAATATTAGTTGTGCTTGATGTAACTGGTATGAAAAAATATAATAATTTCTGAGAACATTTACTTAATAGCAAGATTAAATGCTGTTAGGGGACAGAAGTCCAAGAGAAGTTGTTAGGATTGTCCAGCCTGAGGTTCTTAGAGTACTGGAGCCTCCAGTGCACTTCAGAAATCATTATGCAGCCATCCCTAATATGATCTGGTTAGACCTACAGTTGTTGAACAGATCAGCAATCCAGACAAGAGCTGGTGGGATGTGAAGAACAATTTTTGTCTTGTGTTGGAAAGGAGACAGCCCTAGAGATGTGAAGAAGTAGCACTGCTTGAACGTGGTGTAGACAAGGGAAGATACAGAAAATGCCTTCTGCTTTTGGAACATAATTGAGAGAGTGGTGGGTACCACTGGAAAATGGCAAAAGGTAAAAAGCAGACAGAGCTTCAGAGACAAGGAGTACTGCATTTCAAAACAGAAAGATCCTTTCTGAAGATTGTCTTTAGACAGCCTGTTAGAACTGGGTGTGTTAAACTTTATCTTTTAATGAAATAAGACCTGAATGTTTTATGCAATAACATAATTTGCATGGTGTGGAAAGTGATTTTTATGTTAAATTTATTTRTTCCGTAAATTCAGACAAAYGCCTTAAGGAATGAGCCTGGTATARTCAACTCCAATATTAACAAAATTTTCATCAGAGAGAGTCTGTTAATGTGAACTTAAAATTAAATTTTTGAATTTTTTAAAGAGTTTGGAATTCATTGCATATTTCATACTGTACGCGTTGCTTGAAATATACTTCATAGATACTGTTGTACTTAAAAATTGAGCAGAAAGRAATCAGTGATTTCCCATCTCTGGGCAGAAGCCTCAGCACCACTCCCAGCTTAATCAAACATTCTGGATCCAATAACCTAACTCAGAACAGTTTGGCACAGCTTCATCCTGTATTCAGGGAGGATTTATTGAGGGACCTGCTTGCTATTTTTGGGTAGTTTGAGAAGCTGTGATACTGTAACTACCATGGGTCTCTTGCACAAGATGCCAAGATCATGACAAATCCCCAAGTACTCCTAAGTAATTTTTGTTATTGGACAAGAGAAGTGGAAATATATGCTTCATTCCTGGTTTAACATTTAAAATCTGCACAACCTATATTATAATAATACACCTAAACTAGGTCACTCTAATTCTGGTTTACCCTTTCATAGGGTGTTAACTGGAGAGGTGAAGCTTTTATTTCCCACCCTATTTACAATGCAGTCAGGAAAACACTTTCAGTAATAGATTGACTTCAATCCCATGTCTCAACTATCACTTAAAGKCTGTAATCGGTTCTAATGTCTACCATAAGGAAGCAAAACATGACTAGATGACTTTGAGAGATCAGATGTGTAAAGTGTTGTGAAATAACCAACCCAGAGCTATTAATTGCTTTATATATATATAATACTTCCTATATTGTTTTGTTGATGCTGCACATRAAAACTTTTCATAGGAGGCATGGTTCTGAAAACCGTGGAGCATATCAACAATGAAATAATTGTTGTAAGAGACACTGCAAGGCTGATAATCCCAAATTTTACCTACATGTTTTTTTGTTTACTTTATGGGCTTGATGCTAGTCTAGACCTGCCAYTAATGCTGCTAGCTTCAAAGCTGCTTTGCTGCAAGAGGAGCCTCCCTCTGCCCTTTTTACCTGCGGCAGTGTGGTTGTTTGAAGCTGTTCTTTGTTTTCAGTCTGCACAWGGTAATATTAGTCTGCATATAACACAGGCATTCAGGTTCTTTCAACTCTGTGCAGCAATGAGATTTATGAGAATGTTGTTGGGGTTGYAGTTAAAATGTTCATTGATAGTGTAAAAGTGTGTGTTGTTACCTCACCTGTACCTTTCAAATCACCTCATKCAAGGTGTCCCCAGTAATTCAAAATTACTGAAAAGCAAGGTTGAAAAGAGTCAAAGCCAAACACAGAATACATTTTGAAGACTGTAAATATACTTCAATAATGTGGAGCATCCCAGGTGMGGCTGTTGGCAAGCATGCTGGATTTATTTAGAATTACTAAACAGTTGAACTTTAAGGGTCGTGGGCGTGCAACAGAGAACCTCGGAGCTAAGTTGAATAGATAAGTAGAAGTTTTCACTTCACAAAAGGGAGATGAAAATGTGACATAAGGCAGTGACTTCAGTAACAACTGATGATTAGTGTATCCAAATTTTAGGTGAGCAGCTTGGTGATTTAAGAACACCTGGTTGAAAGTTTCTAAAAATTAAAAGTTAGGACTYGGAATCTCTTGAAAACAGTGTCAATGCCCCAGCTAACCTCAAATTYGCACTGCTAAATTCTTAGTATTTGAAAAATATGAGCAGTTGGCATCATGCCRATGCTGATAGGAAGACAGAACAGGCAGAAGACCTCATTTTTAATACTTGATACCTGAACACAAGTATTTACATGTATTTTGCTAAGTAAACRCTCATTCTTTATAGCACAGACTATATGGTAAGAGATTTTCATGTTGTTTTTCCTTTTATTTGGTTCCAAAGTTCAAGATGTTCTTAAATGCCTTTCAGTATCTGATTCAGATATGCTGTTCTCTCCTAGGATGTTGGCTTTGTATCCCAGTGTGATAAGATCATTTGCTCTTAATAATCAGGTATAGTCTAGAGAGTGTATAGAATACCGTGTAAGTTTAGATGCATTTACCCTATCTTCATCGCCCAAACAAAAATGAATAAATAATAAGAAAGGAACCTGGCAATTTCTACCTGTGAGTAACATGGCTGGCAGGTTAATTGCAGGCTTAGGCATGAATATGCAAAGGCAGAGATGATTCACAATTGCAGGAATAAAAGGACAATGAATGGAGTCTTTGGCTGGATGTGCAGTTATGCCTGGCACCAGAGAGGGTGAATGTAACACTTCCTCAATTGGGCAAGCACCACGATCACAAACAAGTTCTTCCATGAGCAGAGCTGCAATGAAACCTTGTTGGCTGTGGGTTCATCACATTCACCTCCTCACCTTGTGCTTCRCACCGGCTTCTGCAGCTGCACTTTCTCTGGTCTTCAGTGATCCCTGGCCTCAAATCAGTCCCCTGTACTCTCTCCCGTCACATTTCCTTCTCCTCTCATTMTCCCTTGACTGCCAGCTATGCAGTTGTGCATTGCTTTTAAATTTAACAAACCACACTCTTAAGTCCTTTCTGCGGCCTTCCCTGCATTGGTAAATCCCAAATTTTAACCTTTGTTTTTGAGAGTGCAGCTAGTACAATGTAAGCCTTAAGACACTTAAAACACTTATAGCCTTTAGACACTGTTTAGATGGGAAAGAAAAATGAGAGATGTTCAGAATCTAAAATGATATTGGATTGTAGGGTCTCAGAAGTTTTTAAAAATGTCTAGTCCTTAAGATGCAGAGAAGSCCTTGACTAACTCCTAGTTAACTCTTACCAGCTAAGCTGGAAAGTGAAGAGTTATGCTTTCTATCAGTCACTTATTTGTTGATATTCTTTTAAGTTTTGACACTTCTTTGGTAACTTGTTTCCAATGCTGCTGTAATGGATCATAAAAATTCTGTTGATATGCCTGTGTTGGATAATATGARTGGTGCACACTGTCTGGTATTGTGACCATAAGGATTTGCAAAATGTTCATTTGCAAGGTGACAGAATACTAAGATGAATCTGGACAGTCTTCCCACACAACATGCTTTTAGCTGCATTAAAACTTCACAGCWAATCTGTTGTGAAAGTTGTGGCACTGGCAGTTTTTGCTGTTGTTTCAGTGTACCACAGTTGCATTT
This sequence comes from Malurus melanocephalus, assembly GCF_030028575.1. Lineage (NCBI taxonomy): Eukaryota > Metazoa > Chordata > Aves > Passeriformes > Maluridae > Malurus > Malurus melanocephalus. The sequence goes on from NW_026623285.1 coordinate 2,691,090, forward strand.
CTCTTTCTGCCTGGTTTTGCTTTATGTTCTGTGACAGTTGAGTCACTTGGTGAGTGTTGATGAGCTCTGCTTTTTTTTTGTGGCTTTTCAAAATGCCTGAGTGATGAAAAGAGCTGGAATGAAACAGTATTGGCCCTACTTGTGCTTCCTTGCTGCAGATTTTCTGCAGATTTTCTTCAGTGTAATTTCAATGTGAAACAGATGATAGTGTGGTGATCTGAATAGGTTTGAAAAGTAATATGGCATTTACCAGAAAGTACTTGTGAGTACTGACTGAATTGGGTTTGTGGCTGTTTGGGTTGCAGAGGAATGAAGCTTTGATCAATAATCTTGAAGTACACAAAATTGCTGAGGATGTCTTTAGTGGATGCACATAATGAGGAGGAGGAGGAGGCAGTTGTGAAGAACTGTATGCTTATCTGAACCAACCCAAAAAACCCTCTCAAGCAGTTCCTGCTTTAAAGAATGCTCTCTGATTGACTGTGTCAGAATTGGGCTACAGTGTCCCAGCAAACTGGTGGTTTTTTGAAGACTGATATTGAAAGTACAACTCAAGACAGGCTTTTACAAGATGAGMTCATAAACTTTGGGAACATGTAAATAGTGCAGTAACTATCAGTAGACTCATGACTTCCAGTATGCATGTCACTGGTACAACTGGTGCTAAAGAACTGAGTCAGTCCTCATCTCCTTCAAAAAGGAAGTTGTAAAAGGTAACAGCAAACAAGAGAAACACCAGAGATAGGCCCTGAGCAATGAATGAGTCTTATACAATAAATGTAAAAAAGACATCAGGCTTATTTTGTCATAAAGGAATTTGAGGGAGAGCTAGATTACAGTGTACAAATTCCTCCACTGAGGAGATATGGAGTGATAAAGGCTTTTTTTAATTCAGTGGAAAATGAGTCATTCTCATAAACAGAAACCTGATAAAGTCAAAGTAGAAATTAGATACTCAATTAAATGTGAGAAATTATGAATGAGTGAGGGAGATGGTGCAGTGTCTATCCCTTGATTTCTTCCAGTCAACACTGAATACTTCTCAAAAAGGTGCATTTCCATAAAATATTAGGAAAAACAAGGATGTGATGTATAGGACATTACGTAGTCTCAGGCCTGATGTCCTATGAAAYTTAATAAAATAACCAGATCACTTTGACTGAAGGCAATAGTGTAGCCTTTAATCCACCAGAAGCCCATATGCAATTACAGCTACTGTGCCTGTTCTACACACAGACCTATTTTAGGGCTAAAGTAATGCAATGGTTAAGCTCATGGTGAGAATTAGTCACAATCTTGTCTCAGTCTTACAATTTATGTTTTAAAACATAAATTTAAAGCTTTTATCATTAAAGCTTTTAAAACATTAATTTAAAGGCTTTTAAAGCTCTTATCGTCTCACAACACTTCTATTTGTAAAGCAGAATTACTGATTAGTGTACACATGATGCTGAAAACAGTGGTAGAAAGTGCTGAAAATCCAAGAGAGGAAGGGTAAAAGACAGTTTTATTTGCAATTCACARTAATTACATGCTTTTCTTTTACTGAATGAATGGCAGTGGCTTTRTGGATGCAGAGCAAAGTGTGTGATRTCTTTTTTCTTAAAGTTTATGGCTTTATGATAATCTCAGGATTGGAGAAAGGAAGGCAGAAGGGAGATGAGGTTTTCCAAAGAGTTAGGCAAAAATGTTTCAAAAGCTATGTTAGGGTTAGATGGCTACAAAACTAATATTGGTTATTGTTAGAGCTACTACAAGAACTTTTTTATCTCAGTCTTTATTCTGAGTTCATTTTTTTCTGAAGGAGGCTTTCAGGAAAGATTATAGGAWTTTGAAGCGTAACATTTACTGCACTAATTTTAGAAATGAGGAAGATGCTTCAGTAGCAGTGCAACAGCCAGAGTGATTTTTAAAATATGATTTAATTTTTTGTGATTATTATAAGGGATTTTTTCCTATCTATGTGGCTTTCTCATTTCTTTAAAAGTAGCTGCAAGGAAAGGTCAATTGAGGGAGTACAGCTCCTGGGAGGGGGATGTAGTGTGAAGTACAAAATACCTCATCATTAGCACCCTCCCCAAAAGGCTCTGAGTGCTGTAATTAAAAGCAGTGCAGTATTTTTGTATTCAGCTTTAGTTTGGTAAATGCTAAATACCCTCAGTTTTAACCATACTCACATCTGGAAGTGACCAGCTGCAGGAGCAATTCACATCAGACTTTTAATGGCATCTACTCTGCATATTGGCCTCTGCCCCTTGCAAACTGATCTCCACAAAAAGGACCACAAGACTGCTGCATTTAATAGGAAGGACACWGCAAGAAGKGTTAGATGGGTCTGGAAGAAGAGARCTGTCAGTCATACATGGTRTTTGACTCCAGATGAAGTACAGGGCTCTAGTTTTTTATATTCTCTATATTTTTCTTGCTCCAGACGTTGTACTGTGTTAAGTGTCAAGTGAAGCAGCATGTAATTTTTCTTATTTTTGCCATCCTAATCATTGAAAGCTAAGTTTGGATCATGAATTAGAATAATCTTCTGTTTCCTTCCCTATCATTAGCGGGGCTTTGAGTGCTGAATGGCTTTTTAGGAGAGTTACGCATTTCCTTTTATTTTCCTCTCCAGCCTGTAGAGTAATCTAAGGGGKGTGAATTTTATTTCACTGAAGCATTCCTCTTGGAAAATAAAATGAAAACTGTGCCACAAMTCCAGTCCCAAGTATTCAGTCTGGGGAAAGGCCAATGTTTGATAATGACTTTTTGGGTTCTGATGGGTTGTGTGACWGTTCCAGTTTCTAGAGCCATCTTTGTGAGGGTAGCCTGACCTGCACACCTGGGAATGGAGAGGAATACATCTTCAACAAATTAGTAGCTCATGAGAGAAGAAAGTAAAACTTCATTATTGTCACTGTTCAGTTCATTTGAGGAAAAAACATGTTCTGATTTCAAACTTGTTGTTGCTAATTGCCATTTACTGTCACCCTTTTCCATTTTCTTTGTTCAAGCATGTTCTCTCTAAAAAATGAGCAAATGTTCCTCATGAAGGGAACTCCTTAAACTCAGGATTTAGAAACTAAAACAATGATTTCCTGTCTSTCTGTCAAAAGAAATAATTTTAATTATTTACAATTCTGTTCCCATTTCCTACCTTTGTTTTAAATATGGTTGAAAGAATTCTTAGGTGAAATAAGTACAGATATAAAGAATATTTAAGCAGAGCTATGCAACAGCCAACAATTTAAAAAATACAGATGGTGGGTCTGAGCTGSAGGAGGTATTTGGTGGTCTTCTTTACATTAGGAATGTTTAGTTCCTTTGGCATTTTTTTAGAGGCCCTAATGTTCATAAGAAGCCTGATGACATAGCAACAGTTGAATATATAGCAWAATTTTTATTGTGCTTGGAAGTTAATTTTCCAGTGGTGATTTCACATAAATTAAAACTCTTGAGGGGCAAATTTTGCACTCCTCTGAAATCTGATCCCATGAGATCTTTTCTCTTATCAACATTCTCTTAATTCACATGGGGAACAGCATTTAAGTTTTAGACAAYTGAAAGTGCAGCCTTGCTCTGAGCAACACAGATAAGGTCGTGCATATGCATATATGTGTTGTGCATCTCTTTTATGCATGAACATGTTCAGGATCTCTTCATAACCTTGGATGATAAATTCTTGGCTTCAGAATCACACTTCCAAGAGGCTGAAAATTTTAGTTAAATATTTTTATCTAGTGTTTATCTTCTATCTTCTTTCAGCACACAGTTGCATAGGCAGGTTCTGTGCTATAGAGGTAGAGATGAAAATCCTCTCAAAACCTACCCCATGATGGACCACTTGTCACAGTGTTCTGGAATGGSTTTTTCCCTGTGCCAGAAGTGGAGAAATGTAGCTCCCTTGGTGGGAGAAGGGAGTGAAAATGAGGGTTTAYTCCATCCATCTTGCACAGGACTCARACACACCTGGAAGCTTCTCTCTAGACAGGTGGCTAAAGTAGCCTAAATTATTAGCTGAGACCTAGATGCACAGCTTCTAGGTGGCTAAGTTGAGATAAACCCTAGAAACATTTTGCTGTGCTCACTCTGAAYGGACTGAGGCTTGACAGAAGGACTGAACCAGTTTGTCTCAGCAGCTTCCCAGTAACCAGTGGCTTTTTGTCCAGGTGTCTCAAAGCACAGGTGTGTCTTATGTGTGGTAGAAAGTAGATCAGATTAACATGTTTTAAATATGTATAAAGGGCATGCCAGTCTGACCCATCATTTCATTGGCAGATTCAGGCAAAAGGTAATGTTGATTTTTAATTGATGAATGGTATATTCTTTGTAAAGAATATACCAAACACAGCGTCACTGTGTTCTCTGTGATTTATTCTTTGTGACTTTTGACAGGGTTTTAGCCACGGGTTTATCTCTGTCAGTATCCCCCTCCATCAGGACTTATTAGCTAAAGTTTTGACAGTTCTTACCTCTTTATCCACTATCATGACACCATTTACTAGCTTAGAGCTCTGTATACTTACATGCACTGGATCTTGACTAATCAGCTAATTGGATTGTGTTAATCAGCTTTTAAACTGCTTTTATTGGTGACCTTTGGCTGTGATGTTTAGACAGTGTCAGCATGGTTGGCATTTCTGCTTGTATGTAGTGKAATAGATTTTAAACTCTGGATCTGAGGAGTTTGACTGTTTGAGAGATGTAATATCTGTCAGTGAGCTGGACCTGCCTGTTTGGTTGTAAATCAGTAAAAAAGAGGAGAAGATGCAAAACTTCTTACAGCTGTTTGTAGAGCCACTGAGGGGAGGGAAGGAAGATGTGAAGTCTTGGTTTGTAGACAGCAATCCTGGCAGAAGCTAAGAGGTGTGCAACTACTTACACCTATTGCTAATTCTGAAACGTGTTGCAGCTTTTTTTCCAGCCCATCCTCGATTTCTTATCATGGCTGTAGTGCTGCAAGTAACTATTTTCTCAGATCTTCCCACAGATAGGCTTATTTAAGATGTTTCCTGACCTTGTTCCATCCAAAACAACCTTGGGTAATTTATGCAGCCTGGAAAACATGTCTGTGTTTAATCCTACCTGATACACTTATGTGAGCTGAGGCATCTCAAGTTGGATTTGATGATCTTGGTGGATTTTTTCTAACCTTTATGATTCTGTGATTCTATGGCCTGGCAGGAAGGCTGTGTGAGCAAGCTGGGTAATTATCTTTTCATTAAATCATAGAAAAGTTGGACAGAAAGGGCCTTTGGAAGTCTTGAATCAAAACCATTTCCCAGCACTGCCTCTGGTGAACCTGGGCTTTGTCCAACTTAGTCCTGAAAACCTYCAAGAATAGATGCTGCACCATCTCACTGGACAGCCTAAATTTTGTTAATCACATTTGTCAAATCTGAAGCATCCAAGCTATAGTTTGATGTTTACGCCTTGTTGCATTTCTTCTGCTGCCAAAGTGAATTTGGGTCTGTCAGCACTCCAGAAGCTCTTTAAACCATTGAGGGCTGCTGTTAGATTGCCTCTTGASCTCCCCTTTGCTGCAGTGCCAAAGCCAGCTCCCTTAACCTCTCGCTGTGGGTCACAGGCCTTCTGTGTGGTGTTTATTATTTGTGAGGAAGGTGCACTGTTGGTTCCAGTTCAGGATGGAGCGCACCATGACCTCCAGGTCATTTCAGCAGGGTTCTGCACGAGCAGTCCATTCCCAGGCTTCTGCTCACAGACCAAACTTTGCACTTGTAGTTGAACGTGATGAAGTTTCTGTGGTCCCAGTTCTCAGTTTAAGGAGTTTTGAGGCCTCATTGAATGCTCAGCTGAATCTCTCAGGGAGAGAATGAGCTAAAAAGTAATTTACTGTTGTCCACAAAGTTCCTGAGGGCTCTGTTTTATCACTTAGGTAGTTGATGAAGATGCTGAACAATATCAGCCTGCTACTGATAWTGAGGTGCTCTGCTGGTAACCAGAGCACTTGTAAAGCTCTTTCAGGACTGTCAGTCCAACCAACCAATTTTCAACAGACCTAGGAGTCTATTCCTCCAGCCCTTAATTCGTCAACTCTCTAGTGAGTATGGGAGAGTCACTGTGTCAAAAAGTCAAGATATATTGTATCCACTTCTTTCTCCTCATCCGCACAGCAGGTTATTTTTGTTACAGAAAGCAGTCAGCTCGATGAAGCATGGTCTGCCTGTGTTGAGTGTTTTTGATCGCCTTCTTGTCCTTCATGTGTCTGGAAGCAGACTGCAAGGAATATGTTCCCTGCCTGTACAAGGACTGAGACAAGGCTGACAGACCTGTTGTTCTCTTGGTCCTCCTTCTTGCCTTTCTTAAAATAGGCATGTCAGTCTTTTTCCAGCTCTGGGAACTTGATCTGATCATGTGCATTTTCTCACACATAATGGCCACACAACCATGTCAGGCAACTCTTTTGGCACCCCTGGATGAACCCCATCCAGTCCCAGGTGCTGGATTTTGCTGATGAGTCCCTAACCAGTTCCTTACCCACTGTCAGCTGCCCAAAGTTTCCAAAACTGTAGTGGTCCTTGCAGGAGTCTGAAAGCRAGTTTTTCCATATTGCTTTTCTGCTCCAGTAATCTCCTGGTCTACATTTCCCCCAAACTTCCTTTTGCTGCTGGCACTGCTTGCAGAAGCCCTTCTTGTTTCCCTTTGCCTAGCTGGCTCATTCAGCTGTAGCTGGCCTYTGACCTTCCTGGTGTTAACCCCCAGCGACCGAGCAGTGTTTATCCTCCTCCTGTGGTGCTTTTCTAAGCAGCAGAGCTGCTCCTTGCAGAGGATGTGTGCCTGCAGCTCGGCTGTTCATTAAAGCACCGGGAAGCTGCGAGGGCACAGACGGTGTTCCCGTCGCTCTCCCTCCAGGGCAGAGGAGCGCCTGCTGAAGATACCATCTTCATATTTACATCATTTCAGTCACTTGCTTTTGTACGCATGTAACAGGTCATGAGAAACTATTACTTTCCATATCCCTGATGGCTATTTGCAGTATGACTAATTTATCTCAGCAGGCACTCTATTATAAATATGTATTATATTGGGATAGTGCTGTAAATGGCCATGTTGTTCAGAGGAATTGCTCTGGTTCRACATAATACTTTTACAGTTGCACTACAGTGCTACCATTTTTTAATACAGTGCAGTTAAAATGTCATAAAATTGAAATATAGGAAGTGAACCTGTCTACAGTTTGCATATTTTTTTACTTCAGAGGCCATATAATGGTACAATCTTGATACAATCTGTATTTTAAAGTTAAGGTAAAGCAATGCATACATAAAATCTTTTCCTGTGGTTTTTAAATATGGATACTGATGTGTGCCATGGAATTGTTTTTGTCCAAAGCACTTGCACAGTGAGTGCTTTGGGTGGTGTGACAGAGCTCTGATGGTGTCATGTGAGAAGAAATTTCCTTCAGCTTGGTTGTCCTGCTCTCATATTCTTTGTAAATGGTGTGTTGGCTGGGACAGGCAGTTTGTTTTCTGTTAGTTTTGCCACCTGTTTGTTCTCTTGACTTTTTAATGTTGTTATTTTTAACTTTCCCTTATGCATGTTTAGTTCAAATGAACATGTTTTACAGTACATTTTATTAGTAACTACAAATTGTCAATAGGATGGATAAATAAATAATGTTGTGAAAGCTTTTCAAGTCAGACTTTAGGTGGACGTGTTTTGTAATTCACTACTGGCAGCACAAATATCCACTATTTCACTAATTGTATTTCTTATTGAAATGGCTTACTCCTGGGTTAGTTTCTAGTACCAGAGAGTAACAAAAGAGAAGTTGACTTTGACCTTAATTGGGTTTACTCAATGAGACATCAGTGTGCAAGGTCTGCTGAACAATTGTGTTTAAGAGTTAACGTTTCTTTAAAGAAGACATCTCAAAGGTCACAGGAGACACTTCTTGAAAGATTTTCAATAACAGCTTGTTTGCAAGATGAAATTCCAAATCAGTAAATGAATAATGAATAGAGTTGGAATTGGATATATACCAGTAACTTTTAGATATGGGTAAGGTAGACCATGTCCTTCTCCAGTTTGAACAGGGAAAAAAAAGTGCCTGATGTGAAATCAGAAAAGACACCTGAGCTGTACAGTTCTTTGAGATTTAGCT
>NW_026623285.1:2699322-2738086 GCF_030028575.1 Malurus melanocephalus
TTTTTGGTTGGTTGGTTTTTCATTTTGTTTCATTTGCTGGTAACTTTTGTCTCAGTGCTTCAGTTACTTCCTGCACTTATCTACTTCTTTGTGGCGTTAGGGAGTACTTTGTTATTCATGAGGAACTAAATCAATCATCACTTTCTCATGTCATCTTGCATTGCATCAGCTTCCTTTTTCAGATGAAATGGATGGGTGTAACTCCTTACRGAGTTTAGCAGTGCTGTTTGCTGTCATGGTTTTGGGTGGTGGTTGCTCAGTATTAGCTTAAGCATTTAAACGTTGCAGTTAATTTATRTTTATCCATGCCAGGCTTGGAGTTTAAGCACTGTTGAGGTAAATGGGCATTCTCACTGCAGTAATGTGGTACCATTATCCCTACAGTCATAATTGCAAAGATTTGCATTTTCAGTGGAAGTGGGTGAGGATTAAGAGCACAAGCAGGAGAGAGGTGGGTTGTAGAGATATCACTGAGAATGCAATTTGTCCTGCCAGCATCCCATAATTGCTAATGATGCCTTGGAAGGAATGAAAGGACTTGGGACWGTTGTTTGCAAGATTGCCAATTAGTTTGTTTACTGGGGAGTTGATGGAATATTTTTATGGGGTATGAGAGCTGACAGGTAGCAAAAAATACCTTATCATTTCAAATTTACTTTTCAGTCAKGAGCTGCATTCAGGTTTGAGTAGAATTGAAATTCTATTGAAACAGAAAAACTGAGATTTTCTTCAGTGCATTGTACGGTCTGCTCTACTCTGATTTAGTTCCCTGATGGCACAAGAGTCTGCTACCTAAGTTATTACATTAATATTCATTGGTAGATCTTATTGCACTGTTGGAGACAATAAATTTTGGTTTAGTTTAAAATCAGAGATGATATTTTATACATTATGTTAGCATACAATTTTTATTAGCATATCRGACTGTGAAAGAGTGATGCATTGCAGTAAAAAGCCAAGTATTTCAAGTTAATTGCTGTTCTATTAAGTAGAAGTGGTGGTTTCAGCTTAAAAGAGTGCAGAGAAATGTTTGGCTAATGAAAAGAGCGCTCAGAGTGATAATAATTGTTTGATGTAGTGRAGCTGCTGGCTGAAAATCCTCACCTCAGCAGTCAGAACTAAAGGCCTCAGAAGGAGGTGCTGGGATGGGACTAGTCTAGCATGCAGAAATACTTTTGGGATGAGCCCAAAAGATAGCAGTGCCCACCAAGTCCCCATTGTGGTACTAAAGATAAATAAAGAAACAAAGAATTGCCAAGGTAAGTATTCAGCAGCAATTTTGTCTGACCTGACCTGCTCTTTTTGTCCAGAACAAGTAGTGCAAGAGAGCCAAAACCACATTAAAGCTCTTGGATAGAGGGTAGCTGGTAGACGCAGATGTGATCCAGCAGATTCTTCTGCACCGTGTAGTGCCAGTACATTGCCAGCTCACAGAGCCAAGCAGCTCCTCTCACAGGGCCACAGCGAGGGCAGGGAATCAAGGCAGGTGGTTTTCTTAGCTTCTCTCCTGCTCATCCTCCTGCTGTGCTTTGGGCAGGTGTGAAGCCCTCTCTTCTTGGAATGTGCCACAGTCATTGGCAGCTCCTCGCCAGCTCCCCCCGGTTTGCATAYTCAGCGTGGTGTGAAATATCCCTTTGGCCAGTTTTGGCCAGCAGTGTGTTACCAACATTATTCTCATCCAAAATAGCATTGTACAAGCTGCTGAGGAGGAAAACTAACTCTATCCCAGCTCAAGCTCCTTCTTGATTTCCTTCCACACCCACACCCTCGGGTTCTTACTTCCTCTACCATGACAAGGCTGCAGCTAAAACCAGAGTGGAGGAAGGGAACCAGCTTTAGCTGACTGCTGTGGAGATCTCTGTTCAGGAATGTTGAATGAAAGCTCCTGAGACACATTTTGATTCATAATACAACAGCAGTTTCCTTCCCCGTGCCCCTCTTCAATGATGCTCTCAACAGCTGCCACGGATTTCTGTGCACTGAATTGAGCACTGCAGCACCACAGGGTTATTTTTGTCAGATTAGAAATATTCAATCCACTGAACTTTGCATTGAAGAGTGGATTTGTTTACTTCAGTCTTCCCTCTCTTTCTGCTTTTCTGCTGTAGAGAGCTGCTTATTTTTGAAATGTGTCCTGCTGTTTGAGGCAGCAGATGTATTTATGGCTCACTTTGTGATGATGTCTAAAGGCCGGATTTGAACAGGGATTCTGCTACTTCACAAGACTTAGAGGAATGTGGCTCCATCCCCAGGGAAGTTCAGAGAGGTGGTTTTCTCGCTCTTACACCAATGGAGCATAATCCAGGGAGCATTTGGAAGAACTAGAAATTGAACTCAGTGTCTGAAGATTCAGTTCTTTAATTGCAAACCTGCAATTACTGTCCTTTAATTGCAAASCCATTCTTTATAATTTCTAGATGTCAGGGTGTTCCCTCCTATTACATCCCTGAGCTGTATCACTGGTTTGTCTTTTGTCTAGCTGGACCCATGAAACTCTGAATAAAAAAGTGGTAAAACCATAAAATTTATTTTGTAATTCATTGCAAAGAGGGAAGAAAACATATTGTTTCATGTGTTATGAAAAATCCACGAAAACTACAAGGGATAAAAATAGTTGTAGTGAGCATGTGAGAGGGGTGGAGTACACTGATCATATGTGTAAAAATGAAGGTTGAATGTTACTTAGTAAATATGGCAGAGAAATCTATGCCTGTGTGTGCTGATAAATGTGTATAGGCATATTCAGAAAAAAAAAAAAAAAAGTTGGACTTCCATAAACTTCTTTATCTACATTAGGATATAGTCATTGGAACACATCCATTTCAGGGTCTGATTGTACAGTGCTGGTGTTTGGTCTGGTCTGCTGCCTTTTACTTTGTTTATAGGTAAAGGTTCAGCTTTTCATTCTAAAATAAGGTTATCTTGACAATATTTAAGGAGGAAGAAATTGGACTTATAATGGATTTAAATTAAAAAGTGTTTTATACTGCTTCTATTTTGGGATCTTGGTAAGTTTTTAGATAAGCTTTTAAAGACGCTTTTAATTGTTTGTTTGTTTTTTTTTCATTGGGTTGGATACTTTTTGAGTGATTGGCAGTGTATAGTTTGACAAATATCTTTCTGTAGTTCCATAAGTCTTTTTAATCTTTGCTACTTTAGCAGTGAATGCAAATTCTGTCATAGGAGAGTACTTCTCTAGATCTGAACGGGCAAAGATCAAGTGTCCTTCCAGTGGCAAGAGCCCTGGACTGTAAGGGGTAATGAGAGGGGCAGGCTCTGGTTATTATTACAGAGTGCATGAATAAAATGGTTACAATTGGTAAAAGTCAGCAGAATACATTGCAGTCACTGGCACTGAGTTTACCAAAAGAGCGTGAGGACCATCTGCAGTTAACACCGCGACCACGGGGATTTCTGAGCTCACAGTGCTTATACATATCTCTGGACAGCTCTTTGGCTGAAATAAATCACTCTCACCTTACCAAAATCAATGGAGCAGTTGTAAGTTTTATAAATCAAAGCTTGGCTTTAATATTTTTTATTGAGTTGAAACATCGTGGAGGTCTCAGTTGTGGGCTGGATTCATTTTTTACCTCCTAGGAGGTGTTTCTTTAGTACTGGCTCTACTACTTCATTCCCACCTAAGTTCACTTTTTGATAAATTTAAAGCTAATACATATTTTGGGGCACTTTTAATGTAAACCTTGCAAGGATTTGTTACAAGTTGACCAGAAGACAATAAATATAATAATTTAGATGCAGAATAAATAGTGCAAGAATGCAGTGCATTGGTCTAGAATATGCAAAAAATAATACTCCTACTAGGCTAACACTTCCATAGAACAGCAGGAGCAGTCAGGGCTCAGCTCTGAAATCCTCATTGGAACTGGTACAAAAAGACACTTGTACTTTGAAGGACATTGCAACTTAAAGCTGAAACTGTTTTGGAGAAATCATAAGAGCTGCAGAGCCTTTCTTCAGAGATAGTATCAAACCATTTGGCACCTAATCAGTCATTTCTCTCRTTACAAAAACACTGAAGCATTTTCAAGTGACTGTTTTGAGAATAGCGTTTGTACAAGGCTCTCCTGCTGTATTAAAAGTGCCTGCAGTACATTTCTTGGGGAGGTGTGATTTGCAGCTAATGATCATCAAGAACCACCTCTTGTTAATATTCTTCCAGTAYTTCTGTGCACAACCACTGGGCTGTTCAGTGGAAGCTCAGATTTCTCATCTCCTCTTATCCAAGGGTTATGTCATCGTAAATTGCCTGCGGCAGAACTTGGCATTCTCCTGAATTTCACTGTCTGATGGCACCAATCGGGTGCCTCGTGGACCTCATCAGATATACATGACTGCTCTCAAATCTGGCCTCCTCATTCCGCCAGGGACTGAGTCTTGGACCCTAATGAGTGAGAAGCTGGGAGGAAATGTGGTTATTCTAGACAATAAATTAGGTTCAGAAAAGAAGCATTTATCTGTTGAAAATGTTTGCCATTTGGGGACTCTGGACCAGGCTTTGCACAGCAGCAGTGTAAGTAAATTGACTGGCATCAGATAAAATGATGCACTGAAATCAAACTGCTGAGCAGTGGGCTACAGGCATGTGTTTGAAAATAAAATGAAGTCAGCTGCTGTTCTCTGYTGCACCTTAAGCAAGGAAGGATATGCCCAGGGTGAGCTGCAGTTTGCTTTGGAATAATTCACTCTTCAGTAGAGACAGGTTATTATAAGACCTTGATCCAAAATAATTCTATTATTTATGTGATGTGTCACTTCTATAAAAATGTAGCATAAATGTATTGAGGTTGTTTTTTCTTGTGCTCTCAGAAGAAACTAAATCTCCACCATTTTTCTTAACATTTATAAGCAAACCTCTCTCATGTAATACTAAATCAGCTTATCCTAAGTTACTGTTAGTGTATTTATGAGATACTCTGTGCTGCCTAATTTATTTATTTTTGCTAACATCTTCGTCTGTTTTCTAGTTATCTTTTCATTACATTCAGATGAAACTACTCTCTTAATAGTTAGGCGAGGATGCTGTGGCTGGTACTTATGGCTGACATGGATAGCACTCCTGTTACCCTCTTCCTATTCCTTTTCCATCTCTGTTCCTTTTATCTGTTGGATGCTTGCCACACACTATAATCACAAGCACTTTTAGGTCAGCGACTGCTGTGTTTTATTTTTAAACTGTACTTGTTAGCAGTTGGACATTACACCAAGCTTGATTTTGGGTTCCAAAATGATGCCTTAATGGGAATATTTCATGATAATAAAATGCTTTGCTTCTCTTTCATTTAGAGCTCCACCTAATCTGACTAAGCAATCAGCAGTTAGTAGGCAGATCTAAATGAAATATTATTACTCTATAAAGCTGTTTAAATTTGAATGACCTTTTATTTAAGATGCATAAGCATTTTTCCAACATTTGAGCTGTTAAGCGAAGTATATGCTGTAAAAGAAGCATTTATTGCTTGCTTGTAAAAATAAAATACAATATTGGTAAGTTAGCTGGAAGCTTGTAGATATCCTAAAAAGATGACAAGGTAAGATAAGCAGTAGAGCTAAGCTGAAATTGCTCTGGAGGTCTTTCTGAATAGCTGTCAGTTTTATGTTCTCCTAGCACAATAATGGGCACTCCCAGGAGATGGGAGTCTCCTGAGATAATTACTCTTCCGAGGTTTAGACTGGTTTTGCTATGCCTTTTCCACAGATTGGTGAGACTGCCTTATAATTATTCTCCTCCTCTTTCWCTAGATTTTTCTAATGTAGAAATTAATAGAATTAATTTTGTATACATGCACTGTACTTACATTACCTCGCCTATTAATGAATTTCAGGCAGTATTGAATGCTATCAGATGGCAGTAGTAAGTGGTCTGGTTAGCTTTTATCTTGCAAATTGGATTTAAGTCTCACTGCCCTTGCCTCTTGAGATGTGTTTCTTTTTAATATTCAGGTCTATTTTCTGCTGYCATAAGCAGGCATATTTACTCTCYGAGACTGGTATACCTTTAACTATCCTTGAAAATAACAAGAACAAGAAGCAAAGTTTAAAATAAATATATATATTTTACAGCTGTTGAAWATTTTTGTAGTTCCTGGTCACAAAGCTGCTCACCATCTCCCTTGTGAGCATCAAATGATGTTGATGAAATGAAGCAAAAATTTGGCAAAACCTCAGCTTCATTTGGGGTAGATTGTTGGGCAGCAAGCTGTCTCAGTCATTAGTTACAACTGATGTTGCCAGTAAATCCACAGACAGCCAGCAACCTCATCCTCTGAGTTCTCAAGGAAATCTGTAGTTTGGGAAGTTTTGCTACTAGAATGATCTGACAAGCTCTGACAGGCTTTCCTGAACGATATAACAAACATACAGGAAAAGCAGGAAAAGCTTTTTTTTAAAAAGGTACACATGAGTTGGTGCATTTACAAGGTGAAATACCCATCCTAGCCCTGGTGATGTTGGACATGAGTCAATTAGCTCATCTTTTTACCCARCTTTCCTGTCTCCCAGGATGAGAGGAGAACTGCAGAGTGTTGGTTGCTAGCAACACTTGCAGTTCTTGCTCGGCACCACCCCTTCCCCTTAGCTTAAAAAGATGGCATCATTTTGTTTTGGACATTTGCCACATCTTTCCAAAGGAAAGGCTTGGAATTGTTTTGTTCTCCCCTCTCTGTGCTCCAGAGAAGCATTAGTCAGTTTTGAGTCTCTGAGCGTGTAGACACACGTTTGTCCTTCGGGGGTAATGAAACGCTGGAACGTGAACGTTGCTTTGTTGGGTGAAGTTTGGTACGGTATCAGAAGAACAAAGCTCTCCTTGGTTTCATTACAGGAAGCAATTGATGGAAAGCATTTTTTTGTGTCCATAGGTATTGATGTGCCAGGGTAGTGGTACCCTCCATATGAGCTTTGGGAGCCTGGACACAGGGAAAAAACAGCTTCTGTAATTCTGCCTTGCATTTGGCCAGGTTTCATCATCAAGACTGTGGTTATGCTATGGCATTTAAAGAATTCTGACTCATTTGCTGTTTAAAGGGAASATTGTGCTGGATCATATAGATCAGCTGCTGATTATGGCCTGCAGGAAAAAAAAAAAAAAGAGGGTATTTTATGCCTAAACTTTTACCATTCAGGGTATAAATCACATCAGAAAGTGTACTTGCTTAATGGCATTGTATTGAATATTGTTTGTTATTTAATTGCTGGAAGCTTACAGCAAATACATTTGCAAAAGTTTTGATGACTGTTGCTTTTTTTTCCTGAGCCTTTGCAATGAAATATGTTAAATATTGCTGTGCCAAAACCATAACCTTATTCATAATTAATTGACCTTACACAAAGTGTTTCAGTAGGATGAGTTAGAGGATTTGTTCAAAGTTGTGCCAATTGGGTGTATCTTTAAAAATAACAGGATAGAAGAGGGTATTTTTTCCTTTCTGGCTGATTTATGATCGAAGGCATGATGGATGTGCTTTTAAGCACTAGCTTGACCATCTCCTGAGTCTTTCTGCAATATAAGCGGGGTAAGAAACAAATTTGCTTTGCTATTTCTGCAAGGGTGAAAAACAGTTCCAGAAAAGTTTCTGAGAAAAATTGTGCTTTCTTCTTCCTTTGTGATTTATCTATGTAAAAATAAACAGCCTATGTCTGATTACACAGAAGAAAAATCCATTTTTATATAGGAATTACTGCTTTTGCTCTATTTAATTTACTTATAGCATATAAAGAAATGTCATGTATTTGTATGYTTGTGCTACCTGCATCTTTAAAATTTGCAAAATAGGAAACTGGAATATTATCCAGGCTGCAGTTGCATCTTCCTTTATACATGATGGGTGGCTAAATTCTGTCCTCTCACTCAATGCCATTAGAGTCACTCTCATAGCTGTCCTTTAAGCACTGGTTTGGAATTATTTTAATTTGGCAATGAAAATGCTTGAGAGACATGGGGTTGGCCTCCTCTGATATGCCATTGGACAGAGTTTCTCTAGGGAAAAACTCTGCCAACATTGCAAGTTGCAAAGAAAAGTTGTGTCACCTATGTCCAGGGATCAGGACATTTTGCACAGACCTGTTGGTTAATTTGAAAAAACCTGAGTGTATTTTAAATTTTATAGTGTTTCATAGGAGGTATTTTGTAAATATATGGTACTGTAAGAACTCATTATCAGCTGTAAAAGTGCCAGGCTGTAGTAAAAAGCTCTTGGAAGAATTATAGACTTCCAAAGGGCAATTAAAATTCCTCCCAAGTAAGGAAACAATACATAAAATATATKCTTCTGAGGGGAAATACTCCGTGATAGTATTTTAAATACTGGTAGTAATTCTTTGATGGCTAAAATTGCAGGGAGGAAAGTATAGTTACAAAGACCTTTCTAAGACATAAGATTCTTGTCWGCATAAACATATTATCATGGAACTGAGTTTTAAGAAGGCAAACATTCCTGTAGTATTTAAGTCCAAAGTAGTAAGAGCAGGAGCCGCTGTACTGGGAGAGCAGTTACATGGTAGGTGATGTTAGAATATCACAGACTTGTGAAATGTTTGTCCAACTTTACAGCATACTTAAAGAGAAGGTGGGTGCCTCAGTAAYAGCTGACCTTAATCCAAACAATTTTCTTAGAAGAGATAAATTGAAGATTCAGAGGCAAACTTCACATAAAATAATAATTCAATTGGCCTTGAACCTCATTGATATGCTTACATAAAATTGCCCACCAAAGAATGTGACTGATAGTGTSATGTTTTTCTAACAGGGGAACTATATAGGTACAGTGTTGCTTCTTATCCTAGGAGCCCCACTTATTCAGAGTTTTATCCAAGAGCTGGGGGAATTATAAATATGCTTTGCAGGTGGGTGGTGTTATTCCTGTTTTTCATGTTCTAATGTATAGATGCAAATACTGCAGCATTGTACAGGATCTGTAAAGCAAGCCAAAGTAAAGTCTAATTATTTATTAAGCTTTTATCCTTCTGCAGATCATTAATGCTGCTCTGAATGACAAGATAGCTCTCACCTCTGATGTCCAAGGCTTGAAGTTGTGTTTAGGTCACAGAGTTCCTTAAGGCCCCTGGATATACGTAGTCCCTATGCTAAATACAACACATTTTGTGATTTTTGTGAGCTCCCAGTGTAAATTCTCTATTTCCCATGGTTTTGCTGAGTGMGATGAATTACTGGATTTCCATTTCATTCTGTGTCTGCAGTTTCAGTTTAGAAAGTTTACAAATACTTACATTTTTGTATCCAGRGAGGGCAGGTGCAGGTCTACATGGGGTAGATGGGAAATGTTCTCTAAAAGTTGATCAACAGCCTCCACAGTCAACTGCAGGACGAGGACCACCTCATATCCTTGAGKAGACAAACACTTGTGCCCTTGCTTAGAGAGCTGATAAAATGGCTCATGTCAAAAATAACAGTTACCAAAAGCAATGATTTGGACTTTGCTWAAGGTTAATAAGTTTTCAGGGAATGTGCTGGCTCCTTTGACAAGCCAGATAAACGGGTATCATGTCAATGTATGAGTGAATTTCTGGGACTGGGAATGTGCTGGCAATACTTCAACATAAGTGTTCTAATTGAAATACTTCATGGTGACCATTTTAATGCCATTTTTTGGCATTATTGTGATTATTTCTGTCATATACTCTTTCCTACCATGCCTGAACTGCTCTGCTGAATCCAAGGATCATTGGCTGCAAGGTTGTAGGGGGTGTGTTTTAGGATGCAATAAGTAAATGACTGGAAATGCATTGCCATATCCTGCACAGTGAAAAAATTACTGCAGCAGAGCTATTCTCAGATGTGCCAACTGATTATCTGGTTTTGGTTTTCAGCCAGGAACTAACCGGTCATTATCTGGAAGCTRAAGTATATCTGTGTAAGATAGGAGGTCTGCTAATGTGGTGTGATTTAACTTATGTCATGCGTTTATTCCTAAAAAAATGTCTAATCTCTCATTTAGGCAGAGCTCTGATTGTCCCATTTTAATGTCTTGATGCCTCTGATTGTCCCATTTTAATGCCTTGATGCCTCTTTTCTATGTTAAACACATAAAAAGGTGAAAATAACCCTTAGATTTTAGTTACAGTGGCCTTATTGTTAAAACAGAGAACGGTAACAATCATTGGGGTGTAATTTTTAGTGACCACATTAAATTTAATGGCAGCTGATAAGTACAAYAGATTTTTTTACAATGAAGGAGATATTTTGTGATGTTTCTCCATTGTCTACCTTTCTAGTTTTTAGACACAAATCTTTAATGATCTATATAAGGAAATTCTTCATTATTGCTGTGAGAAAAAACATTTCAAAACACTTAAATTATGGAGGTTCTAATTGCCAAGAGCAATAGATTCAGTGTGATTCAGCATTAAAAAGCACCTACCTGTCTAAGATTAGATAGGGAGAGTACCCCTCTGCACTCTTGCTCATTTYCCAGGAAATATTTAAAGCATTGAGAATATTTTCATCAGCTTACTTAGATGCCTGTCAGCTTCTTGGATTTACATTCTGGAAGAGCTTGTTTAAGTCTGATTTTTGGGCCCTAAGAAAGACTATACTCCTCAAGAGAATTTGAAAACTAAAGTTGTACAGGTACCCTTCCTTTTTGCACTTCTCCTGTTGCTRTTGAGAACCCTGATTATCCTTTCTYRATTTCCAAATGTAGAATAGAAAGGCAGATTTTTCAATTAATGGGATATTGCTCCAATCTGATGGTCACAGCTGACTGAACACCACTCACCAGCTGCAGAACATGGCTCCTTATGCTTTTGTTCTACAAGTTTAGCTGTGGATTTTAAAAAAATCAAATCTCTTATGATCTGTTGGAGTTCATGCCTAATAATTCACTTACTTCATAGTCAAGTTTTATTTGATACTGGGTAGCTCTTCTGAGTTATTAAATTTACCTATTTGCATGATCTTTCACCTGCATTTTTGTAAAACAGACACATGCATTGAACAAAATTAACCATGGACTGACCGCCTGTCTATTAGCAGAAAGATACAGTTTTGAAATCTGAAGCAAAAGCAGGAGAGAGCATAATTTGGAATGACCCTGAYTCACAGGACTGGCTAAATGAGCTTCCTTCACAGCAGTGGCTTCTAATAGTGAGTTTGTGGTAGGCAAAAGGAAAAGATACAAAATACCTGTCAGTTTGCATTGTGGTTATTAAAAGCTTACTGTTTCAGTCTAATTACTGTGCAAGAGAGAGCTCCACCCCTTTTGTGAGCGTTTTTTGACATTTAAATTACACACTATCGTTGATTTTTAATTTTTTTTCTTAAGAGAGAAGAGCRCAGTGGGAAGCTCCCATCATCTGAATTAATACACCAATTATAAACTGTGTTGGAAGTAAACAATTTGATCATTTCTGTACCTTATGCTGAAAGCTAAAGTGCCTCATTAAGACAAGAACTGAAGTCTCATTCCATATTTTAGCTGTCCATGTAGTGGTGATGAGAAAGTTCAGTGATAAAGCTGGCAACTGCTCCCTCCTCCACGGGCAGCAATTCATTCTGAATGAAACATTAAACAGAGTTTTTGACATACTGAAATGTTTCAACAGCTACATTGCTAATTATTAACTGCAAGAGAGTTAATTTTGCTCTTCACAGKAGCAGTGGCTTTTCAGGAGTTAGAAATGGGGGTCTTATTTGACAGTGTGATTATTTGCAACTTTTAAAATAAGGATGTTCTTTCTCACAGTGTGGCCAGATGTGCCTGTAAGGGTAGTTACCCTGTGTAGTAGAAGTCATCATAATGCCCAAAGTATATCCCAAATGACTGCAATCAAACATAGAAAAATGTCCCAAATTAAAATAGTTCGCAAAACTGCAGTGTGACATAGTTGTGTATGTGTATATATTAATTATTGAGAGATGAAGTAAATGAAACCAACCTTTCACCAGCCACAAGATTRGCCAGTAGGGGATCAGATAAGAAGAAAATGAGCTTCTATAATTGATATTTTCAACACCAAGTTGAAAATGAGGCAGCAATGTGTGGACTGATGGGATCCTGGGCTGTGTTAGGAGGTGCATGGCCAGCAGGTCCAGGAGAGGTGATCCTTCCCTCTGCTCCGTGCTGCTGGGGCCACACCTGGATTGCTCTGCCCTGTGCTGGGCTCCCCAGTGGGAGAGAGATATGGGCATGGTGGGGAGATTTTTATACAGGGCTGCAAAGGCAGGACTGGAGGATCTCTCCTATCAGGAAAGGCTGAACGAGCTGGGACTGTTCAGCCTGGAGAAGAGAAGGCTCAGGGGGATCTTATCAAAGTGTACGAATATATGAAGAGAGAATGCAAAGAGAACAAAGCCAGCTCTTTTCAGTGGYGTCCAATGGCAATGGGCACAAAAATGAAGCACAGGARGCTCTGTCAGAACATCAGKAAACRCSTCTTCACTGTSAGGGTGACCAAACACTGGCACAGGTTGCCCCTGGGGTTGTGGTGTCTCCATCCTTGGAGATACTCAGAAGGTGTCTGGACATCGTCATAGGTGCCGTGCTTGAGAAACGGGTTTGGAGCAGATGACCCCCACAGGTRCCTTCCAACCCCAACCATTCTGTGGTTCTGTGATGGCCATCCACATTATAGCCAACTGTATAATAAAATTCTGTCTGTATGAAGAAAAATATTTTTAAAAATATTTGCATATTAAAAAATATGTGCATAAAGAGCGCAAACACTGTTTATCTTTCACAGAAGCTTTTACTCAGCAGTTCTTTGTTATTGTTCTATATATAATTACATGTATAAAGTAAGAAAAATGTATTTAATAATATATGCTAACCTAATGTTTTGGAAACAAAGCAATGAATATGAAAGTGTACGTGGTAAACCTGTGAAAAAACCTCTTTAGAGGAGATATACAAAGGACACTAAAATACTCATAATTATAGTCTTGGTCCTAAAATAACAGTAGAAGATTAAAAGAATTAGTAGTAGACTTGTTTATCCGGTGAATCATTTATCTCCACGCTGCCAGTAAACCAGTGGCTTCCACATTGGCTTTTCCTCACACACAAGTGTCTTTCCTTGCACATGCARGTCATAGTTTTAAAATTAGTTTTTACTGGAAAGGAAGTCCAAAATTCAGACAATGGTGGCAGAGAATCCCAGCTGAGGCAGTTCTCCCAAGGTGAACTGCAAAATATATTTTAATAATCCTTTAGTAAGAACAAAGGCAGAAAAAAGAAAATGTTTACTCTTTTTTCATGGAGACTATTAGAAATCAGCAAATAATGACAGTTCCCCTTTGGTGGCTGCTTTGGTCCTGCTGGTCTGCTTAACTCCTCACTGTCATGGGAATCATTAATACTTTTTAGCGTATCTAGAATTGGGTGTGGCATGTAGCTACAGTATGGATATTGGTTATTGTTCTCCTTATACTCAGAAATGCCACTTGTAAGTCGGAAATATTTGATTAATGTGGCATAATTTGTGGGCTTTCCTGCAAAATAGTTTGCACTTTCCAGTGCATTACCAGTGTTGGTAGTCAGAAGAATCACTTTGGACTTAGTTTCTTATTAGACCTGCTTTAGCTWAGTCAGTCCCAGTGCTGGTGACACAAAACCACTCATGTTGGCATTACATCATCATTTTCACAAAGTACAAGGAAGTAGTAAAAAKCAATTCTGCCATTCCAGTGTCTTTCATAACTGCATCCAGAAAGGTGTCACTTTGGTACAGAGCCAGGCTCAATGAAGAGCAAGGGTTGAAGTCCATGGATAACTTTACTTACTATATAATTAATGTAAGACYATTTCTCAGAAATTGCTTAAGAATGGCTCTGAGTAATGTATTAACTCCTCACTGCCCATTGTTGGCAGTGGCTGCATTCTGTCTTCATGTTTCTTTGAAAAAAATCTTATGTAGTTTTACTTTTTATCTGTCTGCTTAAAGCTTTGCCAATTTTTCAGTCCTCCCTTTATTGTAGTCTTTCTGCACTTACTCAGCTTTAAGTGCTCCATCAGCTTTATGAAAGTRTTTTTTCCTAAGAGCCTTTTCATCTTCTCTGCTCTGTGAAGARTAAAGCAAATAAAGTGAAAATCTAACCTGGTTTTTTTCCTCATTCCCATTTTCCAGTTCCAAGTATCATTTTTGGTTTGACAATTTTCTCCAACATCTTCTCATGTCAATTTTGCATTATGAGAAATCTTCTCATGGCTGTAATATTCCTTAAGACTCAGCATTCTGCATTCCTTTTGCCTTTCTGTTTAGCATACAATTGACTTCTAGTACTTTTTTAGCTTTAATAAATATTCACTTTCTCAGCTGATACATTTCAAAGCTTCTAGTTAACAGTATTGCCTATAATATTATTTGTGGAAGTCTCTCATGCTTTTTTTGCCAGACCTAGTCCTTCCACTAATACTCTAAAATTTTCTGGTTTTGTCAAGGTCGTTTATAACGCAGTTATGAGAAGACTCAAAATAATTTTAAAACTACCTAAACTGGACATTCTGTAATTCTTTTGCAGTGAGTCCTTTCTACACTGACACTCAGAACAGTATGTCACGGACGACCTTGGGATATTTTGTTGGGTTTTTCAGAGCTGTTACTCATCTTGTGATCTGAGTTTCTCCTTTGACAACTGTTTTCAACCTTAGATGGCACATTTTCTGAATCTAGACAAGAAGTCACTGTAGAATATATGAACCTTTCAAGAAAAGAGCAATRGGAAAGACCCTGTCTTACCACCTGAGAGTTCCTCMRTGAACYYTTTTCCCYGTGCTGCCAGTCACAGTTCTGATCRTCATTATGATCAAAGTTCTACTAGGAATATCATTTCATGAGGCATCAATGCAGAGCATTTGTCATTTGTGTCAAGTCTGATTGATTGATGGATTGATTGATTGATTGATTGATTGCTTTTTGCTAAGTGGCTCAGAGCTGAGGTCTGTTGTCCTTGCTGAGACCATTACCATTTGCAGAACTGAAATCACAGGCTGTGTGAGCTGAGATGTTCTGTAGTAACTGAGCCAAACTTCTATTGGCAACTTCTGTGAGCCAGAATTGCTGTATTAAGTGTGGGAATGGAGAGTGCAGCACAATTTAGTGAGTAGAGCTGCTGTGTAATAGAGRAGACTAATAAAATATAGAAGAACAGAAATTTCAAAAAAGGAAAGCAGTGGTAATCCAGTCTGCTCAGGCAAGATTTGCCTCATTTGACCTCTGACTTCAGAAGGGCTGAAGTTCAGTCTAATTTGGTCAACCAGGATGGGGGAGTCCTAAGATTTTACCATACAAGGATGAGAGTTGTCTAAACAGGGGCCCAGCAGCCTTCTGCCACAAAGGAAGCAAGAGGTTTCTGTCTGGATTCCATTAGATATCTCCCTGATCTTCAACCGTGACTCTGGTCTCCAAGTTGTATTTAAACTATTTGTTCCTTATTTCCCTGCAAGTGGATGCCATCAAACGCATCATGGCTTGACAATAAGCTTTATTAATGCTATCACCTCGATGGCATTTTGTTCCCTGTGATTTAGGGACATGCTTTCAGCTGAAGGGATCACACAGGGTGTAGCAGTACCTTGTAAGGGTGCATGGGGAGCTGGTGGGTTTCCTCCATGTGCTGTCTTTTAGAATTATTTTAGCTACTGAGGAATGGTTCTGTCCACTCTTTCCGGGGCTGACAGATTCATAACGGTGACAAATCAAATGCAATCACTGGGAGTTTTGTTTTATGACTTCGCTCCTGGGTGATTCTCCATCTCGGCTGCAGTGTTTCCTCACCATCAGTCTGTCTCCAGCTAATGAAGCACTTTATGGCCGCTTGTAGATCAGCTTGCACTGTTGAATTTACTGTGTACTTTTTAATTAATTCGGAAGACTAAAGCAACAACTGATACGCGTTGGTTTTTCATTGTTTCTCCCTCCTATTAATTCCTTATCTGAAGTTCCCAAGTACAGATAAAAAGATACTCACATTATCTCAGTGTTTCTACTATTGGAAAAAATATGTTAAGTGATGAAGGAAATTCAGAAATTCTCTTGTAGTAGTACAGAAGTATTGACAGAAGAATTTAATACACAATATTTTGGTGTTACGGTAAACTGTATGTGAAGTAACAGATGTATAGGGGAAAAAAAGGAATGACATATTACTATTATAATTTGAGAAGAGAAAAAATTAGTCAGTTCTTGTATGAATAAATTTCATTCGTCTCATGAATAGTTTCRTATAATTTAAAATAAGTCTTCTGCATAATGAACTTGTGAGCTAATTAGTCTTGGATTGCCACAGCACAGTGTAACTCTGTCAGTCTGCGAGAGTTTTGAACTKTGTCAAAGTTGTGAGGTGGATTCAGCTGAAACTGAAACTGAATGCATTTCTCAATCGATATATCTATAAATTTTGTTGCAAGGTGTTATTCCAGACTGTGATTGTTGCTAGATTTATCCTCTTTTGAAACAATAGAGTTAAAAGTGGCAGATGGTAGTTAGTGATTAACATTCCTAGTAAACAGACTTTTGCAGGAATATATTTAAAGTAGTTGTGTGCATGTAAATAGACAAGGAGCATGAGCTGTGCAACTATAATTGAATTATATTAGCATAACTTAAGTGAAAGTTTAGTAAATAACAAACACCTTAATTGACCTGMACAGTATTGAGAAGTTAATGACATACCCCTGGTAAATGACTTTAAAGGGTTTGGCAGCATGACAGTTCAGAGACAAACTAGGACTCAGTACCCCACCTTTGTCGCTGCTGTTGTTCCTTCTGCTCCAGCCTGGCTGCTGCTGGGATTTATGCATGTTGCAGCCATTGACTTTCTTGCAGAGAGCTGGAAATCTCCCTGTGAAGTGGTCACTAACAAAAGACACCAACTCTCTGTGCCCCTTTAGTCAATAATGTAACCTGTTTATAATGGCAGGCTGGCAATCTTTTYTTTTTCTATCCTTTTCATGTCATTTTTGTTGATTCAGCTTCTGGAAAATAAGCCAATTASATATTCTAGTGGGTTCAAGAAGAACTGTCAGGTCTGTGCATCTCAGTCCAGCCTGAGCTGTTCATTTTTTTAGTCAGTGTGTGTTATTCCTTGATGCTCCTTCTCAACTCTTACTAGTGGGGTTAGAAGCCTCATTGAAAACCAGTAGTGATTTGTCTGTTTATCAAGCCAGGTAAAGAAAATAAATAATGTAGTTACCAGTCTAGTTAATTATTTTTAAAATACTGGTGAGTATTGAAAATTGCTAAAAAAATTTCTTTTATATTTGAATAATTTGGGAAAAGCCTGTTGGATCCACAAGTGGTTTGAAATTTGTATTCTTCTCTCACATAGCAAACTGTACTGTAAATAGGCTATCATCTCTCTTGGGAAAGAAATGTGRATTTTGCTGACAAGTAGAGGTCTCTCAGCAGAAAAATGCATGCTGACAGTTTGACCCAGTGSCCAATTGACTGATTTCTTTCCCCATTTTTGTTTCTATTTTAGATGCTGAAGAGTACCAGCCTCCAATATGGAAATCATACTGTGAGTATACAAGAAATTTGGATAATCTTAATGCTTTACCAAGGTGTCAATCGTTCTTAGGTCTTTTCCTCTTTTTTGTTTGGAAGAAAGGCATAAATGTACGAGGTGCTTGCACAAATTATTGTATGGGACTGCAGMAAAACCTGAACTTTTATGGATTTCYATGGAGCAAGGGCAAGGATTATGTGTGCCAGATTTCCTCCATTGCCTTACTSCTGGGTTTCATGGTTTCTCTGCTGAGATTTTCAGGAAGGATTTCAGAGGTAGAGGTTAATGCTTTGTGTGTTTACTGAAGGTCAGGCTTGAGAAGACTAGTCTTTTTATATGGGTCACCAAATCACTTTAAGATAATAATATTTTTGATCCTTAGCAATAGAAGATGATTTCTGAAGTGGTTTAAAAGTTGGAGACAGCATTATCAGCTCTTTGAACCTTCCTGTCTGCCTTCAGAAAAATMATTTACATAGAGTGCAGTGCAGAAGTGCATATTTTATGCTCTTTTGCTTTGTTCCAAATGTATTTTCTAATAGAGTGGCACAGATCTAAGACAAAATATTGGCTTTTAAATCCCTTATTAAGGATGGCATTTAAATTTGATCTTTTTATTTTAAAGCCTTCCTGGAACTTTAATAAGAATGTAGCTTTGKGTATAGAGAGCTGTTTTATTTTTTTTGTTTTCAGATACGGAACTATCCTAAGCAAAAGTTGTCTCTTTTATTGTGGCAAATTCAGCACAGTGCCATTACCAAAATGCAACTACAAAAAGACAGTGATCACAGTAGCTGCATGCATGTACATGTGTAATTTTAAAGACTGGAATAAACTTGTTGACTTCACWTATATGCACATTAAGCTGTCTTGCTGACTTCAAAGACATCACCTCTGTGTTACYTGAGAATGACATTCTGCCCCAGAATGGACTGGGATTTTTTTCAACCAAAGTTTGAATATGCCATTAAATTACAGAACTTGCTTCTCAGAACACTTTTTTCTAGATACTTTTTGTTTTTGTTGTTATTGCTGCTGTAATATTTTGAACATATGAGGGAAACCTCCTAAGAAGTCAGCAGGAGCACATCCATTTGTGTTGGACCATTCCAGCATACTTTGCTGAGTGTGTTGACAGTTGAGTGACTGTGTGTGACAGTTGAGTGACTTTTTTTTAAAAGAGGAACCTGGTTTTACTCCAAATCAATGGAAAGGCTCCCATTGATTCTGAGAAGACCAGCATTCCAAATGACAGGTATTTTCTTCTTAGCAGGAAGATTTCATTAAGAAGTCAGGAAATAAGCACATACCTTTACTTACCTGCTCTTAGTTGTACTGCTTGTGCAGCAGAGAGATCACTGCATGCAGTGGAAAGGTTTGGTTACTTTTATTTGATAGCTTACATGTAGTCCAAGGAAACATTTTTTTTAAATGGAAAAAAAAAAACTAACAAAACCCCCAACAAAAYCAGAACAGATGAATAGTCTATGAATATATAATTTCCTACTGTATGTAGGATGCCAGTATTGTGGTTATAAAATCATGGCCTCAGCATCTGAACTCCATGCATGAGTGACCTTGGAAAAAGTTACACAGTTCCAAAACACAGAAAACAGTTTAAGCTTAGAAAGATTTACTGCTGAAACAGCTTAGCCACAGATACACATTTTTCTTTGCAATCGTAGTAATGTGTGCTTCTTTTTACCCAGCTAGAAAAATTCTGAWCTGATGAATCAATTACAGAGGTTATGTCCAGCAGTAGTGTTTGTCTGTGTTTCAATCTACTGTCCTGTCTCATGACAGTTTTAATTTATGTGTATATTTCATGCTTAACACTTTGTGTTTGCTGCCTATTTAACAATCATTTTCAGTGTATTTTACCCAGTGACTTCCACAGTTTGCTAGCAAACTAAAGTAAGATACTTTGCATACAGTTTTGATTTCTTCTTTTAAGTSCTGGATAAATTTAGGTGACTATGTTGCCTTTTATTGACATCATGATCAAGGCTTCAATCCTAGCTCCTAAACAAAGGCAGATTTTCCTGYTTATGCCAACAAAGTATCCAAATAAACAATATTGCACATGTCCATGGAAAAATGCTGATCAAAGTGCAACAGTTTTCAGAACTGAAGCATTACTGATTTGACATACTGTTATAATTTTATTTCATCTAAATTTGGAAAACATGGACACTTCTAATGCAGAAGATCCGCACTTGCTTATGAAAAATTGTTAGAATTTCACATAGATTTCACAGGTCACAAAGCTTTTCAGACTTTTTCTGGTAGCCCTGGGACACAGAAAATAAAAGAAATGGCAAGAATAATTTTGTATCAACAGGAAGGAACTTGGGGGAAAGTTTGGAAAATTTCTAGCTGCCAGCAGACTCTAGACAGTGTGTTTGTTTGACTTCTTACCTCAGCAGCAGATCAAATAAATATCCAATAACAGGTTTCTTTCTGTAGTCTGCCATGTGTTAGGAGTCTTGTCAAAAATGGTGTTTTGCCTTTACCGTCACTGAGGCAGTAAAGAAAGAGAGGTAAGAATCACAGAATGTAGGTTGGAAGGGCTTCTGGGGTGAGCTGATCTGGCTTCCCACTCGAAACATGACTAATGTTGGCTCTGGAKCCATGGTTTTACATAACTGAGTCCTGAAAACCTGCAGGGATTGAGCCTCTGCCACCTTTGTGGGTACCCTGCTCTCGTGCTGCACTGTCCTCTTAGAGGAGAACCTGCTCACCTCACCTGCTTCATGGGAGGAGCAGGCAATTGGTTTGGCTGAAACAGCACAGTCATGGTTGGTTTCCAGCTAYAGCACGTATGTGCTTGCATTTTGAAGAGATCTAAAACCACTCCTTTCCTCCTTTTACTGCTGTTGAGATTGGCGTGTGCTGAGTCAGCCATGTGTCAATGCCACCTCAATGTTTGTTTGCATTATTCAAGATCGGTATATTGGTGGGAAGCAAAGTGGCAAGGCACAGAGCATCAGCTGATGCCATGCTTCAGCTCCTCACCAAGTTTCCCTGCCTTCTGTCCTTCATCAAATAATAAGCACAGTGTCCGAGACTCTTTTTTTGTTAGAAATTAAGTCTTTGTTTCAGCCAAGCACTTAGGTTCCTAATTAAGCATGTGAGTAATCCTGCAGAAATAGGACAGCTCACATTGTTCAGGCTCAGCACATGGACAAAATGCCTGACTGAGATGAGGCTGAGGAGGTAAAACTGAGGAACTCTGCGAGACATTCTGAGACAGAAGGCAGTATGTTTCCTTGATGCTTTATAAAAACAATGATAGGAATTTTTCCTCTCCGCTGGAGCATCACTGAACACTCATCATAGGTGAGTTAAAGGAGAAAGCTAGAGGTCCTGACACACTGCAGAATGAGAAAAGTATGAAGAAATGGGTGATAGCCCTTCTTCCCTGGCAAAAAAGGAGTAAGTGTTGATTTTTGCGTGTCATCCCTTTGTTTCTTAGGCAGATTGGATTTTCGAATGACACAGTTCTTCCTAAAACATATTGCAGTGTATGTAATGTAGAATTTCCCTTTTTCATCCCTGGGAGATAAGACTCGTGCTCTAACGGGAACAAAAGAGAGAAAGATATATTCTAACCAGCTACTTTACATCTCAAAGAAATGTTCCTCAAGTTATTMAATAATAAATTAAAGTTTTGTTAACACTGTAAGTTCCAATGTGATTATGATACTATGAATGCTGGCAAACTATCTGAAGTAYGAAACTGATAAAGATGTTCAAGGGTCAGATAAAAGCTACTGCATTTTTCTGYTGGAGTTCTGCACTTTTGTCTGATATTTAGTATGTATTAATACTGTGCATTTCATTTGCATCTGATGCTGAACAGAAAACCACTCCCAGTGTGATGCTGTTCTCTGAGCAGTAATAATACATTTTCTTTTTGCATGCAATTGACTTTTTRTAAGGTTAATTTTCTCAGGGCTAAAATAATAATGCATCATTATGTTCGAGTGTCATTTTTCCATGATCACAGTGGGTTTGTCTGTAACCTGCCTGTCAGTTCTAAATGCTGGAAGAGACTGGGTCAGGTGTCAATCACTGCTTGCCACTGCATTAAATGAGTGTGTTTTTCTATTMTTTCACTTCACCATAGTCTTATACGTTGATTTCTGTTTTAAGATTTTCAGAAATGGAAAAATAGGCAGAAAGACAAGGATTGTTTGTCATTTGAGCAAGTGGGTGAGGGATGTGTGCCTTCTGAACCTCTGACCATCCCCTGGACTGCGATGGGGTCTCAGCAATGTCAGCCTCAGTGCGAGTGCCCAGCRCTTTGGAAACAGTGTGTAATGAAATCAGGCAGAGCTGCAGGATGTTCAGCACTTCTGAAAATGAGGTCACTTAATGAGGTGTCTGTGCTCATTGGAACTTAGCTGTAGGGCACATTTTTCTCCAGTCACCTTAGCCATAATCTTGCACTTGTATTCATAGCCCATTAGCAGGCTTTCTCATAGCAATCATTTGAAACAGAAASAGCAGAGACCTTGCTAAAGGAAAAYACAGCTTTTGGTAGAGTCACACTGGCCTTGCTCC
This sequence comes from Malurus melanocephalus, assembly GCF_030028575.1. Lineage (NCBI taxonomy): Eukaryota > Metazoa > Chordata > Aves > Passeriformes > Maluridae > Malurus > Malurus melanocephalus. The sequence continues at coordinate 2,721,371 of NW_026623285.1, forward strand.
TTAATGCCTTAGTCTGTGAGGTACTGCRTTGCCTTGTTTTCCACTTAACTAAACTTYCACTGTTGTTTTACCTTCTCCTTGCTCTGTGTCTTTTCTGGGCATCCTTGGCAGCTGTGTGTCTGTCTGTCTGTCTCTTCTCTGTTGTTTGTCTCCCACTGAGCTGTTTGGAGTCCCTTACCACAGTGACACCGATGGTTTTCAGTCCTTTCTCTGCTCCCAATCTGTCTTCTCTCCCTCCATCTAATGGGTCTGTTTCTCCCTCCAGTCGTTCCACTGGTTTGTCTTTCTGTCGGTTTAATCTCTATCAATTTAAAGTTAATATGGCCAAATCTGGATTCTTTATCTTTCAGAGGAAACCATTTCCCATTTGTGACACTTTCTGTGATTACCACCATTCACAATCTCAGTTGTGCTTGGGCCATATTCTCATCCAGCATATTTAGCATATAACTTGTAATTATTTATTTGTATAGTGATAATCTTACTATGTTTTCTTCTGATATACTTCTAAATCAGATACATTTCTCACATATTACTGTGCAGATTAATTACTGGCCTCTGTCTGAGAATGACAGCAACCTTTTCCAGTCTATTCAAAATACAGTTRTTAAGATGATTTGTCTTGCATTTATCATGAATCCCTGATTTATCCCACTACATCCTACAAGCACCCAGTTTTTTGTGTTTACTTTCAGGTCTTTCATGTATCTACCTTTTCCTGTTAATCATTCCTTCCTTTGTTTTGTGAAATGCTGACTCTTCGCCCCACCATTGCTTCTTCRGTGTTATCAGCCTCAGAGATCTCTTTGGTCATGTTAGAGAGATCTTTGTTTTTTTCCTTTCTCGAAAATGCAGCACATCACAAAATAGGCTTCCTATATGTTCTTCAGAGYAACTTGTTTTGCCTCATTCTTATCAAAGGTGTCTTAGAAACAGCTCCACTAGCTTAATTTTCTGTGTCAGTTAATGTTTAAAAGATTTGATTATTGAAAAAGAAAAATTTTTATGAAGTATGATTTTTCAGTTCACATTCAAATTAATTAATTGGGGAAATAGATAATTTACTTTAAATGAGAAGCAATCATAATCTTGCTATGTTTTGAATCCTTAGAGTTCCTTCTCTCCACTGGAAATGAGAAGGAAAAATTGCTGTTTTCCTCTTGGTTGAGTTTAGTATTAAGCATCAGTAACATGCTCAGTCAGTGGGTATACTGATTTCAGACATTCAGAACTTAATTTTAAAATCATGATACTCGGGGTCCAGAATAAGCAGAGGTTTAAGAAAAAAATCTGTGATTTTTGAACAAAATTTTCATGTGTTTTTTGATATTTTATTTGGAAACACAAGTCCKTTGATCTCAAAAGAGTAGAGGTCTTTGAATCTTGGTCATAGAGATAAGAAAGACCATATTTATCATCAAGCTATCAAAATATTATCAAGTTATCATAGATCTTGCACAAAAGTGGCAGGAGATCTGACAGTTCTGAATGATGCAGAGTAAATCCAAAGCTTTAGTATAAATTTAGAGCCGGATCACATCCATATGCATTAAAATTGATAGGGAGTATAAGAAATCACAAACTGTCTTTCTGTGCCACTTCAAARAACCAGGGATGAAGGCTGGGTCGGKAAAAAAAGAGGTTATGTATTTTTCCACTTTGACATGAGCAGARAGGAGCCCCAAAACTTTCACATCCCATCAAGTTTGTGGGACCAACTTGGATGCAGGCTGAGGATTTCCCCACTTCCCAGATTTCATTGCTTCCAGCCCCATTAAAAGAGAAGGTGTAGAAGTGGGAAAAGGTGCTGAAGGCTAACACCTCCCTTTCAGTTCACTTTCAGCTGCAGGGCTTCTGCATTTATCAAACCTACAGATGTTTCTATTCCTCCCATAATCTGCCACCTTTCAGGGCATGGTTCTGAGCTTTGCTAACATTGTGAATAAACGAATCCTGGAAACTCAGTTCTTTTAAAAAAATTCATAGACACGACACAATCTCTCCGAGTACAAGAAGGTCAGCATACAGAAGGCCTTTCTCGAGGGAGGCAATCCAAACCTTTGGGATTTTTACKGGAGTTAAGGAGAGACAGTCTGTCTGTGCTGGAATTGATTACTGTCATTGCATGTCAGCTTCTTCTCACGACTCTGGAGTGGAAGGGAGGGAGAGGATCTCATTAAATACATGCAGTGAASAGTCTGGGGGCCAGGCAGCAAGTACCCCTAGCCTCAGGTCTCTCTCCTCCAGCCCTCAGAAGATTTGCAAAATTGATCCAGGGCCATTTGAATAGGGTATAATTGCTCTGGAAGGAATGTTTTCTTGCTGCTCAGCAATTGCCAGCAAATCTTGAAATAAATTATGAGATTTGATGAACCCATTCAAAGGCACTGAACTTTTTCTCGGCCTATCCAAAAAACTGCTGGTGTTGCTGGTAAACAATCTGTTCTTGGGTTGTTACAGCATGGTATATGCAAAAGCGGGATTTTATCCTGAGACAAACCTAACAAGTCTTTCTGGCTGTTCTTCCCTGGTATAGAAATGTAAGAAGCAGTACAAAAGGATAATACTCTTAACAGTTAAAACATTGATCACTGGAGTTAGTTTGCAGGTCAACAACTGATTTTCATATAAATGACTTAGGCACACTGAAATACCTTGCTTTGCTGTCATTTTCTTTACATTTGCATTTTTCTCTGCAGCCCCTGGCTAAAAAGACTCATCTGAATAAAAGTTTGTGTATGCTGCCATCTTCTAATGATCTGTACRTTTTTGTGTTTGACAGTGTATCAATTGCAACAAGAGGCTCCACGTCCCAAGAGAATTATCTGTCCTCGGGAGGTGAGTTCTTTTGCTCTACCTTGTTATATCTGATGAATTGTCAGCAGCAGATGATTACCAAAWTACCTTTTGTACAGTCTGCAGGTAGTATTTGCTATGCCATTATTTTATACTATCATTTTTCTTGAAGTTGATTAATTAAAGCTGGATTATATTTTCTAATTAGGAACAGCAGCCTCATTCTACCACTAGAAGCACCTTCATTAGACAAGTGCTTATTAATCATTGTTTATGTGCTTTTCTGTGTACTACTTAAAGTTTTGAGTTTCCTTGTCAAAATGAAGGTGTATTTTTCTTCCTGYATCTGCATAATAAGGTCTGTGTGATACATTTCAACATGAGGCATGTAACTTCTGTTTGTTAAATGCTTTCTGCCAAGTACTATYTTCAAGTTGAAATACTGAAATGATAGCCAGGGAGCTCTGTTCTGTCACAGAAACTTTAAAGAGTACAGAATATTCAGGAATCTGCAGGGCTGCAGGTTTGGCTGAGTCATCTTATCCCCCTATTTTCTTTTTCTGTATTTCTCAATCTCTACTTGCTTTAGTATGTCAGTTCATCAGCCTGCATGGCATAATAGTAATGGAAAACATAATGTAGATGTCTCTGCTCAATCAATAAAACTGTGATAACTTTATCTTCTGTAATGTCAGGGACAAACCTCGTGCAAATAGATTTTAGCAGTGGGAATACTAAACACATGAAGTGACTGCACAGGGTGTAAAAGATGATGTGCAGGAAGATGGAAACTGCGGCTCCTTGGTGTGATGTGTAGCTCTGCTTCCCGACATCCTGAGCTCTGTCCTGCTTCCCACACTGTGTGCCCATGAAAACAGAGTCCTACCATCTGTCAAACATTAACATACTGTCTCAAAACACTTCTGTGTGAGGCAGGAGGTTTTGTAGCAAGGCAAAATCCATTGCAAAGCCAAGAATTGAGTACAGTTCACCTGAGTCCACTCAGAGCCTTAACTAAAAGCGCATTGCATTTTTGTATTTTTCTCTCAAGTGCCCTCTACCACTTTCAGGGCAGGGAGAGCAGGGTCTTGGCCTCAGACTGGAAGTCTTCAAGTCCTGTCAGTTTGGGATGGTCCCAAGACACGTATACAAGATGCCAAGAAGGACAAGCAAAACAGCAAAGTGGATGAACCCTTGTGTCATCCTTTCTCCCTGTCAAAAATGATGCCTGGGGAGAAGGAGCACGTGCTAGCTCTCTGGGATTTCAGTGCACACGTGCTGACAGGTTTTAGCGAGATTTTCCTCTCTGAAATCCTCATGCAAACCAAAGGACAGTTAGGTCTCTSTGGCTGGTGTGCTTTAAAGGAGAGGGCAGTCAGGTTTTTACAAAATGAACATCACATAATAGGTATCAAACTAGTCATGGTATAGTTGAAAATAGTTAAGGTAAGTAATTCATTTCTTTCCAGCACAGCCTTAGAGGAGTTTCTTTTTTGTGAGATAACAGGTTGTCTATTTTACCTATTTCATATTGAGATTACTTTAAGAAAGAACTTGGCTTTAGAAAACCTGATCAATAAGCACTGAGTGCTTAGGAACCCATGTCCACAGTATAAACCCATCTTTGTGGGAACACAAGTTAATCTGTGTARCTTAAGTCCAAAATATATTATTCTAACTCAAATTTAAGTGTTTCCTATTTTTCCTCAATGAGAGAAAATGTGCATCAAGGTAAAATAGTCAAAGGGGTGTGTGTAGCAGTTGTATTCTTATTCTAGAAACAAGATTATCTACACAAGGGGAGTGAATGTKCAGCTGTGAAGTCTTTACCAGTGCTTTGTATTGAACTTATTTCCTTGAACTCAAAAGCACCTTATGTACAGCTGAAGTCATCCTTTTTAGCTGGTGTTTAAAGACCATGCTTATTTAGTTCCTGTTCAGGTCACTTCCAAAGATTTGCAGAAATAATCTAAGATCATATTAATGAAATAAATACATAATTGACAAAGCAGGATATAACAAAATGAGTAGAAGAAGTCTGTTTCRCATAATATGGATTTGGTTCTGACTAATTAACCATTTTCAGCTGCTCTGCTCTGCTCAGTCTACTTCATGGACTGCAGAGACCTATTTTGAGTTGTTTTGATTTTATTTTTTAATTATCTAAACAGCTGAAAACAGAGACTTTATTTAGGAGTAGGCATATAAAGCAGTATGAATTCCCACAAATCTGATCTTTGGTTCTTGTTACTTGGATTTTGAATCTTTGTGTAGCTCAGTTGTATGTGCTCACAGGCTGATTGCCAGAAACAGATTCTCTGACCCAAGAGCCAAAAAACCACTATGACACTGCTGATGTGCTTCATTTTTGCAAACAGTTGGGGAAGTGGGGCAGATGGGATGTCCTGCTACCTGGATTTCTCTTTGTGGTTCGTATTACTGATTTATATTATAAAGTGCTATACACACATAGTGGTTTTATAGAGCATCACAGATTATTTTMGAGAGCAAATTCAGGACTCTGTTCCTGTGGCACCTATTAGCTTTTTCTTAGCACACAGTCTGTWAGGTGGGTGTTTTGAGGTTGTTTTTCTTTATTCTAGTTTGATTTCAGTGTCATCTGATGATTTGATAGGCTTGCTTCATTAAGAYGGTGTCTTATTAATCTTGAGTTTTTCAGTTACATAGTAAAATCTCAACATCTAATTTTTTGTTGTGTGTGAAAATGCATTTGTTGGAAATACGATCATTATTTAGTACACAACATGATGCTCATCCAGCATCTGGAGAGAAGGTGCCAGCAGGATGTGTGGCTGACAGAAAAGATTTGTCTCTCCATGTCCATATCATAGGAACTGGACTTCGGTGAGGGTGTCCTCTTGTGTGATTTAGTATTCAAACTACTTCAAACAAGTCTACAAATTGCAAAAAATTCAAAATCCTTCATACTTATAGGAAGATGTGTTTCATAATTGTCAAATTTTGCACTGTTTTCAAGGAAATTGAAGCAATTGCTGCAAACCYGATCTGTAACAACAACACATAAACAAGGATTGGCGGTTGTTTTTTTTTTTTCCTCTCACTACTTACTATTTTCATCATTCCTCTATCCTTGCCATTGTCATCTTTCGCATTCTCCACATTCATTTGCTCTTCCATTACTTCTCTGTTGCTCCACAGTCACAGGGGTTTTAGGCTCAGATCTCTGYGGTTCTACTGCCTAATTTGTGCAGATTTCTTGATTAACAATACTGTGGAGACAGAATTCACCTCTCCTGATATGTAAAACCACCAGACTAAACACTGGGACTGTAAATAAAACATGAATATATCTTTAYATCTTTGTGTCTTTGAGCTTTGCTATCATGATTTCCCTTTTCTTCTTTTGGTTGCATAAATATCTTGTCAGCAAAAGCAGGTCATTCCTGCAATGGGAATCTTATTGGATGAACTGTTCGGGCTTTGGGTATCCACTGTCTTTTAATTAATCACCACTGGCAGCGGGCAGTGTGAATATCCTACCCTCCCAATAACATTGGATTTCTGCCAATATCCTCATTTGTAACCATATTCCTTCCAGCAGTGTTTTAATGATTTGGCTTTTAAATAGGAAAAGTTTTGTTTGAAAGTGCTGTTCAGGTGAGGAGTAGCTTTTAAATATCGAGTGGTGTGGTGATAGGCCCCAAAGAACCAGATCCATGTTGTGAGGAGGTTGTATTATAAAGGATCTTTTAGGGTTTATTCTACAGAAATGCTGATGAAAAAAATTACTTTCTCAGAAAATAACTCAAGYGTTCAACTTCCTTCTTTTATTCAAAAGGAACATGTCAAATGATTCTTAATTTTAAGAAGTATTTCAGGAGTAGATTATTCAAAGTTGAAATATCTTTTAAGAAATGGAGGCTTTAACAAAGTAAAAGAATTATGGAAGGATGGTGACATAGCTTTGGACTATTTTTGGCTAAACAATAGGCACATTAAATTTATTTTTTTTTTCAAAGAGGGAATGAGTCTCACCCGTGAGTTCTTGGATTATTTGTGCAGAAATATTCATACCTGTGAATGGTATTCCCATTCTGTTCCAAGTAAGCCTTAATTGCTGATGGCAATTTTTGAGCCTGGTGAATTTGTCTGCATTAGACCTTCCACATTCCTAACAGTGCCTTGGCCAAGCCAGTGTCAGCAACCCTGAGAAACTCATCTAAATTTCCCCAGTGTAGACAAAGCCTTAGAGCCCTAACTTATATTATTATGTAGAAAAATGTGAGTTAATTGCCTTCCTTGTCGTTCTGCATTCGAAATAGGTTGTGTCAGAAGCGATAGAAATTATTGTTTCTGCCTTTAAAACATAAAAATTGAGTGTGGTTTCTTGACTGAAAATAAACATGATTACAAAAGGGAGACTGTTCTCTGAAAAAAAAAAAATCCCTATTTCTTTTGCTTAAGTGATTGTAAGAGGTTAAAATAATGATGCCATATTAAAGTGTACTGCTGAGAGTCTTTAACCAGGGTTAAAAACTATTTTGACCTTCTGGGTATCCATCACCTGGATTTATCAAAACAAGCATATGGATAGTGGCATTTCATGAAGCATAGCTGCTGAAATGGTCACTACCAGGTTTGTAAAGCTGTTGCCATCTTTTGCATTACCAGCAGGATTATTCCACATCTCCAAAACTGAACTGTTGCAAATTACTCTTCATYCAGTTCTCCACAAAGTTTCTTCTGAAGCATGGCATTCAAGCTAAGAGTAATGCAATTAGAAGAGTATCATTCCAACAACTGCACTATTGAAAAAACTCTAGTTACTTTTATCAGTCCTTCTTTCAGWTACAACAATATTTTATATTTGTACATTAGGAAAAGCTTGTGATTAGGCAGGCTTGAGCAAGATTGTTAAAATTCTGCCTTAGTAAGATGTTTGCATAGTTATCTGACTGGATAATAAGTATTTAATCCTTGCAATAAGTCTTCCATGAGTTCCCTTATTCTGCTCACTTAGTGACCTTTACAAGCTGAATATTTCCTCTTTCCCTCTGCCCTCATCTTTCTAAGAACAATTTTTATACTGTGGTAAAGTGTTAGAGAGCTGTAATAGGGCATTGAAATTGGCCATAAAATTGGTGGTAAATAATGGGAGTAAATGGGAATTTTCATGGCACTTGTTCAAATCACTCTACTGCAAAAAGTCAGACACTGCCATGAGGTGTCTTTTACTGTCAGTCCTGGGAGCTTATCTGAGATAATTCAGAATATTATATTATCTTTCCCTTAGAAAGAAACCTCAGAGCACACACAGTGACACACCAAGAGACCCCATTAGCCAGCAATTAAGTAGAAATGAGTAGAATTGTGCTGAAAACTGTTTTCATTAATGAAAATGTTTGTAAATATAAGACTTAATGGAGCCTATATTTTCAGTCTTATAATATTGCTGATGCTTTAATTGTGYTTTTATAATCCTCTTTATGACAGAAACAAAAAAAAAACAAAGAGCACACAGCAGTAGTCTGTGGGTTGCAAATGAAGCTRAAGAGCAATTTTGAATAGACATTGACAAAAGTAGGAAAGTTCTTCAGCTGAAGAACTTCCATAGCAAGGAAGCAGAAAGCCTTGCTGTGCTGGTGGTGGCTGAGAATAGCTGAAGGTCAGAAAAGCTGTTCAGTTAAATTGTGGAATATGGAATGTCAAAGTACATTGTGGCCAGCACCCCTCTAAATAGGCTACCTGCAGGTTTTCCTACATTAATTTGAAATGTGTATTTATAACCAATGTCATTTTTCTGTARTATCTCCACAGTGAATTTTGCCCCACAAAATGCCTGTGGTTTAAAGCTGAAGGAAATGACAGGAGGAATATTGCTTGCCCAAAATTCCCTTGCATTYATCGTATCMGAGAAATTTGCCCKTTTTTTTTTTTTTTCCAAGGCATTTTAATGACAGGAAATCTCATCTCTTCTGGAGTCTGTGAGTCTTGCAGTCTCACTCTGCTGCAATAGTTAGGTGGTGGAGCACTCAGATGGAGCCACATCATTCTCATTTTAACAGTCCATTGACTACTGAACGGAGGAGAAAGCTTCCTAATTATTCTGCAGGCATGATAGTAAATATTTCATTTAAGTAMTTCCAGCCAAACAAAGCTAGAAAAGGTTTATCTGTTTCACTTGAATTTCCTCAGTTTTGATTTGCTAATGGTTATGATTTGCAAATTAGAYGAGTGTTCATCAGAGGAATATGGTATGAACCAGTCAGTGCATTTATTGATAACTGTGAAATGGAAAAGTTAAAACCATCTTTTTGGAAGACATGATGGCAGGCTCTGACTTGTTTGATGAGCACAAACTGTAGGTAGCTGTCTTTATGGACTGATGAACATGCTAATTATCCCTCTGGGTTTGCTTGAAACCTTTGCAAAGTTTCACGCTGCTTTCCATCTCTCCTTGGAAGTGGGTGATGTGTCTGTGTTTGTGATTTTGCTGTTCTCCTAGAGTTTTATTTCCTTTTATCCTTGTTGCATATCACTCTTTTAAGYTGGTTCTTTTTATTTAGACATGGTGTTGAATATAAGCAGTTTTCAAGCCAAAATAAATGAAAGCTGSTTTCATGCCTTGACCTAGATAAAGTTTATCAATAAGCCTACATGAAGGTGAAAAAGTTATGTGYTTGTACAGATGTATGTACCTGTCCCAATTCAGGCCCGTATTCTTTGTGTCTGGTTAAATAATGTGTAAARGGGGGCTCGCTGTCTCTGCTCTCCAACTGATACTTTGTGTCTGGTATTTTTTTTCAAGTTCCAAGGTGAGGAACTGTCCTGGTTTAACCCCAGCCAGGAGCCACGCCCAGCACAGCCACCCGGTCACTGCCCATCAGCGGGATGGGGGAGAGGATCAGACGGGGTAAAAAGCAGAAAACTCATGGTTTGAGATAAAGACTTTAGTGAGGAAAGCAAAAGTTGCACAGACAAGCAAAGCAATTCACCCCTTCCCATGAGCAGGCAGGTGTTCAGCSATCCCCAGGAGASCAGGGACCCATCATSCATAATGTTCATCTAGGAAGAAAAACTCCAAATTTTTCTCCTCCTKCTCCCTGCTTTATGTATTGAGCATGATGTCACACGGTCTGGAATATCCCTTTGGTCAGTTGGGATCRGCWGTTCCAGCTGTGTTTCTTCCCATGCTCTCCCMGCCACTCACCAGTGTTACAGTACAAAAWGCAGAAAAGGCCYTGRCTCTRYTCAAGCYCAGCTCAGCAATAACAAAAACTTCTCTCTGTTATCAACTGTGTTTTCATCATAAATCCAAAACACAGCCTCATACCAGCCACTGTGAAGAAAAATAACTCTACTCCAGTCAAAACAAGGGTATTGTTATCCTACCCCAGGAACACGGAATATTGAGCAATTGATGAATTTGTGTTTCCTAACATGAATAAATACAGAAACTTTGCAAATCTCTGTCTTCCTTCCTGTCCTTCCCTTACATGTATGTATATAGCTACAGACAAGAATGATCAAATCAGCCAGTCACACAAATCTTTTTGGAGTTGTGGACTGCTGTGGCATGCCTCATGGGAATGTTTTAGTGCTTCTCACTTGCTACAGAAGAATCCAGAGCACTGATGTGGCTTACTGCATTTATCTGCTGCTACTGGGGATATTTTTCTTCCCATTTAAATGACTCAACAGATCATTCTTGAAAAAAAAGGAGCATAGTCTAAGTGCTATATTCAAATTTTTCATCTTGCATTCACGGTAACATCGATATTCCTTATACATTTAATGATGCCCTTACTGAGTGAATAGAAGCTGCATAACAAAATAGATGACTCCTGCTTTTGCTGTTGAAATTGTTTGAACCTGACCCTGTCTCCCCCGACTGTTTAGCAGCAGCCTTCTTGATTAAGATTTATTTCATTTTGTTATAGCTCATTTTCAGGAGACCATTATTTTCTTTACTGGGTGAGAAAATATTTGGATTTTCTTTTCTTATTCAATCTTGATCTTTTCCCCTAGAGCTGAGTATATACTCAAATAAATTTTGGCTTAGTAGCAATAGAGATGTYCATGTTGGAGAGATTTTTTTTCTGGAATTTATAGTGTTTTGTCTGGTACATTGATTATTGGCTGCTGGACAGTTTGCTCAAGGTCATAGAAGGGAAAGAAACCCTAGTTAAAAGTATGCTTAGAAAGGATGACTTGAAGCACCTATTTTGAAAGTTTGGTACAAGCAAGTAAAAAAAACAAGTGATTTAAATTATTTTAAAATCATTTGTCTTCAAAAATGATGGGAATAGCTTTGACTGAGTGGAAATCAACCTGCAGCAAGGGCCACAGTAACAGTCACATATTCTGAGCTTCCTGTGTTACTTTGCTATATGTAATCATCCTGCAAAAGAATCCTTATGCATTTCACTTTCTCTGTAGGTTACAGCATGCCACCAGAGCAAAGAAATTGTRCAGCTTTGAGCAGCAGTTAACAAAAGCATTCTTTGTGCTCTTCACTTTTGTCTTACATTCTTTTACATTCTTCCTCATGGTGAAGAACACTCCTACCTTCTCTCTGGTGCTGTAAATTTTTCCACAGCATTATTTTGTTAGAAGATACCAAACAGGATTTGGCACTTGGTTATGATGTTGGATTTGAACCGGGTCCTGTTATTTAGCTGAGTGGTGACAAYTTTATCACCTGAAGGTTTGGCTTTCTCCTCCACAACAGTTCACTCAGTGCATTGCCTTCTCTGTGCTGCCTTCTCTCCTGAGAGCCTCACAGAGGTGGGCAGAGTATTATTGTGGTTTTATATGTGTTTTATACAGTCTATTCAAGTCTGCTCCCTGCTAATCCCATCTCCTGAGAATGATCTGGCAGAGATGAGGAATAGGCTGGACTGGGGTAACTTGGGCCCAGAAGAAACTCAAGAGTTGTCATTTCCATGTCAAGAAGACATGCTTGCATATCCTCTTCTTAAAGCCTTGAAATGGACTTCATGAAGATTTCTTTATTGCCTCTGCTCATTTATTATTTAATTTTTTTTTCACATTTTTCTAAGTTTTGTCTTCTTTTTAGCAGTTTAGGCCTATTTCCTCTTGTCAGATCTAGTCAGTGCACAAAGAACACATTTATTTCCTCTGGAAAGCAGCCTTTTTTTGTACCTGTCTGCTACAGCCCCTCTCTCTCTTCTATTCTTTAGGCCAGTCTTTCTTCATGTCTTTTCATAGCTGCTAAATCCCWGCTCACTCCATTTATCTGCTTCAGTCTTTCTTGAGATGTGGTGCCAAACCAACAGTCAATATTCCATCTAGAGGCTTTCTGAGTGGACATTGCAAGGAGAGGATTACTCTAAGGTGGCTGCATTCTTGGTTTTGTACCTCAGTATGACATTCTGGGTTTGGCAGTTTTTGCTACAGACAGCATCAAATGATCCAAGTTAATTTATTGCTCTGTGACGATGGCAGGATCCTTTTCTGCAGAGATCTGTCTAGTCATTGGCCCTCTGGTGTTTTGAATGGATTTGACATCTTGCTCCCAGCTACTTTCTTGGAGGCAGGGGCAGTGAGGGTGGAATGTGTTCTGGGAATGTGGGCATCGCTGATTTCTTTCTGGGGACTGCCTTTGCTCCGCCCTCATCACACAATCAAAGCACAGGAACATATCCATGAAGTTGCACATGCTGGATGGGCTTGTGATATGAATCCTGTTGGATCAGTCACACTGAGTGACATTGGCTGAAAGTCTTAATGGAGGAAAGACCATCTTTTCATTATGTAGGTGCACTGTAATTTCCATAACCGGCCTATCCTGGGATGGGACCAGAGATGTTGTGTTGCTGCTACTCCTACTATCAAAATTAGCAGCAGACTTTTTGACATGAAGCATTTTGCAAAACCAAGACTTGTCTTTGAAAGTATTAGTCTGATAAAGTAATAGAAAAAAAAAATGGTTAAAATATTTAAAAAAATGCTAGATTATTATTTCCCTTCCAACAGAATGTTCTCCCAATTTAAATTCCTTAAGGATCATTGATGGGAAATAATTTGTACTATTTGGAGAGAATTTTAGACATGTTAATTGATCTAAGTAGAATTTTGCTTTAAAAAATTTGGAGGTTAAAAACAATGTTTTATAGGAGTAACAAAATACAGTGTAGCTTTCTTTCATTCCATTTTATGGGGTCCTGCAATTTCCCCTAATGTGTTTTGGTTGTTGACTGTARGTATAAAGTTTGCAGTGGGCTTATGGTAAATCTGCCAAAAGCCAAACAACAGGGACAGTAAACTCCTTTTCTTTACAGTCTRTTTTTTACTGGGCTTGTCTTAAAAGCTTCTCTTCCAACCCTTCTATTTCTCTTTATGTCAAACAGAGCTGAAAAACATATTTATATCCAGTCAACCAGAGTTACTGAAAAATAATTAGGATTGTTCCAAATAGAAAATATATCAGATTAAACTTCCTTTGGGAAAATGCCTGACTGCTTGCTCTGAGTAAACACACCAATGTTATTAACTCGTGGATCTTGTTTCTCTGTTCTTTCTGTGTGTTGGAAAACAGAGAACCAGGTGCAGCTGCCCACCTTATTGTTTCCCTTCCCCTTTTATATTCTCATCATGGATGTATTAAGGGACTGGCTGAAACAGGCCCCCAGTACACAATRTTATGCTGTGCTGGCCCTTCTGAATCAGAGAATTGCTGTCCTAGGGGGATTTCTAAACTTTCATTCCAGCATTTCTAGATTTCAGCTSTGGCCACTGGATAAGGAAATATGTCTTGTGCAATGAAGCTGAAGAGAAATTAAATTTTTCTGAAATTAGGGTTATCCTGTTTCTGTGGTAGTACTCAGGCAGAAAGAATTCTTCAGGGTATCTTCAAATCTTCAGCGCGGTGTGGCTTGGATGTCAATGCTTGCAACGAGAATCTGTCACATTAGGGGATGCTCACCTCCTGCCTGCATGATTCCCAGCAGTTTTGTGATGAGTTTTCTTGCAGAGTGGTGTGGGATTTTAATACAATAATCTGTACATTAGTGGGAGTATGTCATGCCAGGGCTAAACCATCCTGGCCAGAAGAGGAGCCACAAATCCCAGTGCATTRAAATTCAGCAAACTTCAAAATTATGTAAACATAATATATTGAATTAGCTCAGATAGCTCGTTCACTTTAACAAGACTTATTTTCTTCTCAGTGTTGACCTCAAACCCAAGCACAGCTAACTCCAGACCTTGAAGAAAATGCTGTAACATTGTAAGAARTTATGTAAAACTAGACTAAGTGTACAAGGAAGGGGWTTTTGTGGGGTGGGGAGAGGCAATCAGGTTTGGCAGGTTGGAATTCAAGGCTGGAGTATGCAAAGTCTCTCAAACATGAGTTTCCAAAGGCCTTTGTATCGTGCCAAGAGAGCTGTGCTGGGTTTCATTTCTCTTTGAGCTTGCATCAAGATTAGATGTCATTGAATGCTGCTGGCTTTTTAAGATTACTGGATTAGTAGTGATTTAGGTTGTTTTACCATACATCTTATTTCCTGATCAATGTGACATGAGTTTTAAACAATTTTGGCATTCACTGCTGTGTCACAATTTATACAACTATGAATTTCATTAGTGATTTTCAGCATTTTCCCTGTGGTTTCTGGAACAGCCAGAAATGCCTGCTCTGCTACAGCATTTTTGGTTTGAAATTGGCAATAATACATTTTCCTGAGCCAAAAAATTACCATCTCACATTTGAATTGAAAGCTGCCATGTACTTTTAGTGGAGAGGGAGAAACCATTTAATTTATCTTCTGTATGGGAKAAGTAAAAGCAAGCTGTTATGCTCTTTGAGGCAAAATGTATTTTCACTGGTGAAGAGCTGTAATTTGCCTTATGTAATTTTCCTCATTTTTGTACTTTGTTTTTGTCTGGTAGCATAAGAGTCCATAAATGATTCAAATGCTCAGATCTYTCTCCTTGCTCAGTGTCTGGGGAGTGATGCATGAAGCCAACTGGTTGCCTAGGAAAGGTGGCTCTTTTTTCAGCAAGGAAATTGTGAGGGCTATATGGAGWGTGATGAAAGTGCTCTTCACAAGGCATTATCTATGCAAAAAAAAAACCCTGTAAGTGTCCGTGTCCTGAGAGCAGGGCTGATTGTTCTGGGCTCCTGCCACCAGGAGACTCTTACTTCCCCACCTGTGGATTTTCTGTTCTTTCCACTGCTATGAGTTCTTTTAGGTGGGTCTGCTTGACTTTGTGTGAGCAAACCCATTTATAGCAGGAGAGGAAAGCTAATCCMAACTGAATTTCAGTCACCTTTGCCTTCTGGAATATATAGAATTTCCCTTGAAGTTTTTACAGAGTCTGCAGTCGGCACAAAACAGACCTACTGGCTCCTTTGATATTTTTAAGCCTCTGCTTCATCAATTGTGCAGGCTTTTGGTTTATTTCCAATTTCAGTCCAACATTCAGGTTTTGATGTAGAGACCCTGATGTTATTTTTGATCTTTTATCTTGCTTTAACTTTGTTTCCTTGTGTTTGTTCCTAGTGGTAAATTTGGTTAGGAGAGAAATTATTATTTCAGGGTAAAGGWTGCAGTGAGCACAAGAGGGGATTTTTAGATTCTGAGGCACCTGGATGGTCTGACAGATCTGGAGCTTCATTTCAGGAAAAAACACAGTATCTTCCCCGTCTACAGAAAAATACTGAAGTTGTGGTGATTTGAGACACATGGATGCTAAAAGACATTGGAGTGGATGTTCTATGGAATAGGAGGAACAATAGAGAAGTAGAGAGGCTTTGTGTGCATTCTCAGAAGAGCAAATCTTTTAGTTCATGAACAGCAGGAAAAGTGGAAATCACATTATCCAGGGAGGTTCAGTCAGTTGCTAGTTAAATGATAAAAATTTCACAGATAAATTGGTATTTCTATATACATAGTGTGAGAAGAATGAAAAAAATGTGCCTCCCTTTGTTCAAGGAGTTATTTCCAGATTGCTTTTATACTTTATATATAGTTATATGTATGGGGGAACTTGTGCTTAAAGCTGATTTTGAGGGTGGGTGCTAGTAATTCTTTCATTTTTCTGASGAAGATTGAAAGCAGTGGGATTTATTCTGTACATAAATGCAATCAAGGTAAATCAGCATTTTTACAYAGAAGCAGATTCTGACTACTGAATGGAAGTCCTGCTTTACTTCTGTAGTCTAAAGGTTTTATTTGGCAATTTTCAGTAAACTGAGTAGCCTTTGTTTCCAYGAAAGAGAAGTTTGCGTGTGGTGGTCTTACCTAACCCAGCTTCTGATACCCATTTTTAAATTGAGTTCCCAGCTAAATCTGTGCTTTCAAGGTTTATTAAGGTCTATGAGGATGACAGGAAGGCTGCACAGTTCTGAGATAATAAAGTCATATAGTGCTATTGAAGATGGACATATGAACAACCTCCCTTCAGAGGTGATACATATTTTCTTGATTTTTTTTTACTTGKAAAAATAGAAAGCTAAATTGAATTMATACACTTTCTTCTCTGAGTTCCCATATATGCATATAGAAACACAGCACCTGCACTTGGCAATTCCTTTGATTTTGCTCTCTCTTCACTTGCTGCATTKTCTTTTCCCTCTCATTCCTGCCCCTCAGAGCTCAGAAGTGTTTGCATCAAGGTATTATTCCTGGGCAGGAGTTTCAAGGGTATGATACTGCTATTGTTAGTGCCGTGCCAGAAAAGAAACGTCGAGATGGGAAAGAAGCACAGTGAGGACTTGATTGAACTCCCATAGGTCTCCCATTGAAGATTCTCATTATCTTGTACAGACTTTTGTTCATCTTGTGCTGTGTTGTAGCCCTGGTGACTGCAGGGTAGAAAGTCAGCTGCTTCTCTTCAGTGCGTGGAGTGTAGATTATTGAATCAAAAAAGTGACAGTTATGCATTTGCTATTCAGGAAAAAAAAAAAAAAAA
>NW_026623285.1:2738099-2815946 GCF_030028575.1 Malurus melanocephalus
GCCTTCACCAATATAAAGTTTTTATGAGCAAAATAATGAGATACCATGAAAACAAGAATGAGAGCACTTGTTTCCAGTCAGAGAAATTGAAGGAAAATGAGTTTTATGCAGAATGAAGCAGTATTAAAAGCACAATTTGTCTACATGTGTTAGCACATATGAAGTAGTAATTCCATTGATGCAGATATCTCTGTTGAGATATTCAGAGCTGAGATAATCTTAAAAATCTGGAGATTTCACGTGTATCTTATATGAAGTTCTGTCACGCTTATTGTGTGAAAGCACTGACAGGAGCTGCAGCCCGGCGAGGTGACACTGCTGCTGGGCGCTGTTAGAGGACAGGGAGGGGCTCTCTCTGAAGGCCCTGAGGTGTGGATTGAGGTGTCTCCGTGTCCCTGWGACAGGAGCTGGCACTGATTAATTAATTATCAATGGCCGGGCTCTGTTAATTGGGGCGCGCGAAGCCTGGGCGGGCAGCGCCCCCTGGCGGCCGCTGCGGGGGATCCGGCGGGAAGGGGCGGCAGGAGCGGGAATGGCACATGGAGCCGGGAATGCCGGGCGAGTCACCGTGCCACGCGTGCCCAGAGCCTACGGGTGACAACCTGGAATCCCTAAGATTTGCTTCAAACGTCTCTGAAATAACTGGGAGTCTTCCCGGAAACTTCCAGTTTACTTTGGGTCCGGCCCCTAAATGCTTGAGGCTTCAAGGGCTTAGGACTAGGTCTAAATCCAGAAACCTTGTTTTTCCCAAGAATATTAAACAGTTTATCTTSTATCAGTTGCCATATAAAGGCAAAAAATGTGTATGTGTGTATATATGTATATGAGTATAAAGTCTATAATAATGTACGTAAATATCTGTAGTATATGTTCAGAATGTACATACAATGCATATAAAACATACAAATAAAAAGTGTATACAAACGCAAAAATAATCTTACTTTATGTTATAAATACCAGACTGGTAAAACTGCAGTAAAATAGTCTTTGTTTGGTCCATTTTGTCACCATTGATATGTGCTTTTCATCCCAGAAATAGATCAATAAAACCACCTCTTTTCATTTTTCTGTTCTGTGTAGTCATGTTCAGTCACAGTTTTGAACCTGCAGAATTTTGTAGCTCAGCTGGGTGCAGAAGTCCTCATTAGTAATCAGGTGTAATTTATTTTTATATAGTTTATATAGAATTATGTTTTTAATACTTTTTTCCTTTCTTTCAAAATTTAGGTGGAGAACAGGCCAAAGTATTACGGAAGAGAGTAAGTGTTTTTCTCTTTAAAGCATCTGTTGGGTGTATCCAAAAGTTGTTACTATGGAATTGAAAAAAAAAAAAAAACATAATGGAGGTCTAATGAAATACTTTATTTTACCTTTCACTTCTGGGAGCCAAATACAACAAAAGCCTAATAGTGTAGTTATGTTACAGTRTRTTAGTGCAGCTCTCAATTGGATTATGCTCTTGTGTGAGGTTGCGATTTTATTTTACTTTTCTCAGGAGAGTTTAGGGTAAAAAATGTTATCTGGGGTATTTCTTTCTTTTTGTTGTCGTTGTTGTTGCTATTTATACCTGCCAAAGGTCCTGCACTGGCCTGGGGAGGGAAGAAGCAGCTTATCCCTCTCACTGCCTATTTTTGTATTTTCCTATGCTTTCACCACCCTACGTAGCTGTGGAAGTGTGTGTAAAATGCTGCTTGGGTAACTGCTGCTCTCTCTGCTGAAGTTATGAGGTCCAAAATACCTAAAGAAGACGTGYATTTTTGTTGAAGGCAAAAACCAAACCACTACAGTGTAATTCCTTTGTGTTCAGTATTGTTTTCCCTGATGAATATCTCGGAAAGGGCTGTGTTGTGCATTGGCATGGAGGTCTGGGCAGGTGGAGTTGAAGGGCACAGCCTCTGCAGCAGCCACCCAGATTTGGCATTTGGCCTTTACTAGAGTCCTGTGCTGAGACCCCAGCCCTTATGACTAGCTAAATTACTTATATCCCATGTTCTATGTTTTATTCCATCCCAGACACACCGTCTGTGTTTAATGATCCTTTTCTACCATCAGAAGCCTCAAGAGCCACTAGCTTTGCCCCTAATTACTGACGTTCCATTTTTTAAATATTATCTTTGACAATGAGGAATTCAGAACTAGCCACTAGAGTACAACAGAGCTGAAGACAGCAGCTAGTGGAGTAGTATGTCACGCTTCCTACAGCAGGAATTGTAAAACCATTGCTGCAGTCTCTTATCCAGGAATGTGCCTGGGTTGGTGGAGCAACAGGGCTGACAGGAACTGTAAGACATCACCTTGGGGAACCTGTGCAGGCAAGATCACCTTAGTTATTATCATTCAGAAAGAAGATTTCAGAAGTACTGGGGCGGTTCTATAAAAGCAATTGACTCAGTACTCGGTAGTACTTGGAAAGAGAAACAGGAATTTCTAGGGAAAGAAACTGAAGAAAAAAACGTAATTACATTGCTAAATAAATTTGTGATGTGGCTGCATTTTAAGTAGCACACATCTTTCTGATCCCTCTCTACCTTTTCTTCTTCCATCCTTCTTACAAAGGCTGTAGAAGTGGAAGATACTGCAGCAATGGTGGAGGGAAGGGATGCAGCCAGGRATGCATCTCCTGCTGCAGGAGGACAGATCCCCTCAGTGGTGCCCAAGAAAGGGACACACACAGTGTCCTTTTCAAGTTCATTGCCAGAGGCAGCTGCAGAGGCCAAAAGCACCAAGATCTAAAAGGGTTTACAAGTGAGATTCTCAAATACATGAAGGGCAAGGTCACAAGTGATCAGACACAATTGTGTCTACAGCAGTGATGGATAGACAGGGATGTGAAGTGAAAGAAATATGTCACTGCTTCCTGTACTCTTTCCGTAAGCATTTCTTGTCAGCTGCTGTCAGAAGCAGGCAKTAGTTCAGGGGATCTTGTACCACGTACAAGCTCTTTTCATTCTCTTATAAAAAGGTACTAAAAATAGCCATAAGAAAGTTTGGATTAACCGGTGCTTATCACCCATGGTTAAAGAAATTTCACAGGTGACCTAAGTATCCCATCCAAGTAATTTCTTAAATTGATCACCGATATTTTGTCCTAATATGAAACCTAAAGCCTGCTGGGGTTTTGTTCTGTTTGGGTTTTTTTTGTGGGGAATAGCTTATGCTCATTATCTTTGACTGGAATTATGAATTGCCCTGAGCTTCTTGGTAAAATCACTTTTAAGTTGTGTCATTTAAAGGATGCTCATACCCCACCTATACAGACAGAAAAGATGAATCAATTCACATTACTTTTAATCCAAAGTCACTCTGGAAAGSTCATCTAAACCTAGTATTTTCAACRTGTATTAGTTGTGAAAAGGCAGCATAAAGAGAACTGAACAATTGCTTTTACATCCAATGTGTTTGTCTTCTCTTTCACTGCCAAGCCAGAGGCAGCATTAGGAATGTGCCACTTCATATGTATTGTCAGAAAAGAGAAAATGCTTAAGGCCAGTACATTTTAGTGCCTTTTTTTAGACAGCAGCAAAAATAGAAACTTTCAAAGCCTCYGAAGAGACCCTCAAAAGACTTATCAGCTAGCAAAATGTGCGTAGGAGTTAAGACTCAAACTGCTGTCAAGACTGAATTTGTACTTATGGAGAGATCACTGCTAAATATTGGTTTTCATAAGGTTAATTGTGCATCCTAGGCCCTCTTTCTTTCTTAAAATAGCAATGACAAAAGAATCAGAGAAGTATTGCTTTTTTCCAGCACTGAATGAGGAGCTCCTTGACATGAAGAAAACAATGTTTTTCTYAAGACTTCTCTGTACCTACTTCTTTAATATATGCAGCACAGAATCTTGAATAATTGTTCCCATATTTGCCTCTGTTTTCCTTACAAATTTGAGGAAGCAGTATAACATTAAAATACAGCAAATTRGTAATTAGAAGAACCGTAATTTTAATTATACTTAAATATGTATGTATATAAATACCTATCTTTAAAGACATGTTTAAATAAAATAATTCCATTTTTTTTAAACATGCCTTTTTGCCTGGTTTTCAGTTCTGTTGTAAGGCCACTAGAAAGGAAAYGAGGAGGGGCATAGGCTGTTTAAAKAGAAAAGTTGTGAAAAGAYAGGGCATTTAGAGAAAAAATAGACTTTGTGTGCAGCTGAGTGTTATACTGACTGAAACTGCATTTACAGTGTAGTCGTTCTGTTGTGTCTGTGCTGAACTCGTCCAGGCTGGATGACCATCCTGCTCCTTGGGTGCTACCCTGATGGTTTAGGCCACGGTGCACGAGAGTGATGAAGTTTTCAAGTGGTTTCTGGGGTGCAGAAGGATGTRTTTCTGGTTGGATTATTCTGTAAGTCACTGAAATGTCTTCCCTTAGGTTTCACGGGATCATTTCTCGGGAGCAAGCGGATGAAATCCTYGCTGGCGTAGAAGGAGCGTATATTCTTAGAGAAAGCCAGCGGCAACCCGGCTGCTATACCCTTGCTCTCAGGTAAATGCTGTTTTAGTAGARCCTTACAGTTCCAATGTAAATGTGTTTAATGGAGGGGTTTCTATTTTGAGTGAAGTCTGTCTCCACAGTTACTCAGAGCGCTGCGTGATATCAGAGTGCTTTTACACCTCTTGTCAGCAGTTTGACCATCATAGCGCTGCAGCCATCCAGTCCCTCCTTCAGCACTTGGCTAGGAAGTCCTTTTTCAGAAGCAGATTGTGCCCATTTTCAGATTTTTTTTTAACCTAGAGCTAAATTTTGTAAAGATGGAGCTTCTCCATGAAAACTGAGGAATACCGAACAGGAATGTGTCCTAGTAGAGGATACAGCCAAGAGGACACAGCCCTCTGAGCTCAGTGATGTGTGGTGTGCAAACATTGACAACTGTCTGTGATAATAACTCCAAATAAACCTGGAAAATCATGGATTCCAGAAGCTGAAAACTGGCAGTTTCCTTCCCCAATAAGAACCTGAGTTTGYTGTAGAAATGCCTTGTGAAGCATGGGATGCTGCTGCTCAAAGAGTCTGCTWCTGAACTGAGTGAAAAATTCAGTGGGAACAAAAGGTACAAACTCACTGCCCCTCACAGTGCCTTTCCTAGCKTAGCTGTGTCACTCAAAACCTGCTCACTCAGGTCTGAAATGGACTGTGTTTTAGTGGCAAGAGGACAAGATATTCGGTTGGATTTTGACAAAACAAGCTCCCTGGCAATATTTTGCAATTTGTATAGCATTATTGCTCCTGTGAGATATACACAAACTGAAAGTYTACATTTTTACTCTTCTGGTAAACCATGAGGAAAAATCCTTAAAGGAATTATCCCAAGTAGCTGTGATACAGTGCTGAAATCATGCTTAGAATTTGTATTGATGTGCAGATGGTGAAGCTGGAAAAGCTGGTGAGTCATGCCAACTAAAAAGTGGTGTAAATTAAAACCAATTTGTATGTCAGCTGAAAAAGAACAAACACAATTTTTTAGGATTTTGGGGAGAGATTTCAAAATGAAGAATAAAAAAAATCATAAAGGGTAAGAATTATGGCAAAATGCCTATTGTTTGGATGAAACAACATGTTTTCTAAATCCATCTGGATAATTATTTGTAGAATCAAAAACTGAATTTAATTATAAACTGGGATTTCATATGAAAAAATGTAGGCAAAAAATAAGAGGCTTAAACCATGTGATCTGAAGGCTGAACAAAGTGTGCAAAGACACACAGTTTTGATGCAATATAAGGACCATTTGACACARTATCATATCTCTGAATGCTTCAATCAATAACGGGACTGAAGCTCAGTGTCACAAACTGAATGTGCTACTACAGCACTGGGATTATTAAAGCACGCAATAGATTACACCTGCTGTAAATAGGGCTAGAGTTTTCCCACAAAAGTTTGGATATGGGCCCTGAATMAGGATCTTGATCTCCCTGGCTTCASATTCGKATTTTCATTACTTGGTGGATGTCCATCTCTTTGTTGACTGGAAATATACCCATATGTGGTTAAGTACCCACTTTCTGCACCTCAAAAATGCTTCAGGATGGAAGAACCTTTAACACAATCTGAATTCTCTCTCTCTTTTTCTTCTCTCCCTCTGTTTTTCTTCTGGTGTTTGCAGATTTGGTAACCAGACCTTAAACTACAGGTTGTTCTATGATGGGAAGCACTTCGTTGGGGAGAAAAGATTTGAGTCAATCCATGATCTGGTTACAGATGGCTTGATCACACTGTATATAGAAACAAAGGCTTCTGAGTACATTTCCAAAATGACAACAAACCCCATCTATGAGCACATCGGATATGCCACTTTGCTTAGAGAAAAAGTGTCCCGAAGGCTGAGCAGAACAAAAAATGAGTCAAGAAAAGCAAGTGTAACAAGTGAAGAAAATACTCCGGTTGAAAAGGTAAGTTAAACATTCAGTTAAACATTTTTGTAATTAATACCAGTCTTTCTATCAAGACAGGAAAAATTATTTTGTCAGAAGACCTGTTTCTATATTTCTATACTTTAATAAGTATTGCTATCCCACTGCAGAGTTTACATCCTGTTAATATGACCTTGGCTCCCTGCTAATATTTGTTTGGAGCTTATGAGGAAAACTTTCTAGTAAGTACCAAATGCAAATGTTTTCACCATGTGATGTATGGGTATATGCCCTTTAACGTAGGAGCTGCCTATAAAATTGGTGACAGGTTGTGTTTGTGCATKTATACTCAAGCATTTTCCACAACAGGATTATGAATCTGGTTCCCACTGACCCTTCACCACAGAGCTCAAGTTTGTTACCTTTCTGTGCATTATCTGAAGCTCCTCTTCTCTGCCAAGCCTTTGGTGGATGGGTCTCAAATTGGGATATTGTGTGTTTTCTTTCCTTCTCGTGGATCTGAAATTGGGGTGTTGTATCTTTGCCTCCATTTCTTCTTGCTCTTCTCATTTGAAGTGGGCTTTCCTTGGTCTCCTTCTTTCGTGCACCCGTATCYCATAGCATTCTATGGACCAGAACTTACATGATGATAAAGTGAGAATTTTGTGCAGTTAGCAATCATCTGAAAATGTAAAATAAGAAATTATTTTACATATGAGAAACAGCCTTGTAAGCAGTGACATGTGGGTATTTTCATTTCCCAGGTGGTAAGGCAGCAAGAGCTGTCAAACAAAACTTTTTTTTTTGAGTCTGGTCCTTGTGCTGAATTGACTTAGTGACATTTGTTAAGTGTACTTTTGCAGTGTGACTGTTGATTTTAGTGTTCAACATGCTGGGCAGCTAGTTGGGAACTAGAGCCAGCTTGTATTTGGAAAGCAGGGAGTGAATTTCATGTCATATAGTCATGGTGAATATGAAAAGAGATCAGATTTTTTATGTGCATCCTCGTCTCTAGAACATTTGTGGCAGAATTATTTGTTGGGTTCACATATCTGCAWTGGCTGATTATACACTGGTTTGGATTTTCTTAATAATAATTGCTTGAGTAACAGTTCTGACATGTAAACCTATTCATCCTCCATTACAGATTAATTCCATTAACCATGACCTTTTTTAGGGAAGGTCTTTACTGATGCAGAGAAGGCCTTTGGAGGACTGTATGACAGTTCTCCATTCAAATGTTATTTTCAAAATGAATCCACTGGTGACAGTAGCTTTTGCTTCAATTGTGTGGTATTGTAATATCCAAGAGGAGTAGATGCCATTGGGACATCCAATGCTCATTCAGTTGACTCCTGTGATTGGTCACTGGTTGGTTTTGAATGCTGTAACAGGCAAAGGGARTTTTTACTTTATTTGAGGCACAATAAGAAGTAGACATAGTGCAGTGTGACAGACCTTTTCTCTGTAGSTGAGCAAATGGTCCAGAGGGTGTTCTGGAACTGGATCATTACTGGAATGACTGTAAATATTATTACATTCAGKTAGTATAATAAAGCAATTATGATGATTGAAAACCATGCTACATTCTCTAAGAAAGCAGAAGAATTTGTTTTGCACAAGGAAAAATACAATTTTAAACTTGTGTTTAGTTTTGCTTACAGTTCTTGCAGTTGAAGAGCAAGTCCTTTGTAATTCTGAAAGTGCTCTCAGAGCCTTCAGAGGGGTTAGCTCTGGTACCAAATATTCCATAACAGATTGTGATTTCTGTTKTACTTGGAGTTGGATGCCATTCTTCAGGCTGGGCAGCTTTAAATAGGTATTGTAAAAACCYTTTTAGACCAACAGAAGGCAAACCATCGCTGAACCCTGGCCTCTCTTGTTCACCACCACCTTTTACTGAAATACGGTTTTATGCAGCTACACATGGGTGACAGTAGCAAACAGCTCTGGATTAAAACTGACTCCATCAGAAGAAAAAATACATGAGTTTTCTGCTAGATCCGCTTCATTTGAGTGGAAAWGCAGACAGAGGAGAGTGTAAGACTCTTCCCTGATGACAGCTCAAGTGGTTTAATGTGAGACGAGTGCTGCATTGCTAGTTCCAGGTACCTGTGTTTGAAAATGTTTGGAGTGGATGTAACGCACTGGCAGTAGTGAAAACACCTCTGGACCTCATTAGTGATTGTATTAGGGCTTCTTTTGTCTTGCTGCTGAATGAAATTCAGGTGTTTAGAGCATAATTTACCTCTGAGGTGGTTCATAATGTGAAAAGCTTTGGCCTATAAGGACTTGTATTCATCCTGATTTCTGTACATGCAGGCAGCAGCAGCTCAAGGCTGGGCTCTGTGGCTGTGCTGTCATGTAAAAATATCTGGCTTTAGCTAAGCCACTACACTGTTGGCAACCCTCTCTGCCTTCCTCCCACTGAGGGGAAGAGCAGAAGGAGGAATAGCAGCTGTTTCTAACATATTTTTCTTGCCAGGAGGAGTAGGAGCAATCACAGCTACAAGAGGAGTGGGGCTAAATAGACAAGGGGATCTGCTCAGGCTGTAGACCTGATGCAGCAGCTGAAGCCTCTGTGTTGATGATTAGAAGCAATGGGCTTCTCTACCAGCAGTTTTCCATTATCTCATGGAAATCCATGTGAAAAAAAAGATTACAGCAACTAAAATATTAGCAACGAAAAGAAAAGAGCTCACAAAAGTCTGCATGGTGAAGCCTACCATAGCTGCTTTTAATTCATATGCTCCTGGGGGAAGTCATGAGAAGTTTGGTAGCAGGCAGAGACTCAGGGGTCATCTTCCCTTTTGCTCCTCACAGTAGCCTCAGATAAAGTGTGGACTGGGCTTTGGAATAAACTAGAGACTAATTGAGCATTTGTCAGTACTAACAAATACGGATAAAACATGATAAAGGGAATTTCATGTTTGTTTTTATATAAACCTTAGGAATCCTCTAAAATGGAAGAATATTATGAAGAGGTGGTAGTTCAGGGAGAGTTCTATCAGATATTTTGCTTGAGGCTGCCATGTGTTGGACAGCATTTTAGACAAAGGCCGTGGTTTGCCCAAAAGTCACAACCTCCACCCACTGCAATAATTCCAGTAGATTTCAGACCCCAAGAAATAAGTTAATGAATATTCAGTATGACGTTTTCCTGCAAAATAAATTCTTTGCTGAATGTGTGAAAAATAATTCATCTTTTTTTTTCCTCTGGCCAGCTGAACAGATAAAATACTAAAAAATAAGATTACTGAGCTGGTTTACTTGCAAGTGCTGCCTAGAGTGTTTTGCATGATCCAGAAATGATGGGGAAAAGCCATACATGCAGGACAGAAACTTCCATTATTTCTCAAGAGGAGGATGARAATTCAGTGCTCTAAGGTTAATCACCAGCACTCTTCTAAGAAATTAGGCTCCTTACAAGGGAGATTTTGYTTCATACTGGAACTAATTCCAGAGTGTGAAAGTGCAGCTCAAGGCATTCATCTCCTCAGTGGGTTTTTTAACACYATCAGGGAGTGTGCTCGTTCTGCCGCCTCCCACTTTGACAGCGAAGATTATTCCGTGTCCCTGTCACTCCAGTGCCACCGCTCCCGTGGGGTGGGTCAGCAGAGGGGGGCACCGAYGCACAGGCTGGCAGGAGGAGCCGGCAATCAGAGGAAATGTCTTGGTACTGCCTGGGGTACTTGTCTGTTCCCATAATGATCATTTCTTTGAGGTTGTAATTAGTGGAGTCATGCCCATTCCAGAACGGGGATGTGATAATTGGGTTGGATTAAGCTGTTGTTTTTCATGCTTTTTTATCCAACGTTTTTTATGTCGGGCCTAAGAAAACATTTATGCTTTAAGATATTTAATGCTGGTGTTCCATCCAAAAGTTATTTCTGCCTGACTTTGAAGAGGTGCTTGATTTGTAGACACAAATTCTAAATTTTAGTCTGAATAGTGTAACAGATCTTTAATCTGAAAGGAGCCACAATGATTTTTAGGAATGAAGCATTGTGGGAGAACAGCATGCTGCAAATACTTTCTTAGGCAGTTGTCATTTTAACAGGTTCATTGATCCAGGTTCAACAAGGATTTTGGATAGAGAGAGAGAATTTTTGTGCAAAGAAAATTTGTTGATCATATGTTGTCTSTTTAAAGCTGTGATTTAGGCGCGGGCAAGTTGTGATCGTAGGTTTATGTTTGCTCTACTTATGGAATGCTGACTTTGGGCAAATGAACACATCCTAGAAGATGTAGGGCAGATAAGTACCTGGTACTRGTACCTGGTAAACCCTGTAATTAATTACCAGTAGTTCAAGTTAATGGTGAATGTAGGAGAAGTATAACCTGCTGTAAGCAATTAATCTTCACATATAGGAGAAAAAAAAAATGCAGTAATCTGTTCAGTAAAATATTTACTTCTGAAACATTTATTGCCATCGCGTTTTCCTGCCGATGCTGCCCTTGCCAAGTCAGCAGTCTTTGTGTCACAGACAAGGAGAAAATAATACTTCTTTCTAATCCTACCTCAGCAATTGTAATTTGGAAAAATATATCTGAGGAATTAAAATGTTGGAAGTAAATGCAAGCTGTAGTTTCATTAATGCTCTGATCAGGTAAAAGCTGTTGCAGACGCTGATGGAAAGCCATCCTCGTTCCCCAATCTTGCACTTTGAATCCCATACCTGTGACCTGCCCCGTGCACTGCTGCAGCCACCCCGTGCCTGGGATGGGAGCTGGAGGCTGTGACACCGTGCCCTGKGTCAGACAAAGGCTGGCCCACCACTTGTTTCTTTGCTGTGCTGTTCTGATGAGAACAGCAGGCTGGAGTTAAAGAAAACACTTGGCAGTGTTTGCACTTGAACTGTTTGCAAAAAAAGAATGATCTTAATCTATCTGAAAGAGGACAAACTGTTGGTAAGTGCAGTAAAGATTAAGGAAGGCCTTTCCAGTGCCAGGTCTCTGCTTACTTGGGTCCTGGCAAAGCTCCCATCAACTTCTCTCCTAGCTGGATCTGGCTCAGTCAGTTCAAACATACTGGTTGTACRTGAAATATGAGTTTGCTTGGAGCCTGGGCTGGAGTGCTTGTTCTGCTCTCTGGCTGCAAGTACATGCCAGCAGCAGCACGAGGCATTTAGCAATGATGGTCTGCACAGAGCTGCGCAGAGTTTGAGCTGAACCAARAGTTTAACGGAGTCTTAAAGGCAGGGCACCACAGAAAACTCTGTGTTTGACACGGTAACCTCTATATATCTGCTGGAACTCATAACTGGGCATCTGAAATGACAGAGCACACAGTTAATGCTGCAGCTAGAGCTAAGGAGCTGAAATTATTARCATATTATGGAGTCTGGGAGCCTGTAGATTTCCCTGGCAGAAAATCCCACACCAGTAATAGACAGATAAGAAAACGATTCCTATTAAGGCAAAGGTGACAGAAAAGGAAGAATAACTCTGCTAGAAGCTGATATTACTGTCCTCATTAGCCATGCTGCTCACACACAATTTCCCATAGAAGAAATGCAAGACTTCCAGGAAASACTATTTTCTAACAACCCTTAATTGGAGATGTAATCTGGTTACGGAACTAAATTTTTAGGGGCAGTGAAGGTTTTCTTACATCAAAATTGTACAAGAGGCAGTCAATTTTAAGACAAGCTCTGGTTTGGTTGAATTTTTATAGGTATTTGACACTTTTACATTGTTATTCACACCACATCCCTTCCTGAARGCTTTTTAGCCTCATCTTACAACTCCATTTTTGTCTCTTCATTGAGTTTCCTACAGGTACTGCTATTAGCCAACAATAAAGAAATCTTTTCAGTCTTTCATTTATTYGTTATTCTTCCCATTCTGCAGCTTCTCTAAACCTCTAATGATCCTATTACAGATTGTTAGATAGTGTTTAATTCTCTGCTGGGATGTCTATCCAGATGTTGAGCGTTTCTTTCCACAGGAGGGCTGCAGGGTGCTGTGCCCCAGCAGCAGATCCTGGGGTTAAGAAGGTGGTGAGCAGAAACATCTGTTCCTGCAGACTCTGGGCTGGAAAGACACTGATGATTTGACACGGTGTGTTTTCCATCGCCTTCAACTCGCTGCTTTTTGCAGCATTCTTGCTCAGAGCAAATTAAAATGCTCAGTTCTACATGGATGTTAACAACCCACCGTCATCTTTTATTAGGGGTTACAGTCACACTCCTGTGTGCATAGCCACAGAATTCATGAGGGACTTCTCCCTGGCAGTACTGATTTTGCCCAKAAGATGCTCAGACACCACGCTGATAAAAAGCAGCATAAAGCCTTACACAAAGGTGGCCTTTATCTGCAGGGTTAAGTAATACGTGCAGTGATAAAAGGTGTGTGGCATTTTTGCRGCTGGAAGCAACAAACTAATACATCAAAATGACTTTGGGAATAATGAGTTCCTTTCATCAGTCACTCAGGCTTGTCCTGCAAGAGTAGTATTCTACACACAGGTTACCACATGTACATACTTAATTGTAGCATGCCTTGACATGAGTACTTAACTACATACCTGTCTTCTTTAAATAACTGTTAGCAATTCAGTAGTGATTCCATCCAGAATACTCTGGTATTATACCACAGCAAGGAGGAGTTTATATTAATGYAGTAGGCCTACCAGCATAAAAATTGTAGTAAATTTTTATTTCAAATGACAAACAGCATCATACCAAAAAATATATTTGGCTGATGAKTTTCTTTTGCCCTTCAAAGTTGGCTTTTTTTTTGTATTTTCCAGCTGTGTCTCTTTGCAGCTTTTTGTCTGATTAATGCTTYATAAATATAAAATAGACACTTGGAGCTACCAAAGTAAAATCATGTAGTGTCTTTTTTAATACCTTCCCTCTGGCTGTCCATGTTTATGCACAGGAAAAGGGACACTGCTTTGTAGTTGACTATGGTGCTCCAAACTATTACCTAATATTTAGCTGGATTAAACAAGGATTTTTGAAAGGAATAATTTGTATTCATTATAACAGTAGTGGAAATCAAGGAAATCAAGAGAAAGAGAGGTTCCATAGCAAAGTATTTGCTTTATTGTGCTGTTAACATCTCTCCAGGTTCCAGGTTTATGTTATTCTTACAATCATSTTAGAATTCATGACTTTTGCCTTAAGCAGAATAAGTGATGTGATTATGCCCGGAGAGAGCTTGTAAGTTGGAGACAATACTGATTTACACAAATGACATGATGCAATAGGGATAATCTGATCCAAATGCTATTGAATTAAGGGGAAGACCCCCAGCGATTTCACTGAGACATGGAACAGTTCAGGGCATTGCTAAGCATATGGAGCAAAGGTAAATATCGAGTTTGTTACCACCATAGTGTTTCCCAATMCAGTGTTTTTGAAMGACAGCCARATGGAAGCRATGTGAATATCACAACWAGGTTGAAATTTTCTCAGATGACAATTTCAGTTTAGTACTAAAAATTATTCAATTCACCAGTTTATAGTACTCCTAAGGCAAATGCCACTTGGCTCTTCAAGTACAGTACTGTGTAACTGCAGCTAGGCTCTGCTGAATTCATAAATTAATCCTTTCCTCTTGGGTATTTTCCTCTTATGATCTTAYTAATAACTCTAGTAAAGCTAAATGTTTGTTGCATGAAAAATCATGCTTAGTTCAATGTACTAAAAATAAAAACTTATATGAGGGTGTATTATCTTGGCTTTTATACTCTACACAGTTTGATAGCATTAAATGCATATAAACAAACTTCCACAAGGATTGGGATGGAGCCTTCAGCATAAACATTTTATTTGTCTAGCTGCTGGAAAATGAAAAGGCATTTTTTAAATAAAAATCTACACTTTATTATCTTGCATGAATTTTGAGACACTACGTAGGAATAGGCAYTTACAAGCACCTTCAAACTGCCGTGTTTTTGATATTGGAAGACAACTTCTTAAATGTGAGATTAACTTCTGTTAGTGGAGGACTTGGAATTAGTGTCAAAAAGAAAGTATTTAAATTGTGAGTAGTATTTTTCCTTTATATTTTGATTATAAAATAAATATTTTAGGTGATGTGCATGTCTAGGTCATGCAGTGGCTTAACTGATTATAAGGAAAAAAATAACATGTCCTCTGTGTTCATGCCAGATAWGACAAGAAGTGATAGGACTGAAATACAGTGATGAACATTGCAGGTTAGCTATTAAGGTAGAAAAAGAACAATGAAAGTCTGGGCTAGAGTGCCTGAGGGGGTGACAAAATGTCCCTCATCATAAGGCATAGAAACATATTAGAAAACATCTGGCAGGAATGGCACAGAKAGCATGGATACCTGAGGCAGGCAGGAGAAAAACGTCTCACAGTACCTTCTAGTCCTATTTCTCTGTGGTTTTCTCTGTCTGAAAATATATTATCTAGGCTAGATTCATCTTGGCTAGATGAAGACAATGTGCTAATGTAGCTAAGGGCCTGTTATTTGATTCCTCTCCCTGGGAGGAGTGGGCATTCAGCCTTCAGTTCAGAATTGCTGTTGCTCTGAGACATTGACTGCAGCCCCAGTCCTGGTATCCAAGGTTTTTCATCTGGTCTCTCACCACAGAGACAGGTTAAAAGCCTGCACCCACATCCTGCTGCTGGGATACTGRGAATCCAGGTGCAGGTGTCTCCCTGGTCACCTTTGGGTTGGGTTCAGCAGCTAAAAATCAGGCACAGTCTGAGCTAACAGAGCTTGACTGCGCTGCCGGGTGGGAGAAGGCAGCAGCCTGGGTCAAGGGACAGCTGGTAGTGGCCACGTGAAGCTCGTGCTGTCACTGTCCTCAGCTGAGGTTTGACTACAGAGTTCTGGAACCACTAATTTTTATAACTGCTCAAGTTTGGAAAAAAAAGAATGCTGTGGGGTGACAAGTACAACTGGCAATGGTGGGCTTTTCCTTGTGATGCACTCTCAGCCCTGGAGAACAGCGGGACTGCGCACAGTCRTCAGCATGGGTTATAAAGAAGGAATGCTGCCAGTTAGACTTGATTGYCTTTTTGATGGATTTACAAAAGTACTGAATGAAAAGAATGCAGCAGATGCAGAATAATTGGATTTTTAGTAAMGTAGTACAATCTCTCATGAAACTGCACTCTTGACATTAATTCAAATTTGGTTGGCTCATGAACATGGTTACATGGACCAAAAATAGGTAGAGGCATTTCAAGCAAAGAATAGAGACAGACAGCAACTTGATGATCAGGGGGAGAGTGGCTGATGAAGTATTGCAGGGACAGGAGTTTCATTAAAGGTTTTTTTTGATCTGGAAGAAGTGCAAACAAGACATTACCGAAAACTCAGGACAGTTTGTGCTATGACATCACTCAGTACAGGAATTTCATCCCTAGGAACATAATGAGTGTCCATGAGAGAAACATCAAGAGAATCTCTACTAGGATTTGTAAAAAGACAATCTGGCATGTTTTAAGCACGTAGAAAGGAGCCAAGCCACATATCTGCAGTAGCTCTTCTCTGGGGAGGGTTGTTTGCATTTAAGCCAGGTGTGCCACTCTCAGGCAGGGGCTGGAAGTGACGAAGGAGAAGATTGCTGTAACTTCAAGAGAAATTGAATCTCTTGAAGAAAATYTTCACTGCTTGGGCAGATGTTACACCTTAAAAACCTCTTTCTCTGATTTTTGCTGGTTCATGTATCAAAACGATACGAATTGTTGTGGTAACTCCTTCCCCTCTGGCAAGCTGTAAACTAGAATTAGTGCTTCACCTCTCCAGAATAATTCTGCCCTTTAGGTAGGGAGATATGGRAAGTCTGTGCCAGGTGCCATTTAGKTGGTGGTGCRGGGCAGYTTTTCTGAAGCCTGTCAGGCTTGTTTGRGACCTTGACAGCAGGGATGACCCTCTCAGGTCTGTTTTCAGTGCCTTCTKCATTGCTCATKGCAGTCAGAGCTGTGGGCTCCTCAAAAAAAGAAGGATGGGCTGGGAGTGTAGCTTGGCAGAATTTATCAGGAGCAAAACAGAAGCTGAGACAGGGTTTTTGTGGGGGAGGGAGGGGGAAAATCTGGAGAAGGCATCTGCAGATAACTCTGTACAATCTAGACTTGCAGGGCGCAGCTTGGGAGGAATCAATCAAGATGATTTTTGAATGAATTTGTCACAATTAAACACTAGGTGGCATGTTTACTTAAGAGTTTCCGGGGACTGAATGAGGGTATCTTGCTCTGCTGACACCAACGCGTGCTTGTGCAATGAGTGGTTTCATGGGAACATGACCATCTGATGCCTTTTTTTAACAATAAGCATTCATCT
Organism: Malurus melanocephalus; assembly: GCF_030028575.1. Taxonomy (NCBI): domain Eukaryota; kingdom Metazoa; phylum Chordata; class Aves; order Passeriformes; family Maluridae; genus Malurus; species Malurus melanocephalus. The sequence continues at coordinate 2,754,728 of NW_026623285.1, forward strand.
TGTTTTTAAAAAAAACGTGACACAATGACACCATTGCTTACTTCAGCTTTAGAGTTTRTCTTCAGCTTCTCAAAGCCACTTTTGTTTTAAAACACAGATTATGAAATGCAGTGTTGTAGGGAATAGGTGTGTACATGGCAATGATCCTACAGCAGAGTCCAGTCTCAGAGGACTTTTGTAAATAGCGATAGGGGTTAGGACATCATAAGATTTACTTGTTTTACTTATCTGAAAGGCTAATCTAGGAATATATAATGCATTTGAAAATTCAAATGAGGAAAACCCRAAATTTATCCTTAAGTGAATGAAAAACACGGCTTTTGATTTCAGAGCTGGGATTTTAAAGTAATGGCATCCGGTGGTTCGGGCTAAGTACTCATTGGCAGAAAATATTTTTTTATACTGCATGTCTGTGTGACACCTCTCACATCAGCTAGGCTGTAGTTTTATGTATATTGTTGCTTCTGTATCGGTGAAAGAAGAAATGCAACTATCTTCTCTTGTGTGAAAAAATGCCTCATCTCACAGTTCATCATTGAGAAAAACCAGGGCCACAGCCATCACCAGGGCAGAGCACTTTGGTCTACCAAAAAAATACTATTTAGTATGTCGGCTCTAAAAATTCTTGTTTCTTGCTATGCTTATTTTAAGAAGACAAACAGATCATTTGGACTAACTGCAGATGCTGTGAAGATAAACTGTTTTCATACAGGAGATATCCATATTGCTGGTTGCACAGGTTTTTGCAGCCCTCCCTGGAAAGAACTTGTAAATCCCCCACCAGCAAGAATTCTGGGATGAATTCTATTGTCTGTCAGTCTGCTGTGCCACAGCTCCTGTGTGGACCTCTGAGTTGACAAAACTGGTTTTAGCTGTTGACTGTGAGCTCTTACAAACAAGGCTGGCCATATAAAACGGGAGCTAAATGCGTAGGGGTGTGTCATTATGCCAGTGCTGAGGAGTGTGGAAAATAGACCTTGCCATGGGAACAGAATTGTGGGAATAGATCCTCTGCTTGCCTAGCACCAAGTGTGTCCCAGATATGCCTGATGTTGGAATTAGATGATCTTTAAGGTCCCCTCCAACCCAAACCATTCTATGATTCTGTGGTTCTATGATTTTAACAGCTTGCCTTAGGACATCAAAGCTGTGTCCAAAGCATCTGTGCTCTGGCAGCAGAAGAGWCTTTGTGGTTTGTACCACAAAGATGAATTTATGCCTGTTTTCATTTTCAGTGGTTCTGATGCCCATATTCTGTAAGGGGTTTTATGTCTGTTRTTTTTGCAGACCTCAGGAAAATACAAATAGACCAGCATGCAATTTGGGTAGGGAGCAGCTGTCCTGCATGTCCATGGCTGGATCCCTGGATGCTGCTGGGCTACATTCATAAAACTGTGCTTTATGACCTAAGTACATAGAGAGACACCTGGGAAACACTTTCAAATAAATTAATTCTATTTATTTATATATTTTAGGAAGTAGAGGAAAAATAATTTTCCTCTATTTCCCTCTTCCCCTTCCTTTAATCCAATCAGTGGACTATCCTAAATCCATCTGGTCTGTAATGCATTGCTGAATGTGAAGCCAAGTGAATTTGCAGACAGAGCTTAAGGCATTTCCAGAGTGGCTGAAAATGAAGTATACAGCCAGAGATTGGACTAAAGAGAGTATTTTCAAGGACATTKTTCACTTGGTTTAGTTTCTCATAGGCCTCAAAGTACTAGGAATTAAGAGAAAAGTCTGGATTGTGATTTCTTTGTGGGCTGGCAGAATCCCAGTTGAATAGAGTCAAGTCATCATGTGATACTATTTGCTTTTTATGAGACACTGCATTCAATGCAGGATTCATATAACTTCCACATGATACTTGGTAGGAAATTTTTCCATGTGTGTTTTTTTTTTAATGAGCTCTCTATTCAGTGGCTCGTTTCCTTCTCCATATGCAAGCAGTGTATAAGCTCCGTATCATCCACCTATAGACATTGAATTTCATTAGAAAATACAAAACCTCTCATTTCTTTACGTTGCAAATTTTAAAAAAAATAAAAATAAAAATAAAAAAAAAGACGGCTAGGGTACCTGTAGCATTTTCTTCCTTTGCAGGTCACAGTGTGTGCTTTCAAACAAAGATGTGATATTGCCCCGGCTGAAATGAGAACAAGYGGTGTTGCTGGGTGACAGTCATGGGGAGATTAAAGCCCTGTGCATTKTAACAGGGGTGGAGTTCAGACATCTACCTGCTGAGTGTCTTTAAAGTAGAATTTTGTAATGGGAATAACTTCAGTTATTCCACTAAGTTTGGTTTAGTATCTAGAGTTTCTACTCCATAAACAGAACATCTCACTCACAGCAAGAGTTTGGAATTGGGAATRTGTTACTGTGTCAGTGCCTGGGCTGTCTATGGAGTAATAAATATTCGTATCTTCTCAAACTTAGAAGAGCCCTCTTTAGTGCTAGCAAATGGAAATGGTGAGCTTTATCCTTCTGCAAGTTATATTTGAGGTAGAGRACTGCAAATGAAGGGACAGTGACTAAAATGTTAATACTTTTCCAGTTTATTGTCAATTTTCCTTCTAAAACGACTAGAAGTACTTGAACAAGGGTAAGAATCATGACAATATTAAGAAAGAGGAGTTCAAAAATTTCAGCCATCGGCAGCTTTTCTGATTGTATGTAAATTGGATTAACAACTGGAGAGGTTTGCACTCTAACACCACCACCTACTTTTATCTTGTCAGGTCTTGCTAAGAATAATTTGGTATTTTGAATAGTTGTATGTTTAGAGATGTGTGCAAGAATGCAGAAAAAGTCCTTACTTTTTTATTATTTAATATTAGTATTTAATATTCCAGTAAACAAATTAAAAACAAAGTTAACGCAGTATCTGATAGCACTTCCAATCCAATATAACATTATCAGAGCCAATTTAGAAAAAAAAATCTGTTCCTGTAGATTTTTTTCTATTTTTTCCTTGTATAAAAATTTAGCAGATAAATTTGTGCATAGAAAATGAGTCTTGATATTCCCAGCTTCATATGACTTTTAAAAATGCAAGTTCCACACCATCCTCAAAGAAAAAAAAATAAATACAGTAGAATCTGGTAACAGCATAACTGAATGTTTATTGCAATAGGGAAGATGTATTTTTCACAAGGCTTAAAAAGGAGCCAAGAGAGGGGGAGGATGTCTTTGTGCCCTGAAAAAGAGGAACTGGCAAATAGGAAACAGTTCTGTAATAATTCACGTGGGACTGTGGAGCATTTTGGATTAGCTATGCACCACAGGGAATACTAGTTTATCTTTTTATTGTTGTTGTTCTGCTCACAATTCAGTGCGTTCCAAGATGCTATCCATGGCCTTTTGGGGAATAATTACATTTTTCACTTGATCTGTAATTTAGTAGYTGGAACAAGAAGACAAAAGGTTATTTGGAGCTGACCTGACAGCCAGGAGGCTGAAGTGCTGGCATTAGTCTGCCTCTGACAGGTCTATGCCTCATATTTCATCTATGTGCATGTTTATGATCTATTTAAAAAGCAAGAAACATASTAAAAAGAATTCTCAGCCCACACACAGGTGCTGGCAAAATGCACAGTAAGGAGTACTGAACTGCCTGTTTTATTTTCAGCAGGACATCCTTTTGTGGGGGAAGGCGCTGGAGGTTTTTTTTTTGTCTTGCTTTCTCTGAACCTAATGAAAGTTAYGGTCACACAGAGCATCAGAGGATGCCTTTTTTCTACCGTTAGCAGTACATATTCTGTTGAACTTGAATCCATACTACTGAGCTGGTTGTCTGCCTTGCCATTGCCATTTTTACACTGCCCAGTTGGTCCCTCAATGGGCCTCTGTAYTGAAAACCTGTTGTGTTGTTGTCTTTGGCATTTGCTAGCGAAATAAGGGGAAGTTCTTCACTGTCTGCCCTTCACCTCTGTAGGGTTAGGTGCTGTAGACAGATGAATTAATGTCTGTATCTCAGCAGTTGGTGAAATTCCTCCTCGAGGCTTCCACTAAGACGTTATCTCTGCTGCTATTGCACAGGGGACTTTACATGTGGACACTTTCATCGATTCACAGAAAGGAAGAAAAAGATACACAAACTGTGGCTTTAGGACAGAAATGCAGATCTGTCTTGCTCAAGAGGGATGTGTCTGCTCTAACTGGCTGTTGCAATTAAGTTTGTTTTGTAAATACGGTCTCATGATGGTTTATTTGGAATAGTAATATTGATATGCAATGTATTTTGTATACCTGACTGCTCACWGAAGTCATTCTGTAGAGGAGGGAGTGTGGTGGGGGGATGTTAAAGAGGCACTCTTGTGCTGATGGAGCTGTCACTAAAGGTCAGGGTACCCAAGCATGTCTCCATGACAAAACCAGGCCTATTTTGGCATTGTAGTCAGGGCCAGTGAGGTGTTGCAGCCAACGACTGGGATAAATCCCAACAGAAAAGTACAACCTCCAGCAGATTTTCTTTTCATTAACATCTCTTTATTGATCTCAGTGGCAAACGCAGAAAAGACAGCTATTGTGAAGAAACTACAGAGCCATAAGAGACAGAAACAATAGCATAAATGGCATAAAAAGCTTAGAAAAAAATTGCTTAGTGTTCTCAGTCATCAGCTTTTTTCCTTGAACTTTCTTCAGTGGCTCAATGGCAAAGTCAAAACATTTTGCCTTAATTACACTTTTATAGATGTCTTGATACTTCACACTTGTGGATCGAAAAACTGCAGAATTTTTAATACATCTATATAGGTAGGAGTAAGACAAATACAGAAGAGAGAGTGCAACACATTTCATTAGGTTTAGTTGCCAAAGCCTGAATTTTCAAATTCCCCTGACTTTAAAGAATTTTTCCCGAGATGMGTACATAAGCATGTGGTTTGCATCTAAACATAGCAACATAGGGGCGTGGTGAGCCTTTGGCTGTGGACATTGAGATGGGAGCAAGGTTTGAATGCAGCAGCTTTTGGCTCTTGGTTCATCCCTGGGTTCAACAGGTCCCATGGCCTCAGTTTTTCAGCTCTGAGTAAGATTTCACAGTGTTTGCTTAGGAGACACTTTGTAAATAGAGTGCCCTTTTTCCAGTTAAYGTTTTGCAGCTTCCTCATCTATGGCTTTGCTAAGGCCTCGTGGGTGTATCTCCGGTAATGGTGCTTTGAGCTTTACCTTCCTCAGCTTTGGGCCCTTCCATTCAAGTCTAATTACTTGCTTTTACAGGGCTTTACTTTTTTTCTCTCGAAATCAAGCTTGAGAACTTTTGGTGGTGTAATAAAGGAGTCCAGGGAACTTTTTCTGACAAATGAGATTGTCCAAACCAGAAGCTGGGGAGACCGATTTTGAAATAATCTCTAAAATAGTTAAAACCATGGATGTGGTTAGATTCCATATCTCTTGAAGGAGACACTTCAAGACAAAGAACTATGGTTGACTCTAAACATGTGGTCTCTATATGTCCCATAGCAGTAATCAATTTTTTCTCTATTTTTTTTTATACAAGTGCTGTGCTGTCACTTCAGGAGAAGTTCTGCTGCTCTGTTCAGAGGGAAAGACAATAAAATTGAAYATTGGGCTGTGCTTCAGCCTCTTCCATCAGGCAAGAGGGACAGGAGAGGCAGTGACTGGTAACTGMACTGGCTGCCCTCCTGAGCTGATGGGCAACAGGAATATGGGAACACTGGGATTTTAGAAAGCCCCATTTACCAACTATGGCAGTCACTACCAGTTTGCCCCGTGACATGAAACATTGAGTTTCTGCCATTGCCCTCCTTCAGTGAAGGGGAAACTCCAGAAGCAGGCCATTGCTGATGGTTAGAAACAGAAATTCAGGTGTTTGGATCTTGGGAAAAGGCAACACCAAGCTCTGACACACTGTCCCATTATTGTCTTGTCCATGAGATTACCAAACATTGTATCCTAGCTGTGTTGTGGTGTCTAGCCCAATCCCAGAGAAGGAAGAGGATCAAACACCAGCTTTTATTTATACCTCTTCCCATTGGATATTTGCAATTCTTTCTCACTGTTTGGATTCTATCTTGAAGGGCAGGAAGTCAGCCTCAGTCCCTYTTCAGCAACATCAACTTCTTACATGGGATGAAATGACAAATAATTTTGGCATGAATGGGACTTGAGGTTTATCCAGATTCTGTTGTAGTGAGAAATATGTGATAAGAAATGTGACTTCCTGTTGCTGCTGCTAAGGAACAGAGCATTAATAATTTCTTCTGAYAAGTGACATCACTTCCAGAGAAGCAATGAAAAAAAAACAAACATCAAAAATATGAAATAAGTATCTGTCTGAGCAGATCCTAGTGTCTGTTGCCTTCTCTTTTCATTTAAACAACAGATACACATTCCTAAACAAACTCTCAAGGGTCAAACACAGGAAATATTGAGGGATGTACAGAAATTGCCTTCTTACGTATCTTAAATGACATGGAAGGCACTCTTTAAAATAGCCAGGAATTGTGATAAATACTATGCCTACCATCATTTAAAGGAAGAAGATTATTGAGAAATGACACAAATTATGTTTGGCCCCAAATGTATGCATAACTATTATGTAAATATTGAATACCACTAATACATGAACACRAAAATTACGTAAAGCAAAAGAAGTTCCAGATTAAGAAACTGTTGGATCTGGTTCTCCAACAGCTTGTATCAGCTTGAGGCTGGTGTAAGGTCTGCCTGCCAAAAACAGGYATTGCAGAATTGAAGGCATTATTTTTGTGGAATACACACACTTTTTTTTTTTTTACAGTAGATTTTAAGGAATTCTATGTCCATAATTTTTTTTTTTTTCTAGAAAAACACCACTTTTTTTAGAGTGTGCCCATGTACACAAAGAGAGGATAAGTGTTGGCACAGTTGTCACTGGCCTTTTTTAACTTCCTCAACAAGGCCATCCAGGCTTTTCCAGTGAGGGGGAAACCCTCGCTGGGAAGTATTTTGATATTTGACATTAGCTGTGTGGCAATATCAGCTTTTTCCTTATTACTAAAGAAATTTCTGACATCACAGTGTGTTGGTCACAGCAGGATTAATCAGAGCAACATCAGGACAGACAGTCTCTACAAGGCTGCTCAGCCTTGCTGAATTGTTTCAGAAGTCAAAGTGGAAATGGGCGCTCTCCTGGGAAGCTTGAGAGGAGTATACCCAGGAAAGGTATATGAGAGGTTTTTTAACCCAATACATGACTTGGTCTCCTTCCCTGAAGCAGATGCTTATCATACATGCTCTTTTATTTGTAGATTTTTTGGAAGAGGAGCATGGAAGGGAGAGGAGAAAGACTAGTGACAGCAGGGATTCAGACTGGAAAAAAGGCAGTTCTGAGCTGCTCCATGAAAAAACTAAATACACCTGTTCTTTGGGAGCCGAAAGTGTTAGACTGACTGAGAGCACAGCCCCTTTGTGTTTTCTCAGCCTTCTTCATTCCCTGACAGCAAGCAAAAATGTTGAGCCTCATTTTAGGCAAACATTTTAGGTCTCAGATTGGGATTCTATGTTGGGATTCTGCCTGCAAAATTTTCAGGTGTTGCTCTGAGTAATCTTGGAGGAAATGGCATTGAAGACAACTTTCGCCCCAGACAGCTGTGATAAAGTGCAGCAAAGGTTGGCAAATTTAATTGCTATATAAAATTGTCTCTCAAAAGCATCCCCCAGCAGGAATTTTGCCTTAACATTAAGAATTTAAAGAGAGAGATCTTGGTGAAAACATCACAAGAGAAACCAACAAAYTTGTCTCCAGTCTAGTTCACTGAAATATCTCCCCCCCCACCCCTTACCTTGTGTTGTTTTCCTTCAATCATTTTTATTTAAGCTATCATCCTAAAAAACACTCAATGCCACCCTTGGTTTTCCTCATGATTTCCCCTCTTGCCTTCCCAGGACAAGAAAAAGTCTTTCTTTTGGCTTTTTCCCACTTTGTGCTTCAGAAACCCCAACACAGATACCCTGGTTTCTGCCTATGGAGCACCGGCACAGCAAAGGAAAACTGTCACCTTCTGCCGCAGCACACAAGATGCAAGAAGGACCAGCAGCAAAGGGGTTAAAGGGAGTCCCATTGCAAAGATATGCAATGCCTTGAAATTTTAAGCACTAAAATCTATGAATACATAAAAGGATATGCAATTCCAGTTATTTCTGGCTGACACAAAACACTTGGAACTGGTTATAAAGGTGTTTTTTTTTTATTGTGAGCGCTGGAATTGGTGGTGCCTGGTTCTCTGTTCATTTGTGCTCTATCTTTCTGCCCACCTTACTCCCACCTCAGTAAGCCCAGCCATCCATCCAGACCTTTCACATATCCATCCCTCACATCCATTCCTCATTCCTCCACCGTCTTCTCCCCTTATTTCCTTTTCACCACACGTGAAGGAGGCAAGAAGGCTGGAAAGGAGAGCGCACAGCAGCTCAGACCACATCTCTCACCTCAYTCAAGCTATCAAGTTTTATGATACTCAGACTGCTGCTCCATCAGCTTCAGCTAAAATCAGTTGTTTCCACATATAGGGCAAGTGGCAAAAGAGATTGACATACACTGCAATCATATTTGTAAGGTGACCTGGCTAATATGAAGCTGATATTATTTTTTGGTAATATTTTTTAAGCTCTATAGGTACAGTTTCCAGGCATTTTTTTTACCTGCCTGAAAGTGTGAGTGTAGTGATAAGATATACCTCTGCTTTTTGTTCCACCCTATCTTTGTAAACATATTTCTGTCTGCAAAATACATGGCTGCAGGGGCTCCACTGGTTTCCACCAGTGCCACACAGCCTGCTTTTGGGGGTTTGTGACTTGCCAACTTATTATATTCCACAGACTGGCTTCAGGTGGCTTAGAAAAAACAAAAAAATCCACATTTTGCTTTTCCCTGAATACCACAGGTGTAGCTGACCGCAATTTTCACTACTTGATAGCTGCTGGAAGAAAATGTGCCTGTGGGTGAGTTGGGCACTTCACCAAATGTCTGAGACCGCTCATTTGAAATTGTGAAGAGGGGGAGTCTTTCTTCTCCAAAATGTGGCTGGTGTTTTCACATGGGGTGGAAGAAAAAAAAAGAGGTTTTTCTCGAGCTGTTTTTCACACTGTTGAGTAGCATCTGGCTCCCAGACTTCTCTCTTTTCAAGCAGATTGAAGGGAACAGTTGCTCCTGCCTTTAGCACCTGGGAATAGCAGCTTTGGAAGAGGCAAAGAGCCCTTATCCTTACTTACAGGGAATAAAATTGAGGAAATCCTTTTCCTTTCTTTTTCCTCCTCTATCAGAGATCTCTGAGAAATTTCTCGTTTTCCCCTTTCTCCATCAAAATGAGGGCTTTAGGTGTAAGGGTCATCACCCTTCTGTGGTGGAGTCAGGTCCCTAGCTAAGGAGAACACTGTCTCCTTGCAGCAGTGGTTAAAAGGGCCTCCAGGGTGGGTTTTATCTTTGTACCTGAGTAGACACTAGAATCATTCTGGACCATCTGTTCTGAACCCGTTTGCAACATTCACTTCTCCAAATTGTGCTTGCAGTTATGTGCACTCAGTGCTACAAAAAGAAAAAAAAAACAGAAAAATACACATCAGATGGCATCCTCYAGTTTGGTTTGCTTTAAATCTCTAATTAGGCTGCTTCTGAAAATTACTCTCCATTTTTTCTGACTGCCCTGATTCCAAGAGAGATTCCTTCTCTTCTACAATGGGACTGTTCTCCCARTGAGTTACTATCCTGGTTGTGCAGAGGGATAAATGCACAATTTCCTCCATTTGAAAAAGGCCCAAAAACATTCTTCTGCTCAGCTTCAGCCGTTTGGCTGGGAGGTTTCCACATATGTGTCAAGCTGGATTTTCTTCTCCAACTACAGAAAACTACTCAGATGAGGTGGGGAAAGTACAAGCTTTTGACAGCATGTAGAAGATTCCAGCTATTTTAGCTCATTGGGAATTTTTCTGCACAGCATTTTTCTGTTGAAAAATGCCAGCTCCTCATGATGGAGGTTCAGTTCCAACAAATTGCTCACTTTAACAGATAGAGACTTAAGGAACCTGAGGCTGGAGAGGCCAGGCTCAGGCTGGGGCCCAACAGGATGGTGTTTGTGCCCCATGAAACTCTCCCTAACAGAATTTTAAAATTCTGGATCCAAAGTCTCATCATTGCCCTGTTGTCTGCAAAAAAAAATTGTAAAAAATCATTGATTCCTCATACTTTTCCCATGATTGACCCATCCACAAAACTATAACCTAATCCTTGCGAAGCTATGCTGGCTCATACTGCAGATGTCCATCCTTGTTTTTTTAAGCTTTGGTTTTATTCATGTTTTCATGTTTTTTTAACCATGTTGGAGTCATTGGGGTTCCCCGAACTCATACTTTTAGCTTGARAAAAGGATTCCTATTGTTGCAGGAGTCCAAAGAAATTAGATTAAAATGTCAACATTGAAAGAGTTTTGAGGGCACAAAATTAAGATCAGGAATGTCACCAGTACAGCCTCAGCTGTACATTTACATGATGGAGGTTTTGGTTACGGGATCTCTTCTTTCGTGTGGGGCTGCAGCCTCACTCAGTGCAGGAGAACTTTTGCTCAACTAAAGCAGCACAATTATATAGTTAAACRGGCTGTTTTCCCAAGGCTGGGTCCAAGCAGTTTAAAAGCAAGAAGAATTTCCAAACTTTGCTTTCCCCTGAATGCCACAGCTATAGCTGACTACTATTCCTATTGTTTCCACATCTTGATGACTATTAAGCCATGGCTGCGAGTGAGTGGGTGGCTGTGGGCAAGCAGCTTTGCCTTGCTATTTATGGAAGTGAACGGCATGTGATGAAAAGGGAAAAAAAAATCTACTGCRGTAATGAAACTGGTTGAAAGTTGCACAATGGGCTGGACCACATCCCTGCCCAGAGCCTTCRTTTTGTGTTGGCAAGTAGCTCAAACATCTTCAGAGGCTAATGAGGCTACTTCTGCTACTGAGTGCACAAATTAGATTCTGCAGAAGTATTGAGTAAGTGCAGGTGAAACTAATGGGATCTGTTATCTAAATATAGAAAATAATATTCCCTATTAAATGTTATTTAAAAAATGCAAGCTGCAACTCCAATTAGGTGCCAAAAATGAGAAAAGATTGATAAAACCAGCCAGTCTCTTGTCAATGAGCTGGGAATAATATCAGCTTTCTGATGAAAACTGTTGTGCAGCATCCAGAYTCCACAGCTTCCCAAATCCCTGGTGAGCCAGGAGGATAGGGATGGTCACTAACATTCTGGATTTTGAGGAGTTTGAGAGGAACGTGCATAATGTGAACTAGCTTGGAGAAAAATAATCTGTGCTCGTGTAAACACAGACAGCATCATMAGACTTCAAGGGTCAGAGCCCAGCTTGAATTAAGACAGATCTCTCTTATTTAATATTTAGCATTGGGAAGATGAAAGAAGTATTGCCCTAGAAAAATCTGTTTTAAAATTCTGCTGGATGCTGGGATTTCACTTTRGAAATAAATAGGAACGTTCTTTCYTTTGCTTTGCACTTCAAAGATTTACATTCATGACAATGAGTAATCAGCTGTTTGCTGAGTGMAAGTCAGTGTGATGGAAAAATATCCCCTGGTTTGTTCCGTGAAGTCGTGGGAAGAAACAAATAAAACAAATTATGCAGGGAATGTTTGATGGGTTTTTAAGAGCATATTATGGCTGATTAGAGCATTTTTTACCACTAAGGGTAAAAACTGTCTCTGTAGTTGTTAGAAGTGATTTTTTGGGTCATAATATTGTAATAAAAAGGAAAATAATCCACTTTTTTAGAAAGTGCTCTGGAGGGTTTATTCCTAGACCATGCCCACCCCCTCAGTTTATCACTTGCTTCCCATCAACCAGAAACAAGTATCTGCTCATCTCACAGATATCCTGAGGAATACTATTAATAGTTTCTCTTCATATTAGTATCTTTTTTTCTTTAGTAGCACCTATGTGTACTAGGCACTTTATGTACTAATAAGAAAGCGAGCTGCTTTTCCTAGGAACTTGTAATCMATTGGGATTTGCCTGAAGTAGGGTAAAATGAATCTTTCTGGGCTGTATTTATTTGTTCTTTGTAACAATTTATCTTTCATGCCCAGCTGTGACAGGTCTTGTTTTACAAAACTCATAAATGTAGTAGGTGATCCACAGCAGATCTGAGCATGGCCTACAGCTGGAGTGATATTTTCAGGGAGATAAAAAAGCAACCAAACAACCAAACAAAACAGAATCCAAAAGATGATGATGTTGATGGATCAGTCTTGCTTGGTACTTTTTCTTGCCATTCACGCTCCAAAATCCAGCCATCTCAAAARCCAGTCCAAGTAGATGTTTCTGCAGCCTGCCAAGTTTAAACATTAGAAGGAAGTGGGAGAAGCAAAGTTCCCAGTGCTGGCAGAGAACCACTGGGTAGAAGTGAATCCCAGGGAGCCCAGCACAGTTGTGGGGTSCTCTGGGCATCCTGTCCTCACCAAGAAGAGAAGGCTGGTGGCTCCTGCCTGCTGTGCAGAGCCTCAGGTGGGTGCTCCAGATTTGTTCCTGAACAGATAGCATGAAGGTTCTTTTGTCCTGGAGGTGGTAAAGCAGGGAGGAGTCTTGCAAAGACTACATGAGAACAAAAAAATTCACATCCTCACTGGCATTTTAAATTATGTGAGATGTMCAAGAAGGGATACTAGCTCTAATGAATTCTGCTAATTGCTGCTACCATTTTAGGGAAAGATGATTTATCTTCCTTGGGTAGACGGCTTAGGTTCCTATTTAACAAACAGACTCACTGACACAGCTGCTGGAGATTCCTATTTCAGTTGTATACTTCCTTGCACAATCTTTCTTTAAACAATAACACTTGGAACGTATGCAGGAAGAATAGGTGACACATTTTTGATTGTARAAAAGGCTTTATTTTGATTTGACTATGAACTTAGATCCATGTGAAAAAAATGTGGTCAGTCTTTCTAAATGCTGTCCTTTTTCCTTGTATATCCACTGCTATAAAATACAGTTGTGTGRGACTGTAATATCCAAAATTGTGCATCCAAAAGTCTAAATATTTGCATGTTTCTGATGAAGCATCCTGATTATTATATTCTACCCATAAACAATTTAGCTCAATAATGTCTAGTTTGGAGACAGACTGTGGGCATGTGAAGGTGGTGTTTACTGTGCATGGCTCCAGTTATCATGATAAGTTTTTCTTTCATCTTTGATACATTTTTCAAACATGGACAACTAATTAAATTTAGATATAGAGATTGTTCTGTACTAATATGCATATTATATGCATATGTAGTATGTGCATAGCATTTCAAAAGATGTGTAYATATGCAGACATACTAAAGACAAAKAGTTRATGTTATATTACATGCATATAATAGATTCATAAATATAAAATGCCTTCACTGTTCTTTGGTTTCCATGCAGATTTACGGTCTATCAAATGGATTAAGGCCTGTGGCTGCTGCAAACCCAAGWAGGCAGCTGCTCAATATTTATTTTTATCTTCCTTGCTGAAAAAGTAGGCCCACTGCTCATTAAATTACTCCTGGTTCTTCCAGTAATCACTGTCTCCTTCAGCAGGAGTTCAGGTTAGAGATATCTGGAAGTTTTCCAGCAATACCTCGGGTTTTTTTTTCCTTTTTTGTTTTTGAGAAAATATATGCTTGAAACTGTAATGTTTCAGTCAAAAGAAAAAAAATATTTTACTGAGTCCAAGTGGCCATATGTATTCACACATCACACCTCCACCCTCAGCATTCACACCTCACTACTTCCTTGGATTTCTCTGGGTGTCCTGAGCCTTGGTTTAATCTGCCTGATAGATGGGCTAATTAAGTTGAAAGCTAATGATCCCTGGGCCTTAGGCTGTCTGCCATTAAGCTGAGAGCCCAAACCACAGTCTGGCTGGCAGATCTTCCCCAGGCAGAGCAGACCTGAAACTGGGCCATTTTTGCCAGAAAACTTCTTCCAYTGAAAGCCCACCATTTACCCAAGARTTTCAAATTTTGGAAAAAAGACAGGAAATTTTACAGAGAACAAATCCAATTCTTTTCAGGCAAGTCTAGTCCAGTCACACTCAGGTACATCATCACATTAATCTGTAATACCTTTATATTAATATTTGCCTTTTCCTATTCTGTTCATGGACAGACTCTATGAGTACATGCAYATATATATATATTTATATATGTATATGTATGTGTGTGTATATATAGATACACACACCCCAAATAAGACAAAATATGTTGTCTGTAAGTAGGTAGATTTCTGTTGTGCCCAGAAGGGCAGAGAGGGAATTCTTCAGATAGTTCTTAGCTCTGGTATTTCTTGTCTCCTAAATGTTTTAGTTTGAAGYCTATTTATAAAGTTAGAAAGTTATTTTAAAGATGTATTTTAATGGAAAGTCTAAGAGAGGTTAATTTTGAGCTAAAAGGCTCGTGATTTTTCAGTAGATGTTCTAAAAATAGTTTAGATGTGTACGCAGTTTGGGCTGCAGAGTTTTGCAATAGCAGGGGTTGGTCCTTGGGCAGATTGGGGTTTGTCAGGAATTACAAAAGGGAGTATCAGGTTATAAAATAATCTACATCCCATGATAATACTCAGGAGAACTCTAGACTCTTATAAACATTAAATACATTGACTAGACATTGTTGTACGCATTTCTCYCTTGACCTTGTGCTGTTTTATTCCCTGAAGAAAGAAGGGATCTAGTTATTCTAGGCAAAACRGGGACAGCAAGGAGAAAAAACTTTGAAACAAAATGGGATTTCTACTTCCATGCTCTGCTTCATTTGCATTTTAGTCAGGAATTCAGCAGCTGAGCAGAGACAGGAACTTCACTACTTGTGGTATTACATATAGTGCACTTTCAAAACACTCTAGTTATTTACTATTGGGTCCTTGATCTTTGAAAATACTTTTTTGCAGCCTTAAGTCTCTTGTGGTTATGTTTCATTTGATGTTTTTTTCCTGTGTGAACAACAATGTCCTTGTTCTGACGGCRGGGCAGCTCTCTAGAGTGTAAGCTCCTCAGGGCAGGGAATGTCTCTCCCTCTGTGTTTGTCCCATGTCGCTGCTGCCTTGACCTGGGTGAAGGCTCGAGCTCCTGTGCACTGTTGCAATGCAAATAATAAACACTACTGAAAGGTAAAGAGTCTGTCTGGTCAATTGGAGCCTTACCCAAGTATGAACAGAGGGAAATTGGGTGTCAAAGTCAATGCTCTCCATTATCGGTTGTTTTAACACACGGTGACAGTTTAAAATAGTACTGAGTTTTATAAATTAGCCGTGCAGCTACTTGATGATGTGCAGGCTTTAGAAGATTTGCTGATGGTAAATATGATGACATTTCTTGTTAACAATAAATAGTGAGACTGTACAGATTTACCAAACAAAGGAAAATACTTACTCTGGGATCCTGCCCTGAAGGAGGGCTTCTGTAAGTATAAATCTCTGTAAACTGCAGAATTACTAAAGCATAGAGCTAAGTACTTTTGTAAATGCAGAGAGTCTAATCACTCAATTCTCTACATGAATTATCATAAAGGTAATTGTAGAGGGCATTTATTCTTTTTTTCTTTAAAAAAAAAAAATAAAAAAAAGCTTCTCCAGGCAGGGACTTAATGTGTAATAGTGATTCCATGTTAGCAAATAAAAATGGAACTTGACAAGTTGAATTAGCTCTGTAAGTATTTTTCTCATTTGATGTTTCATACAGTTATGGGACCAGAGTCATCTCAGCTGAATATGAATAAGAAATCATGGGGAATATTGATGGTATGGATAGCATATGTAAAAGTGCATTGAAAATAGTGGCCCAAATGTGTTTAGTAGGATGGATAGCTCATTTCTAATCTGAGACAGGCAATTACACAAGGGCAAGAAGCAGAAGATGAAAAATATACGAGGTAAAAGTCTGTCATAATGACAAGGCAGAGATCACTGTTTAGAGCTGGTGCTGAACTACACAAGATTCTCAACTGAGCATTTACTGAATTCTTCTTCCTTTCAAGTGGAACATTTTATGATTCAAAAGTAAAAAATAAAAGATCTGCTGTTGTTRGTTGTCTTTGACATCGTACTTTTGGAGAAGTGTTTTAAGTATTACTCTGTCTGCTCGGGACAACTTTCTGATTGTTTAGATGATGTTTTTTGGACACAGAAAAATTTGCCAGAGCTGCCACTGTTCTTCTTCACTTGTAGGTTAAACTTCCCATGACTCTGGTCCRTGTGAAACCAAGGAGCTAATCTCCTTATCCCTGACTGATCTCCAAGGTTCCTCTGATCTCATTTGRTGCTTAGCACTGCTACGGTTTTAAGATGTGATGCTTCCCCACCCTCGTCCCTTTCCTTTGTACATGATATGGCAAAACCTGGTACCTGGATGGTTCCTGATCCTCCCCTTATCAGTAAAAATGTACGTTTATCACACTGCTGAGACCATCACTGATCACACTGTCACAAATTTAGCATGTTAAGACTTAAAAGGTTTAAACCTGTAAAGCTTGAGGTGATTTCTGAATTGTTGCCTGTAGAGGTAACCTTCCTCTTCCCAACATTTTGCCAACACTGCTGGAGTTAATGAAGAAGATTAGTGAGAAAGCAAAGAAAAAAGCTCAGCTGGGAAGATCTCATTCTACACATCAGGAAAGTATCTAGGTCTAGTGCCTGTGAAACTGGGGTGCAAATGAAATGTGGAGCAGGGGAAATGGAAGCAACTGGCTTGCTTTCCAGGCCAATTTTGTATTTCTGTGATATTACTAAGAACCCATGTTGGCAAGTAGCAAAAAATTGCTATGAATTAAAATAAAACGAGGGCAGCATGCAATCATGATGATGTTGATAGAAGATGGCGGGTCATTTAGTGAAATCCCCCTGTATTACAGCAATAGTAAACACACTTGTTAAACTTCTGAAAGCAAATTAGATGGTTTTAAAATGAAGTGAAAATGCATTTAAGTGATAAATTGACTTACTTTGTTTCAAAGAACAATACAGTGCTCAGCTTATGTTTCCAAATGTAGAACCAATGAGCTGTTCTTTTTCAAGTGGCAATAAAGAAAAAAACCTTTTTTTTTTCCTAATTTGGAAATTAATGTAATATAAATGGAGGCAATCAGTGTGCTGTGAAAACAGTACCCAAAAGGATGCGTGTGGAGCTATGGTTTTGTCTTAGTGCAGAGAAGTCTGATTTTAGTTGTCTTGTGCTCTGGCAAGAGTTGTCTGGTTTGTGTAAACTCCAGATTTTAAATGCTGCATTGTCTGGTCCTGGCTGAGTAAATTCTTCATTAATGCCTTCTATATTAAGTGTGTCTGGCCCCTCCACAGAGASTGAAGTGTGATACTTTGCAAACAGCTGAGAGCCTTTCTAAGGCATTCCTTCAGGGGCACTTCTCATCCCTCAGCCCTCACAMGGGCATGGCTGTGGTGTGGCCCCTTACCTTGGTGGCTAGGTTAAGTCTGTCTTTCAGTTGGAAGTCCCCAGAGAGCAAAAATGAAAGCAGAAGATGGCCATGATTCACATGAGCCTTCTAGGACATGAGCCTTTTGTTACTGCTTTCTTCAGCTAGGAGAATGAGATTCTTTTCTGCTTCAAATTATAAAGTGTTTAGAGATGTGCCTTTTGTTTTAGTAGCAGAAAAGGCATTCTCAGTGGTGCTGAGGCTGACATGGCAGATTGAAAGAGCCCAGGGGACCAACTGATTAACAAAAAGGAAATTAATGTAAAGCTCTTGTATCTCTGTATWGAGCTCATACAGGGGAATACAACTTGCTTGGCAATCATCATTAGAAGACCTCATTTGAAAGTACCATTTTATCAAAGCTGCATAGTCGAGGGCTGTAGCAGTAATGAGTAATTTCTGCTCTTTTGTTTTTACTTCTGTCTGTATTGCGATAAAAGTAAAACTCAACTTTTCATGATCAAGCACTGAGGAGGCAGCATAAAGGCAGAAAAAGATTTAAGTTCGATTGACTGAAAYGGTTCCAACTACTTTTAATGTTTTATTAACTGTTTTTAACAAAACATTTCAAACTGGAAACAGAAAATCGGTYTCTAAAATATTTCAAACCTAAGTGTTTCCACATTTGAAAAGAAATGTAAATTGGCTCTTGGTCAGAACTTCCCTGTGCAAAGTCCCTGGTCTGATGAGTCATATGTTAAGCAACAAAAAGTGTTTCCCTGAAAAATTCAGCCCTGGGTTCAAGCACACTGACTGATAAGATGTTCTACTCTTGAGATTAGCAAATAAAACATGATAGAACTTTATGAAGAAGCAAATGAATCATCACTCCTTTTAATCATCACCTCTGGTCTAACTCCATGGTTTGCTGAATTCCTTCTACTCTGAATTAGTGACAGTGGAAGGTGTGCAACATATTGTTGTTTTGAGGCATTCCAYTCTATGCTGGTGCTGCCATCAGCATTGCTGAGACAATAAAACTCAGAGTGTTTGATGGGAGCTGTTACATTTCTTGTCTCATCATTATCATGATTTTCTGCGCTCCCATCCACTGGGCACTGCTGTGCAAACACACTGAAAGCCACAGCTTTGCTGCAGGAGCCTCCCAGAMAGAGCTGGTTTGTACAGCTGTGCCCAAGGGAATAACCTGAACCTTCTCTGGGTGGCTACATGCGAGGAAAGGCTCTGCTTGTTTCTTTGGGCAGAGCCACAGTCAGGCAGTGACATCTCCCAGAGATGCGGATCAGCCCTTGGGAGCAAAACCATCCTGAGGCCTGAGCCTGATCCTGGGGCTGCAGCAGGAGCTGCACAGAGGAGTGCATCYCTGCTGTTSCCAGGMRSTCAWGRAGAGAAGAAATTGYTTGCTTTTTTSCTTTCAGGGAAAAAYCAAACCAAAACCAAAAAGCCACACACCTGGAAGGAGTTTTTTATATTCTTTCTGTTCTTTGCAGAATGGCATCACCTTCACGTGGTAGCGTTCCTGCACATCCAGTGCCTGCCAGTAACAGAAAGAGGGTGGCAGCAGCTACCTGGCC
Organism: Malurus melanocephalus; assembly: GCF_030028575.1. Taxonomy (NCBI): domain Eukaryota; kingdom Metazoa; phylum Chordata; class Aves; order Passeriformes; family Maluridae; genus Malurus; species Malurus melanocephalus. The sequence goes on from NW_026623285.1 coordinate 2,773,714, forward strand.
ACTTCAACAAATGTCTTTAATGAGACATCTGTTGCAAAGCAAAAATCTCTGCTCTGCAGAAAAACGTTGGTGCAGATGGCACAAAATCCCACACATAGAGAGAGGCCAAATTCCCAAGTCCCACAAGTAATCAAGTCATGTACATAAGATAATAAATCAACTYAGATAAATACCTTTGGTGTATGGCAATCACAAAAAGAACTCTGTGATTTTGTAGATCTGGAGCTRAATTCAAGGCAGAAAAGTGACAACAAAGTTCACTACTTCCAGAACTAAAGCTTGGCACTTTTGTTGTTGTTGTTGTTGTGTTCAATTTACCTTAGTTGGGCTATGAGATATAAATGAAATMTTTTACCTACAAAGTGTTATAGCAGAATTGGTCCTAATGGTGAAAATCGTTTACTCTGTATTTGTTTCTCCAGCTATATTTTATTAATTCCTGATCACCAATGAAACAAATAAGTTTCAAACCAAGTTACTGCAGTTGAACTACAGCCATGGATAGAAGTAGGCTACAGTATCAGTCTTGCTTTCAGAGTACTTTAGAAATGCTGCTGTTGATATATATAGTATATATATATATATATATATATATATATATATATATATTTATATATATATATATATATATATATATATATATACTATCTGATAGTATATATATATCCATATATATACTATCTCATAGTGTGTGTGTATATATATATATACTATATATATATATATACTATCTGATAGTATATATTCAGATTAACTTTAAACTGTTAAAGAATATAAGCATTAGAGTGGTGACCACTGTATATTTTTAAAAAATATCTCTCACTCTGCAAAATACAAACTTTTTCCTGTTTGTGGGCAGTTGATTGCAGTGTTAGTCCATGCCACTGGTAGCCCCACAGGTCCCATGAATTAAATCCCAGGCTGAGGAGTGATGTCATTCCCTCAGCTCTYCTTTAATCTCCTTTTTGTGCTGAGAGCAGCCATCTGTCCCTGTCCAGACAATGATGGAAGCAGCTGTGCACGGTGTGCCATCAGGAACAAAAGCCTCTGCTTCATACCAGAGGGCASCGGGCTGCAGGTCAAAGGGGGTTAGAAGGATATCAGGGTCAAATGACACCTGAACAGAAAAATAAAACTCGGATTATACGGCCTCTATGTGTTCATTCAGTAGCAGAAAARTGGGGTCAGCCTTTGTCTGAGGGTTTCTCTAATGGCCTTGGGAATGTGTGTGTGTTTTCAAGGATAGCTGCTTACCCGTGGAGTAATGGAGCAACAAAGCCAGTTTCAAGCAGAGGGCAAAGCAAAAACGACACAAAACAATTATTTTGAAGRGAAAATAAAACAGCTTGGATGCATTCTTGTACTTTATGCAAGTTCAAAGAGTGTGATCTCAAGTGGTTTGCRTATCCTATAACATGCCCTTCTAAAAGCGCAGTGAACCGTGCTTTTCAAGTGCAGTCTGCWGCACACAGGAGTTCCCTTGCTGTTTTGTGGGAAGAGGGATGCTGAACGCGGGCCAAGCTGCTCAAAACCTCCTTTACAACAAGAAGTTGGTTATGCTGTGAGTAGCTTTTCCTGCAAGGTGAGCTGGAAGGAGCTTGCAGGAGGGTACATGTGCCATAGAATGAAACTGCCACTCCTGCAGATGACTTTCTGCTTTTCAGTACATGGTGYCAGTCCAGTCCCAACTCTTCTCTTCTATGCTGGGTCCCTTTCAGAACAGAAACTGATGCAAGTGTAAGCTCTAGGAGCTGTTCTTATATAAATAGCAGGAATGTAGTACGTGGAGTAAAGTCCAGGCATAGAATGAACTAGGTAAGTGAACCTGGCCTCATTCAGAGCCTCCCATCTTTTCTTTAATCCCACATCACTTTTGTCTTKGTGTCTGCATGGATTCCTTCTCTGTTTCTAAACAAACACACCTTTCAAAGCCAGAGATATACCAGRGGCTGTACAGTCTTACCACTTTTGGGGTGACAGCCTGGGATTGGATGCTGTCTGTCACTACCAGGGTTAATGACATTCCTTGAAGGTGGTGGGACAGAAGCAAATATTTCACAAGCAGGTAAGCTGTAAACACAGTATTCTCCTCTGTCAGGGGAACATGTCCTGGGACATTCATGGMTATCCAATGAGCTCAGACAGCCATGGCTGAGCTATCACCAAAAACAGTGATCCCCTCCGTGCAAGTTTCACTTATGGGAAATGGTTCCCTATTGCCCTCTTTGGTTTTTTTGCAGTGCAATTCCTAAAATACACTCAAATAAAAGTTCACAGCCATAAAACACAGCATTTTTATAAAACTGGCATTTCTCTTTTTTTTTTTTTCCTGGTTAAGGGCTGTTGGTTCAGGCTTGTTAAAAAGTATTCTTTCAACCTGAAAACATGTYGTGTTCTTATTTGCTAATTGACTTCTTTGTTTCCTAAATGGCATGAATAAGTCCTTTCACCTTACATTGTCTACTGAGTTTATGCCTTTTCAATGGGAAAAAGTCACAAGATGCTGCAGTGAAAGGGGATAGATATATTGCTAATGATGGAAAACACATGACTAGATTTCTAGGTCATTGCACTGTGTAGTTTATCTGAAGGTGCCGTGACGGCTGAGCAGCAGTGTAATTCAGTCATGTGAATTAAATTTGAGACTGAAGCTTTAGAGTTCCTTCACAGCACCACAGTTTCAAGAAGCTGCCAAAATTAGAGAAAAATCCCGTTTGCCACTTGATGCTGATGTTGGCACTGTCCTCCCTGCAAATCGCTTATCRTTCCCATCTCCCTGTGAGTGCTAAATGAACAGAGCATCACACCTTTGAGAATACACTCCTGAGCTGTTACTGCYCAGGAAGAATTTTATGGATTGCCAGTTTTGTAGACAAGATGATCACCAGTTCATGAATCACTGGTTCACAATTTGTTCTTTCAGTCTGCATAAATCTCTGTTTAACCCACAATGAAGTCTCCTGTTTTAAGCTGTCTTAAGCTAGAACAAAACTTGGGGCTTTGCTGTTGGTTTCTGAGACTGCCACAGCATATTTTACATTCTGGCAGCTCCTCCAGCGTTGTTTTACAGCTCCTCCAGAGATCAGGCTCTCCGAGCGGTTAGTGGCTCCGGAATAAATGCCATTGCTGTCTGACTGTTGTTTCTGGGAAACTTTCATGAAGCCTGTTTTCCTCCACATTTTATCATAATCCCAGGAGGGGCAGATTTTTTCTTCTCTGTATGAACAGGCTCTCCGACTGCAGTCTGTAAGATTCAGCCCAGAGTGTGTAACACTGAGTTGGTCTCACTGCAAGAGAAGTTTACTGTCACTAAYATATGGAATCAGAACTCAAAGTGAGGAACTTTCTGACTTTTATTTTTTGTGTTGTGGGCTTTTTTGTCGTGTTAGGTTTTGTGTGTGGAGAWGATAGACAGTTACTGTGTTTCTTTGAGATGACACCTGGCTGTAGGGTGTAGCAGTGTTTGAGACAGAGAAATGAGAATTCTCCCAAAAGTGAGGGTGTAGGTGCTTGTGTAGGGTGCTGTGTATGCATTTAGGAGTGCAACAAGGCATAAGGTCAAACATCCAAACATCCATTGTGTTCACCATACAATTTAGTAGCTGTATAGAACTGGGATTTATTATAATGCTGATATTACACAGAATTTTAATGCAGTCTCACAAAATGTGGTCCTCAGCCTAACCCTGTGTTTGAGCATGACATCCAAGCAGCTCCTTTAGCAGTTCTGGTTAATGACAACCCCATATGAGCAAGCCTAGAGGGCCCCAAGGACAGGACCGCTGTTGCCTATGGTGCCTCCAGGCCTTTTGCCATCTTTTTCTCTTCTCCTAAAGAAAAAGTTCCCCTTTCAAGARCGCTGTGCTGCACTCACAGAAGTCATCTTTCTCAGAAGTGACATTCCCAGACAGGGAAGTAAATGTTAACTTCTCCACTTCTTTGTGGCAGCCCAGTGGATTTGGCTCTGSTTCAAGCTCTGCAGTCTCCTTGCAAGGCAATGATGGTTTTAATCCATGGCAAACTGGCTTTGCAAAACCAAGTGCTGTTTCTTTGGAAAGCAAGAGCTTCATAGTGAAAATGTAAAATTATGAGTGGGTTGTATAGGTGTACAGCCTACATGGTGCTGACACAGCATCCATTGGGGGTCTGGATAAAACCTGGAATGTTGTGGCAATTTTTTTAAATCGTGGTCTCTTGACTAACAATCCCATATATTGCAGACAGCAGACAGCGTGATTCACTTCCTTCTTAACTCATCGAGGCCATTGTCTGTCATATTAAGTTCATTATGTTGCTAGGCTGTTTTCTCTGTGGGTGAGACAGCAAAATACTGGCTACTAGAAATCTGCATTAACATAGGCTCTTTCCTCTACAGTTATACTTCTTGAAAAAGTTCTTTCAATGAACCCAGATAAACCTACGAAGTTGCATGCAACAGTGTAACAAATGATATAATAAACTGGATATTCCATGTTTCCAGAGCATGAGTCCTGGCCTGTCCAAAGTATGGGGAGTRTTGATAACCAAAGCAAAGTACAGTTATTAATCTATCATTATTTATACATATGGTTGAGGTTGATAAAATAAATGATTCCTTAATTTACTATAATATTGAATAGATAACAGAAGAATAGATATAGAAAAGAGTATAGAGAGRTATTGATTTTACCTAATTTTAAATATCTTAAATCCATGTGCTCCTATCAGAGCCACTGAGTTTTCCTAGAGGATACATAAATGACCTGCAWGAAAGCAATTCAAGCTCATCCATTTTAGACTGGACCTCTCAAAGACGATGAATTACTGTCTGGAGGTCTCTGTTTTTCTCCTTTGGTTATAAAGCAAGAACACATTTCTGTTTTAGCTTAGACACACACACCCGCTGTACATCCATCCATCCATCCATCCATCCATCCATCCATCCATCCATCCATCCATCCATCCATCCATTCTATCCTTAAATGTCTATTTGTTAGAAAAATACTACGTTCATTTTGTTGTCAAAAAAATACCATCATCATTGAATGAATAACAACATCACTGCCAATTTTTCGGAAATATCAGGATAAATAACATGTTTSAATTTTTCTTTGCCTACAGGCCAGATGTTATCATGGATACACATTGATCTATATGTGTGATAGCAGTACTCATTGACATATAGCCAGTTACATGTATTGTATCCCCAGAGAGAACAAGAGGTCATTTAGAAATCAGTCCAGTGCAGTTTCCCTGAGAAAGCCCTATTTGCAGATGAAGTGGCTCCTGGCAGCCCTGTGGGGACCTGGGGTTCCTCCACAGCAGCAGTGGCCCTGGTGTGCAGCTCTGCTCTCATCTGCCCTGCTCTGTCCTCATGCTTCTTCCCTTTCAGCCCTCTGCCACAATTTTGGTCATGAATATTAAGCACAGAGGAGAGGATCATGAACTTGGCCAGGAAAACGTCATTAATAACCTTGACAAGTATGGAGATGGATTGGGAAGGATAAAGGAGAGAGTGGGAGGAAAGGAAGTCGAGACAATAAATAGGCTAGACCTGCTGTTACCATGTTAATCTCTGCAGGGTTATTTGAGGGAATTGCTGYAGTAGTTCATACTGTACCTAGATCCTTTCCTTAATTCTAAACAATTTCTTCCTGATRCTGACACTGTATTTATAGCACAATGAGTATTTATTATAGTTTACAAAMATAAGAAATCAAAATACTATTTTGGACATATTGAATACAAAAGTGGATGGGAAATACACAACTTAATGCATTAAGTGATACAATTGCCTAACAACATAAAAGCTTTTAGTTCACTCACTATTTTTTAATTGAAGATGACTATGTAATTGCATACCACTTAATGTGATCTCCAGTTGTTGTTCCAAAATAGACAATAGTTTATTATATTAATACACTATAAGAGGCTTACAACAACTATTATTTTTAATAATGGTCTCACCAGTGCCTTCCTGATTATACACTGTTTCACCTTTGGCTGTTACATCGTTTTGTTCACTACATTGTTTTGAGAAAAATAATCATGATGCATACAGAAAAATCTGTTGAGGAGGATTTAGAAAGGGGATCTGAAGTTTAAGGGAGATTATATTTCCATTTGCTGTAGGTAAATTACRTCTTTTATCTGTGGAGGAATGGACTGAATACCCTGTCAGAAAGAAGGGCATATAAATGACAGCTCGTCACTGTGATGCTAATAAATAATCAATCACATTAATTTAGGAGAGGTGTAAATATCACAGTTTTAATAACTTTACATCAGAGCATGTACTTCAGAAGTCCTCCTAAGTAAATAGATTATTTTGCTGTGGATTATCTGCAAAAGATAACTGTGAATGGTGGTGATGGCAGTGCAACCAGGTTCTTCAGAACAGGAGTCCAGTGTAGATAATCTGCTGCCTGAACAATTATGCATGCCGTTCGCAGATGCTCAGTCATAATTTTCAGAAGTACTGGTGGTTATTAATAAAAAAAAAAAGAAAGTTGAAATTCCAAGTAGTAAAAAGCAAAACTGTAGATAAATCTCAATTTTTTTTTTAAAAAAAAAAAGTGGTTTTTTTTTTTTTTTTTTTTTACTATCAGCGTCCAGTTTACTAAGTGACGATTCACCATGGAAGGAAGTTTTATGCTGGAAAAAAGAGACTGTTGTGTTTCATGTGGGGAAGGGGCACCCTTGAGGAGTCCGCATGGACCTGCATTTAGGGGAAACTCTCAGTGATCGCAGTTAGAAGACTGTTGAACAGAGCTTTTACCTTTTGATTCCCTGGGAGCAAGTAGGTGGTGTTCCCCTCCAAAAGCAAACTAGAGAGCAGTGGCAGTCCAGTAGCTGTGCAATCCTATTTCTCCCCTAGCCCCTGGCCTCATATTGTGGATGTTCCTGGCTCTGCTCAGCTCTGCAACCTCTGCTCACCTAATTGACGTCAGGAGCATTCCCACCGCAGAGAGGGTTTCTTAGGAAAGGTGGTTTTGCAAGACCGGGTTGGAAAGCACCGCTCCGCAAGCATCGTGCTTAGCTTTGTGTACAGCGTGTTTTCTGCTTGGAGTTTGTTTCCTCCCACGGTCTGAGCAGCACAAAGCCTTTCAGTGGCAGCTCACAGTGCTGCACAGTGGGAGGCAGGCACTGGTGGGACTGTGGCATGGCAAAGGCCTTGGGCTGAATGGCCTCCACCACCATTTCCCCTCTGCGCCCTGTGTCTTCTTTGACGTGTTCTGAGTACATCGTGGGAAGAGCTCCGTGGGAGAAAACCAGGGAAAAACCGATAGCTGTAAGATTCCTGCCCCGTGTGTCATCTCCACCACGTGTTTGCAGTTGAGCAAACATAATCGGTCTGGCAGATAACCGAGTGCCTGCAAGGAAACAAGCCTCTCTTTGACCTATGACTGTATCCATGAGCAGAGTTAAGTGTATTTAGTTAGAGATCMGTCATGGATTTGTCACAGCTCCTCATCACGGAGCAATCTCTGTTTCACTTGTGGTGTCATCCAAGGGGAAGTGCCCGTGCCTCTCCTGCTGTGTCCTTCTGCAGAGCAGCCAGCCACGGATGTGCCCCCCAATCCGCCCTCCCTGCCAGCCCCGGGCAGGCGCGGTGGCAGCTCAGGGACAGGAGCCATCACTCCCATGGAATCTCTTCCCACCCCGCTGGAGCTGGCACAGGGAGCAGGGCAGAGTTAGAGTTCCCCCACTGCTTGCTTCCAGCAAGTCCTCTGCACTGCCCACACCACTGGGACAGAAGTCATGCCACATGTACAAAGCCAAACACTTTTCATACTGCAATTTGTTCTTTCCTCCGCCCCAGGCCTTTGTTAGCAAACAAGACGCCAGTCTTTGAGGGGACAGACAATGGTGTGGTTCAGCTCGTGCTGCGGACGCGCGCGGGAAATGGCGCAAGAGCTGAGTCGTCGCCTTCTTCCCCCCTGCCCCGCCCCTAAATTTTATTATTMTGGTTCAGTGACATTTATTTTGCTCTAAATGCCTGATTTCCTATAAAGCACAGCTGTTTTACAAAGAGACTAGTAAACAAAAATTGTATGTTAGGCAGAAATTCTTTGATCTGAAAATACGGATAACCCAAATTTGCCTTTCAGCCTTCACCAGCTTCACATTCAGTGACAATCACCAATAACATTCTTAGCCACTGGCCTTCTTCTCTTCAGCTGCAGTCTAGCTCACTAAGTTGATCAAGACATGCTCTTTGAATGARTTGAATACCATGTGCAGCCAATTTTGTATTAGGATAAAGGAAAGGGATTAAAGAAGAGCACTGGGGTGGGCTTGTGGTATAAGGAACTGATTGTGGCTGAGAATTTGTCATTGYTGAAGTTTGCATTGTGTTTCGAGAAGGAATTGGCTGTATATGTGGTCCAGCTCATCCGAGTTTTATAGCACCATTTTAAACACCAAACCTGTGGRGCTTTGTATGATTAAGCTCCTTAAGAGGATGCACTTACTGCTGACCTTCTGTGCACATCCTGTSTCTGCAGCGAATCCCCCTAAAAAACTGTCTAAACAGGGCCCGAGCAAGGCAGATACCCTGGGGATAAATAAAATTCCRTACATGATAAACAGTAAATACGGCTCTGCCTTAGTCATATGAACTGGTTTGGCTGAGTTTTCCTCCCCCAAGGCTATTAAGTTTAATGCCTCTGTGTGAAAACTCAGAGTTTCTATTAAATATGTCTGTATGTCTGATCCCAGGATGACACTCTGATATTCCAAAAATAGTTTAATAAATTGAAATTCCAAGATGTAGCATCATAAGCCTGTCACTTGAGTATCAAATCTGCCATGTTATGTAAAAAATATTGGTTATATAATGGGATTTTTATCAGTCTAGTGACATAAACGCAAATATTAAAGCATTATTAGTAAACCGACCTCTCTCTGACTTTGGATCTGTTATGCTGGAAGTTAGAGAAAAAGTAGCWTACGTATAAATGAGGATTTAGATGCTGTGGCTTCAGAGGTGTCTGACAGCACAGAGCTAGTCTGGGGTTTTTCTTCCAGTTAAATACATTTTAAATGGCCCTGAGAAAAGAAACTGGAGCGTGATAGAAATTTTGGGCAACCCCAAGGTTTCCTTTGCAATGGCCCAAACTGGAGCRCACAAACAAAGGTCTCCTGAGAGACCAGAGATGTCCCAAAGAACAATACTTTTAAGCTCTTGAGACACATGGAGAGAGAGCTGGGGAGCTATAGTCTATTTGCTGGAAAGCAGACAAAGGTCCTGAGCTAGCAGAAACTGGGACTCACTACGAGAGGACATATGGAAGAGCAGCAGGGATTTCCTGCAGGCAGAGCAATGTTCATGCATGCATCACAGCCAGTTGTCACCAGTGGTCAGATAAGAGTGCCAAGCCCTGGGGAAAGTCTGAATGGGCAGCAGCTGCTCAGGGAGCAGAGGGTTTGTGTGGAAGTCCTTCCTGCTGGGGAGCAGAAGCTTTGGAGCATGGGAGCGTGTCAATCGTGATGTTGAGTTACCTGGGAAAGAAAGGAGTTAAGTATGCTGTGCATGGAAGTAAGTGCATCATTTTATAACWGAGAAGCTGATTTTCCAGGTTGCACAACTTCTTGAAAACCCTAAGTAGGGTACTCTCTGAAATTGCACAGCCTGATGTTACTSACGGACAGCCATCTGTCCCCATGGGCTTTCAAATCAGCAGAGCATCACTTTTACTRAGTGCAGGCAGTCTGTGTGGTGGAGGGTTTAGTAAGTGAATTAGATGAACCTTCTGACTTTTCAGCCTGAGGTGAAAGCAGACTGGAAAAAATAGATGCAAGGTCAACTTCACAAGTTAATATAGGTGAATTAAATACTTTAATTTTGCATCTTTTCTGGGTTAGTTGAAGTGGGGCAGACAGTAAAAGGCTGATGTGCTCTTTCAGTGTCTCCAGTTCAAACAGGCAGTTTTCCCWGTAGCACTGGCAGCTCCCCACTCTGCTCTGTCACAGCACTTCAAGCATTAGGCACACCTTTATGGCTTGAATCTCACAATGCTCTGCTGAGCAGGGAACTCCTTCTATTATGGATAAGGAATTGGAATTCTTAGTGAAGGAGTAGAAGTGSTGGAGGGAAACCAGTGGGGAGGGGGCACTGAATGTGCTTCCCAGCAAATCTCAGTATCAGATATCTGAGTCCTGGGATGCAGAACTACCTGCCTGTGAAGAAGTGGGTCACATGTCCAAAGTAAAAAAAGCTACTACTGAAAGCTGTAGCACGGGCTGGTCAGGGTCCCAATACCTCCTGTCCCTGGCCTTTAACCAGAAATCAGTTCCTCTCAAAATCTATAGATGCAGATAACCTGAGTAAAGGATGACTTCTCTTGCTACCTTGAAGATCCTGTTCTGCAAACAGGGCTGTGCATGTGGGCTKCCTGCATTCATGTGAAGCTCCCCTGCTGCCTTCACTCGAGTGCTGCACAGAGCTCCAGGGCTTCCAAGCCCTCACAGTCCCAGCTGTGCTTTCAGCTTTCCCTGGCASTGAGCTACCTCAGTGCTAGCAAGTGCACACTGACAAAATGCTTAGTTTAAATCATGGCATAAAAGTGCTGTTACTGCYTGGAGGGCTGCTGGATTTTTTTTTTCTCTTGTACAGGATATGAAAAGGAAAAAAAAATAAATAAAAGAGAGATTTTTTTTGCCCTGTAAGATTAAACAATCATCATGGTTTTAAGGGCTTAATCTGCTGGCATGCAGACTGCTGGCTGATAAGTCTCCGAGTCTGAGTGTAATTGGATGCAGCATCGGATTCAGTTGTGTGGGCTTTCCAGGGGCTTTTTGTTTGTTTGTTCATTTTTTTAGCACACTGCAGAGTTGGAGAGATTTGTCGCTGGAAATGCCTTTGGGGGCGAAGCTGTAACACTGCGTGTCCCCCAGCCGGCATTTCAGCAACACCTCTCTGGAGACCCCCGCTCGGGGGCCACAGTGGGGGAGGCTGCTCGGTGCATGAATTCGTGCTATTGTTCGAGGCTCACATCTGCCTCAAGAAATTGCACGGCACAGGCCGTTACTTATTCAGATGCAGAAGCTCCTTCCGTCCCACAAGACGGCCCATTCAAGTCACATGCCAGAGGTCTCGGCAGAATGGGCTGCAGCTGCTTCAAATCTGCTGTCTAACATCAGAAGCAGTTGGACAAACTGTACCGTGCTGACTACAGTCAGGCTCCCCGGCGCCGAGGAAGACAGGGAAAAGATTTGGGATCCCAGCGCTATGTTCTCAGAGGATCTKTGGCTGGAAAATGAGAAAAACTGTGCTGTCGTTCACAAGTCGAAGCGAGGAAGGAAGCGCCAAGAGCTCCTGGCCGTGGCCCTGGGGGTGAAGGTGGGAGTCAAGGGGGCACTTTTGTGGCAACCTCTGAAACTCTTTGCCTATTCACAGATCACCTCCTTGGTCAGAAGAGCAGCCTTAACTCAGAACGACAACCACTTCAACTATGAAAAAGCACACAATTTTAAGGTAAGCACGGCTTGCTATTATTTTCAGCTAAAAAGTTCGGTTGAGATGCCTCGCATTTTATTTTTTATTGTGATAAGGTTTGTACTCATCTATTCATACTAGCTCTAGGAGAAGGATTGAAAAATGCATTTTTCTTTCTACTTTAAGTTCCATTAACKAAATTCTTAGGATGCTGTCACATAGGCACTTAATACAAGTAATGGTTTTGCTGTTCACTGCACTRCTTGTCTGGCAATTTAACTCTTTCACAGATTCAGTTTTCTTTTTTATTCTGAAACAAAGTGCTTCRTATTTATTGTCTATCTTAAGTGCATCTACTCTTAAATAAGAAAAAAAGCCCCTTTTCAAAATCCAGCTCGTATCAGAAGCCAGTAGTATTTTAGCAGCAAACATATTGGACCATTTCTGCTTTCAGAAGAAGTTGGGGGAGCTCGGGTGCTTCTAACAATAAAGCAAAGCACAGCGGTGGGTATTGTCTCCCAGCTTTTGTTCCCCCACCATATGCTAAGGAAATGCCCTCAGAGTCCCACTGAGCTGTAGGGTCTGAGCTTGTGTTTGGTTGTCAAACTGAAACAAATCGCTGGACAAACACARGGGCATTTAAATGGATCATCCATTTACCGTCTGTATATGCAAAATCAGATTCTTGAGGATTCTTTTCCCGAGTGCTGTCTCTGGCAGACTGCAGCAGGGAAGTGACTCAGCTTTGGAAACCGACCTTCCAGGCGGTTTGTATTAAAATATTTTGCCAAAAGGACTGTGCTGGTTTCCGMGCATGCCAGCCAGTTACCGTATCTAATGCTGTCAAATTGTGTTTTGATGCTTATCGGGATAAGCATTGAGGATAAGAGGCAGTAACAAGACAAGAAAGGAATGTATCTCCACTTTGAAACATCGGTTTAGTTAATGCTCCTTGAGGATGCTGATCTGGGTCACTGTCAGAATAGTTCAACTCATTAGCAGAACAAGAATTTTCTGATGTTCATCTAGGGCCTGTCAAAAAAGGAGAAGCAGTGATCAAAATCATTTCACTTAGCAAAAAAGTTTCACTTCTTATTTTTCTACATAGCCTGCTGTGCAGACATTGCTAACCTCTGCAGTGCTTCTGCTGTAGTTGGCAAATCGATAATTTAATATTAGTGACCAAAGCAAATAATAGYATCCCTTTTATCATTCCCCTTCCTTGACCCAGTCTACAGAAAAGTCAATATTTATCTCTGTGATCCGCACTGAAGGAAATAGGGGAAATACTCTGTTTTCTTGCTTGATTAAGCCAGCTTTCATTCTTCCTGGGTTTTGCCCTCATTATCATTTTAATATCAAAACTATTTTAGTTTAACTAGAAAATATTTTCTCATGGCTGAGACTACTTTCCTCTTTGACCCATGCATTCTTTCCTCTTCAAAATTTCCCTTGTTCTGGCTTTGATTTCTAATTGGACCTGTGCCCAGTTAACTTTGCGTTTGCACAGTCTAGCTGTTGTACAGTTTCTGTTCCTTTCTGTTTCAAAAGAGTCATRGTTTAACTGGAAAACCACATGATTAAAATAGATATGTATTCAAAGACTTGACAGCAGAAAATGATTGTTCCATATTTGTAAAGGCAATAACAGACCTTAGGGAACAAACATTTTTAAAATAATTGTCCAGAAAGGTCAATCAAAAGTGTTATATTTGCTTAATGGACAAATATGTTCACTATGCAAATCCATTTCATTTTCCAAAGGAATATATTAGAACATGTCTAGCTGTTGAACAAAAAATGTGGATAGCATACCCAGAATAGAATATTTAGATTTAAAACATGGCTCGAGGCTAAAATATATTTAATATATTCTGTATTTAATATATTCTGTATTCATTACATAAAAGGGTTAAGAAATTATTTTCAAAAGAAAGAATGGCTTTATGGGTCTTAGGGCTAAATGCTTTATGACTTTTGACAGCGCTCAGGCTATGATGATATAGGATTTATCTGAAGGACAATGCTATTTTGYAGACATTCAAGAAGTTGTCTTCCCCATTTTTGAGTGAATACTGATGTGTATTATATCATTCATCTCAGTTTCTAGGGATAAAGGTTATGTGTCACAGTGTCCCTCATAATCTTGTCATGGGCAATTCTTGAACCTACAGGGACTCTTTAGCTCTTGTCCTTTAGCGGTGAGGAATCTTAAAAATGAAAGGCACATTTTTAGTGAAGCTGATGGGATTTTTGTAGATCTTACTTCAAGAGAGAAGAAACAAAAGGAAAAAATAGACACAAGGCACAAATCCAGAGCAAGGACAGCTCTCCCTCAATCCTTGCCAAGCTAAAACACAAATTAGAAAGCGTTGCTGAAGTTTGGAGCATGAGGGTACAGTTTATGCACTCCTGAGTATCCATGCTTTTTCATTCAACCTCTCGTCCAAATTTCAGGACATGGAAGGCAAGTGAACAAAAAAAGATTTAGGATACAGGCTGATTTGTTAAGCTGGGTTCATCCTGAGCACACCACACAATCACATGGATTTAGGTTTGGAGCTGGCGTCTGGCTGGCGGGACAACTTTGCAGAAGCCAGTGTAGACATACCACAACTCAGGAAAGAGAATAAATCTCTGAAGCCTTGTTTAAAAAAACACAGAGGTATTTCTCCAGCTATGTGGGCGTCAGCCTAACTGGATCCCACAGTTCTCTTGCATCTTGTTCCAGGTCGGATCCAGCAGCCTCTCTCGGATGTGTTTTACCTGCCAACTTCAGTGGGGTCYCAGCTGGTGCTGAGGTCAACCTCGTGCATGAGGGCAGAGTGGAGTTTGAGGATGCTCCATGTTTTTTGTTCTAGGATGGGAATTCATGAGAGGGCTTCTGTGCTGCTTTAAGTGAGGAAATACCACTGAATAATGTGTGTTTACCACAATACTGTGCCTGTTTGCCACCATAGCGTGGGCAAATCCCACTTGCAGGCGGGCTAGTGGAGCAAAGGCAGCTAAACACAGGCAAGTCAAGAGATCTGCTGGGAGAGAGAAGGCTCAGGGATTAATTTCTCCTTGTGTGAAGCACTGCAGATAATACTGCTTCTGGGAGACAAAGGGTTTTGGGGGAGACGTTTTTTACAGATATCACCAAGATTATGTGTATTCATTTAAGCAAAAATAACACAGAGTCAGCTTTTCTTCCCTGCAAATGGCTCAGGTTCAGCAGGAGTCCATAAAAGACTATAAATGTGACTGTATTCAGGCAGAAGCCTGAAAAAACTTATTCTCTTAGAAGACAAATAGAAAAGCCATCAGATCCAGTCACATAAAACCAAAATTGTCTGAGAAGCAACACTGTGTAGTGTTAATTTAAAAAAAAAATTCTATTCAATAATTWTTTTTTTGTTCATTTCTGCAATATTGCTTACAGCATTATTTTGTTTTGCCCCTGTACTGGCATTCCTTAACTTTGGTCTCAGTTTTCCCCTCTGTSAAGACGACTCAGACACAAACCAGAGGTGAATGAGGGTAGCACCTGCAGGGGAAATGCTGCCATTTGAAAKCAAGGGCACCAGAGGGGAGAAGGGCAAAGGGAACAGGAAGGCAACAGGAAGACACATGCAGTGTAGTGTTGTGTGAGATTGTCCAGCAGAGAAGAGACAGTGAATGTGAGAAACGACTTTTTGGAAGAGGATGAAAGACTGAACAAGAAAAGTAGAGTGTATAGTCTGAAACATCATGGGTTTGGCTTATTTTAAGGAATAGTTCCCTACAAATTATTTTTTAAAGTTCAACTTATCTGTCAACTGTAGCCCAGGCAGCTCAAGTCTATGTTGAGTGTACACAGAGAAGTCTACTGAGACTTCAGGATAGAGTAGGAGCCAGCAATAAATAGTTTTGGATCATAGTTCCAAAAAATCTAAGCCCAGTCCATTTGTAATAGTAAGGTTACAAAGGATGGGGCAAAAACTAAAACTCCATCTCAAAAAATCTAAGATCTGCTGTTGCCTCTCCTTGTTTAAAACAGAGATGAGGCCAATCTTGCAGGCAAAATTCCCATTTACCATTCAAAAACGTTGTGTTCCTAAGAACAGACTTCCTTCATTAGTTCTTAAAAAATAATGACAGGCCGTAAGAAACTTGGTTCAAAACTTCATCTACTGCATCTTATGGGATTTTTTGCACCTTCATCTAGAAACTTTAGCAGTTCCCTTTTTTTGAGTTAATTTCCTTGCTTCAGCYTGGCCAGAAACCACCAAGACTAGCTTTTCACAGGGTATTTCAGCTGGAGACTTGCCATTTGAGGCAAAATGCGGATCCGTGAAAAATTGAAGTGAATGAATAAAGAGAACTCAACCTTTGAGGGCCACCAAGCTGAATGGAACATGGGAAGGCTGCGCTGTCAGCAYTTCTCAATTGGAGCCCGCAGTCAGCATTGATGACTTTCCAATTAATGGCAGGAAAGATCAAGGAATAATCAGCCACCATTTTCAAAATAAGCTGCAGCGAGATCGGCTGAAATAAGCTTTATGTAAAGTGAGCAAGTAGGCCCCAAATATCCTAGCAACTGCAATGGACTTTATTTGTGAAATACTGCATTTTTAAAAGCCCTGGCTGAGTTTTTGCAACCCCTTCTAACAAGATTAGCTTTTGTGAAATGCTGCAAAGCAGAAGACACAGTTAGCTATCTTCCCACAGCAGATGATTTTCACCCACAATTAAGTGCAGGTGCTGACCTACTAATTATGTGGCTTTCAGTCTAAAAATGATAAAGATGCAGGCATAATTAGTTTTGTCTGTAGTTTTGTATCCACTGAAGCTCACACAAMGCATATGACTGAAGCTCAGGTCATCAGCTGTTACATACAGCCATATASCCCCAAGTGAAGACATGTCTGAATGAAATTCATGCTACCCACTCTGCAAACTAAAATAAAATTAAATGAGAAAGAAGTATGGGGCTATATCTATTAATATATCTGTCTTAAATTTTATTGCAAAGTCTTATTTCACAAAGATACAAGTTTTTCTGAGAGGTAAAATATCGTTTCAAAAAAAGTCAAACATTCCAGTTTTGACCTTTCACTGTCAAAAGGGAGGAAGAATTACTATTGCTTTAAAGTTTATTAACACAATTATTTGTCTGGGAGTAGTTGGTCAGGAGCCATTTGCAGTCAGGCTCACATTTTTATCTCAAAATCAGGAAGAGGGTTGTGTATTAAAAGCACAGGATTTCATCTTTCTGGACTCRAGAGTACAGGCTTGTGTAGATGTGATCCTGCAGACAAATGGGGCAAAAACATTAGCAAGCCAAATGCTTGGCCTAAAACKTTACAGTTTATCTGAAAAAGGGCAATGACTGTTTTTTTCACTCTATGAAAAAGCAAAGAGCAGCTTTTGGTATCCCAGGGTGGAAGTGGCCTTTCATCCATCCACCCAATGGATAAACAAGGGCAGAGAGAAGGAAAGGATGCATTAACTTCCAGAGTGTGCATGATTTATGTTTTGTTAAGCTCAATTAAGTCTCTGGCCAGAACTAGCTCACACCATGCCCATTCACATGGGCATAGACCTCACTGTTTACTCTTCATTTCAATGAAAATTAAATGCTTACTTTACCAGAATACACATCTCAAATGAAAAGATCTCTGCTGTGGCCTTTGGAAAAGCAGTGGCGGAAGCAGCAGTGGTGTGCAAAACGAGGCTGGGGAGCTGTGGGCTCTGTCAGCACACAAATCATTTTATTCTTCCTTATTTACTCGTCTGTGAACTGTAGCAAAATGAAGTTTGGTCCGCTGAAAAAGAGTCTRTTGACATCTTTTCCCTATGTGAGTTCAAATTACTTACTCAAGTGGGGCAGGGTGCTTTTATCTACAGTTCTTTGGATTATTAGTTTTACATTTTTTCTCCTGGTTTCCTCCCCTCTGCTATTGCTAGAATGTCAGCAGGCAAGAATTATTTGTTTTCTGTGTCATCCACCGCCTGGTTCTCTGCTATGTTAAGCCTATTGAATGATAAACTCCAAGATCAAAGCAAATTTCTGTTCCCATGGTTTATTTCATCTAGACTTTGGAAGGATGTGGGCACTATGTGCTAAAGATTTACTCCTACTGAGTCTTCTGTTGTTTATCCATTTCAGTTGTTCCATCTGTCAGACCATCTGCCTCCCAGTGACCCCATTTCTTTCCCCCACCCCCATTTGTGTTACAGGTCCATACGTTTCGAGGTCCGCACTGGTGTGAATACTGCGCCAACTTCATGTGGGGTCTCATCGCTCAGGGAGTGAGGTGTTCAGGTAGCTCTACAAAATTTTCTGTCATTCTCTCTACATGCTCAGACATCTGCCCCACCCCAGCCTGCACTCCCTGCAGGAGTGGGGGGTGGGATTTCTCTAAAGAACAAAGCAGGAAATCCTTCCACAGAAGTTGGAGCATTGTCATTTGCCTCATTAGCTGGTTTAGAAGTGCAGCCATCAGCCCTTGGTTGCTGAGGGTGACATTCTCATGGTAGGACCTTGGTTCTGCCTCTGCCTGTGCCTGCTGCATACATTGAAACTTGTTCTTTCTAATTAAGTTATCCCTGATGTTTTTATGCCTTCGGAAGCAAGCACTGGAAATGGCAAAGCCAGACAGCAGCCAGGCTCCATAACTCCTCTTTTTGCTACCAACTGCTGGGAAGTGCCCTTGTCTGCTAAAAAGACTGCCACCTGTTTCCCATAAAAATACCATGCATTGCTGCAAGCCTGAAGTATCCCACCTCAAGATAAAAACAAAAAATATAACCTTCATTTCCAAGAAGGATTAGTTTTCTGGTGCCTCTATTGGTACTTGAATAGCGCCTTAATTATTTTAAATTTATTTGTTCTTTTGTGAAAACAAATTATTTTGGAAAAATTAAATGATCATCACACCACATGCTTTTGGATTCAGCAAGTGAATTAGTGTTTGGTGCATTACAAATGGATTTTAGTAACTTCTTTTTCCAGATCCGCAATCACTTCCAAAAGTTACTTGTCTTACCTCTCCCTGCCCTGACCTCCAGGCATTCCTGATCTCAGACTGGCACCAAACACATCCAACCCTGACATCTGCCTTTCATAGATAGAGGAGGTGGTTTTTACCTAAAATTAATTTAGACCAGTTTGAAGGATCAAAATACCTTTCGCAAATTTAATTTGTGACAGTTTTTATAAGTGCAGTCTCAGCTACTGCTACATCTTGTCTGTTTGTCAATGAATAAGGRTAACACAATATGAGAAGGACATTAAAAAAGAGGAGTAGTAGTTTGCTTTTCAAGCTATTTGATTTTAAACACAAGCGTGCAAAGCCTGACCTCACTAGTGCATAGCACTGTATTTGTTCACATACATAAAATAYTAAACTWAGGAAAARGCATATTTATTTAGTATGAAACATAATACTCTCCCTCATAAAATTACCAACATATAACTCTAAGTARAGARATGAATTTAGATTTAACTTCACACRCTTGGAGAACAGCACTGAACASAATGCAGGGAGGATCCTAACTGCAGTTGCTTATATTTGTGTAGATGTCACAGAACAATAATGTATTATGCACAAATAACTGTATGGAGAAACACAAAAACCTACCCAATTTTGTTAAATGTTTAGGTGTGCTTAAGATTTTGCTTGATTAATATTTTATAGACTATAATATTGAAACATGCTGCAAGTAAGCAGCGTTGGCATTTTTAATAGTTTTAATAATTGAATAGTTAAATTATCTGAAAGGGTGCCATCAATGATGGGCATGACTGGGAAGGCATTAAAACAAGGATCAGAGTTATGTAAGATAATGYAACTCACGGTGGTGGTGTTTGCTTTACTGAAACTTACAAATTCATTTGGCTGAGCACTTGAATCTATTAGAAAAATTCAGTTTGTGGAGGTGAAGCAGTGATGTTTAACAGAAACCCCCCCGTGCAACTGAGAGTAGTATTTGGCTCTGGAGTAAGACACCAAAAACTATTTGTAAAATGAATCACTATTTTACATCATGCCTTTCACAGCATTTTATCTGCCTAAGCTGACCTGCAGACTAAACACAGGGGACACTTTAGTCACCAGTGAAGTGATGAGCAAGGGATAGGAATCTGCTGATGTGGAGAGTGAGCCAAAATGTGACACCACAGGAATGTGGAAGGGAGAGTGAGGCACACTGAGTCACAGCACTGTCCCACTTGGAGTGCTCAGGTGAATCTCAGGTTCTTCAACCATGACCAGTGCTAAGCCACAAGRCAACCAGCAGAAGACAGTCATTTCTGTGACAATTATATTTAAGGTTAATCTAAAATACCCAGAAATTAAGTCTCACATGTTTAAAGGCAACACCTTGAGCCATGTGTCCAGTGATGAATGAATCCAGACTGCAGCAGCAGTCTCCTACAGCTCCAAGAAGTGTAAGGGAAATCCAGAATTTTTTAATGTTTTAACAACCCTGCCAAAGTTTACTTTTCCCACTGTGCAATTTTTACACATTTTCTTGCTCATCTTTCTTATCTCCACACTATTCTATCTTTCCTGACTGATGGGGAAATTGTGCTCCTTGCTTGATGTGGACCAGGRAAACAAATTGTTAGACAAGACCTATCAAGACTAGTACTGATTAATTAACTAACCTGGCTAACTCCACTTGCAGACTGTGGGTTGAACGTGCACAAGCAGTGCTCCAAATATGTGCCCAACGACTGCCAGCCAGACCTCAAGAGGATAAAGAGAGTCTACTGCTGCGATCTCACCACGCTGGTGAAGGCCCACAACACCCAGAGGCCCATGGTGGTGGATTCCTGCATTCGGGAGATCGAAGCAAGAGGTTTGTGTGCTTGGGAGAGCAGCAGACACAAGGAAATGAGGGTGACTGGAATTATATGCTAAGCTGGAACAGGGGGCTGTGCTCATGGTCACTGAGGATGGGATGAGAAAAGGGGTTTTTTGTGTAAGCGATACATTGCTTTGCATTAGCTAGTAAAATTAAATCATGGCATTTCTTAATGCAGTTCCCTGAAATGCTTTCTGAAAACATGTCAAAACATGTATTAGGTTACACTTCTGAAAGGGGTGAACTTTAAAGTGATCTTTTAAGTCCATGTTTATGTGTCTTTTCTCATTACTTTATTTTCACGTGCCTAGGGATGCATCCAATTGCAGAGTAATCAGTTTAAATCAAATCCATTATTAATAACCTTTATGGATGTTGTGGGCAGGGGAGCACAAGTGACTGGAAGTGACTCAGACAAGTGAGGTCAGAGGCTGTGGTGTTTTGTGGTAGGACACACTGCTCAGGGTTTCTCATGATGCTCAGTCACTGACTGATGGATCCCACGGCACAGGCAGCGTGTCACAGCCAAAATTCAAGCTTGTGACAGGTTTTTGATAAACAGATGTGTGCCAGATTGAAGGAAAAACATATCCCCTTCAGTAATCATATATCCCCTCCGTAATAATCATGTACTTTTCCTTTGGACGTTGTGTGTTTTGTGCTGCCCAATAAGCCAAATTTTCCTGTTAGTCACAGCTTCAGCAAAGGAATCTAATAATGTTGAATTCATGGCATGCCAGTAATCTGCATAGCAACACACTGATACTAGCCATAGGGATTTCAAGCCCACGCATCATCTACTGAATTGAATCAAAGACTTACTAGTAAATCCCCTRCGCTGCTCTGTAAAGCTCTACCAGGATTATATCATCATTGCAGGGACAAATGGAAAGAATAGTACAGACTAAGACAGAAGAGCTTTACTCTGATGATATAGCAGGAAGCTACATTGCATTTGAGATCTAATCACTTACTTGCACATTTATTGATTAAGATAAAATCTGCTGCCTGCTCTCTGTTYTTTCAGCATCTTTGTATTTCTTTTCTTAATTGCCATAGAACTATGAAAKATTCTGATTTTGTTCTTAAGAAAACAAAGAATATTGGAACTTCTAAGTAGGTTAGCACAATGCATAGCTACAATAAGGGATTTTAGGATTGAAATAAATGATGTGTGTGTAACTTGGCCTGCTCTGCTGAGTTGCCCTGCATTTCATGTTTGTGTGGTGCAACAGGGGAAGAGTTGTGCAAGTGAGCAGATCTCTTGTGGTGAAAGAACTGTAGAAAGGATGTACTGATGTGGGGAAGAACTGTATCCATCACATCCATCAGCTGTGGATAAGCTGACAGCAAAACAAGAAAGAATTGTGCTCATAGGGAAAGGCAGACTTTTACTCCTATTGCAATTTATCATCAGGCAACTGATAAAAGGAAGGGAGACCTCTAAAGCTTTATTAATTATAGCCAAATCCAGGAAAATCTCCTACATAAAATGAATAAATCATAATAGCATCACATGCCTCACCATTAGCAAATTGCAGTATTTTCCTCTAACATAATCAAATAAACCATGTGCCTAACAAAATCAGAAAGTATAAATTCTAAAATGTTTTAATCCTTTAAAAAAAACATTTTAACATCATCTTGATATTTCTTTAACTGCTCCAGTTTCGCATTACAGRTAACATTTTGCTATGCTTAGTTGGTCTGTTGTTCTTCCTTTATTGTTCTTAAACCTAAATATCTGTTGGTTAGTGAAGCTWACAAGAACTTTTGTTTCAGGTTTAAAGTCCGAGGGCCTCTACAGAGTCTCAGGCTTCACTGAGCACATTGAAGATGTGAAAATGGCCTTTGATCGAGGTACACCATTTTTTAATCTTGTACMGTTTTAATCTAAGCTTTCAATCCTAGGACATTTCAGATCTTTYGGAGTTTATATATGTGCCATGGTAATGGAACTGACATATAGACAGAGTGTAACCTGTCTTATCTGATTTAAAAGTGATTTGTAGTCCTTTTCACAAGAAGAAATCATGTTTCATAGTTGGAAGGAATTAATAAAAGTACTGGTGTGTGGAAGCCTGAGTGGGGAACGGGATGGTGCTCAACCTAGCAGCACAGCCTAGGCTCCTAGCTGAAGTCCGATTCTAGATGGTACCAGGGGAAAGTTGTTAGTCCTGTCTCAGTGCTTTACAATACAAGAATCTATTTATGAGTTTGAGGACCAGCAACTCCAACTGGGAAGTCCTTCTGCATGTAGCCTTGTAGAAAAACTCTGCTCCACTGTGCACGTGTCTGCATCTGCACAGTGGATGAGAGGGGCATTGAGGAGATTGKTTGTACAGCATATTGAAAAACTGACAATTAAAACACTGGCTAATTAGCATCCCTGTGGCATTGAGCTGATTGTGTTGTTTCTGCCTGTGCACGCAATCTTTGCACATAGGACTAACTTTGTGTAAGTAAGCACAGGGTAGGGCCTTCACTAAAAGGAAATACTTTTGCAARTAYATTTGAGAAGTTACWTRGATATTCYTCTCCCATAAATAGTGGTTTCMTTCCTACAYAAWTTTTTCAGRTWTTGCCTCTGCTATGTTTGGGAATAGGGTCAGACACAGCCTCGTGATCACATTCCATGGGTACAAGGCTGGTCCAGGTCAAATCAGAAAGACAGCCTGGGGTCAGAATAGTGACCAGAAGGGTGCCCGGCCTCACACCAGCACAGTGCAGCTGGAGACAGCTATGAGGTCACTCAGGAAGGGGYCCATGGGCAGGAGGTGTGGGGGCTTCAGGGGAGGCTGCTGAGGCCAGCAGGATCTGTCAGTGGCACATCTTACACTTACTGTGCCTGTGCACTTCATGTTTGRAGGCACTTTGTCATGCAGACAGCTCTGTAAAGAAAGTCCAGCTAGGATTTTCCAAATTGCCTGTTTTCATGCTGAAATATCCTTTAAGAAATAACACATATTTAAAATACATTGGATACTGCAGTTGTGAACATGTGCACATGCACACAGAGGTCAGCCATTCTTGGGGCCAGAGGGATGCACAGTGATATGACTGCTGTCGTGGTGAGACAGTGCTCCAGATGTGCCATAAAATACAATGCTGCTGGCAGGATCGCTGTCCTCACACATCCCATTCTGCTCCCTGCAGGTACATCTGGCCTGGAAAACCCTTTGGTCTGTGTCTTAGTTCTCCTCTAAGTGTACCAAACCAAATGAAACCTAGAAAGAGAGGCACAGATGAGAGAGGGAAKAGCAAGAAGAAAGCAGATTTAAATTTATGTCTGAGCATGATTTCAGCAGTGCAGCAGCTGCAGTTGTTTTGCAAATGCTTTGAACCACTTCAGTTTATTGCCTATTTATTAACTATACACCCAGCATAATTGGTGGCAATGCACACTTGAATCAGACGCATAGCAAGGAAGAAAGTGTGATTTACTGGCAAAGCCAGCAGCACCTAGAAACAGGAAGAGTAARGTGACTAGCAGTATTGGATTTCCAAAGGAAAAAATCACGGATAAACATGGAAGCAGAGAAAGCAAGAGTAGGGTTTGTATACAAAGGCTGTGGGGAAGACCACTGGACAAAAATTTATAAACGTCTGTGTCTTCATTTTTTTTAACAGTTTCATGAGGGGAAGGAGCTAAGATAGGAAAGAGAGAGTGTTGCCATGACTCCATGAGAGAGTGTTGCCATGACATGAGAGAGCGCTGCCATTATTCTCCAAAAGTAGGAGAATAATGAACATAATTCTATTATGGACTAGATGACTAGAGCATTGAGGAGACCAGAAGCTGAGAACTTTCAGAATTTGCCAGTTWTGAAAATGTTTTCTCCCTGAACTGAGGTGGAAAAGCAGCAGGATTTGAGAGTTTTTACAGGAAAGGATTTAAAGAAAAACGAATTTTTTTTTTTTTTCTGACTTGTGTGCTGGGCAGGAGCTGCAGGAGTTTGAATGGGCAAGACACTTCCAATCTGACAGCTCAGGGCTTGATTCCCTGTCAGATCCTTACAGAGACAGCGATGCCACCCTATCTTTTGCATTCCAGCCCCATGGGGAGRAACACTTTGTTTCTGTTGCCCTGTTAACTCTTCCTAGTACTAGAAGCCAGAGCAGCATGGAGYAAACTATCCCAAGAATGAGGAATATCCCAATTCTCTGTGAAAGAGCTGGGAAAGAAAGGAGCTGAGTGCCAGGTGGCAGGTCTTGTCTTCAACACAATCTGAAGGTTTTCTGTTCAAATTTAATTTTCTGCCCAGAAAGTGAAGTTTGTGAAGGTTTTACAGAATTCATATTTCCATATTCAGTACAGGAAATTAACTTATTTTTTTAAAAGCAAATTACAGGAAAATTAAAATTACAGGAAATTAACTTTCTTTTGAGGGGGGAGGATAGTCAGAGGAGATGCTGAGAGCAGGGGTATGAACMAGAGAAGAGAGCTCTTTAATCTAATGGATAGTCTTGGCACACTACTGGAGGATGTACACTGGCCATGAATAAATTTCATTTTACAACTTAAAGACCACTTTTTAACCATCTGAATGCAAGGCTTTGAGACAAACTCCTAATAAGAGCAGGGATAAAAACCATTAACTAGTTTTATGATTGGAAGATGCAGGGTCTACAAGAAGGTGCCTGCAGTAGCAGAACATGGCATTTTCCAGAGGTATCTCCCTGCCCATTGTTTCTGAGTCAGTCCCCAGGCACCTGGCGAAAATTCCAGGACACTTTAGCATCTCCAGAAATACAGCATTTAATAAAAGGGTTTGAAAATAGACAGGCAAGGAATYCTCCCACTTTAATGTGCAGGATGCATCCTTCAAATAATGCCATCAAGTGCTCTGGTTCCCAAGCTCTTCACCCAGCCACAGGGACAGATGACAGGAGGATACAGGGATGAGGTGTGGGAGGTGCCTTGGTTTATGGGGACCTCTCCTGCTGATCTCATGTGCAGCTGAAGGCGTGAAAGGAAGAGAAGCCAGCCCTGCCTCTGACTAATTCTGCCTTGACAAAGAGACAGTCACTCGGTGCTTCCAAAGAATTACAGCAAGAACARAAAAAAGTTAACATTTCGGGAAGAGAATAACATCCCACATGATATGTCTTGGGCCCAGTGAAGCTGTGATAGTTGGTTTTAAAAGAGGGAGAAGTTGGTCTTCATCTGATTTAAGCTAAGACTGCCAGTCAAAGCCAAAGCCATGTAAATACCCCTACTGTAAATTAGCATTAGGCTCTCTGAGGCACTGACAATGTTCCATTTTAGTGATTTTTGTAATGAGAAGGAGGGGAATAATGTGGATTTATTTAATCTGGTGAATGTTGGTGCTGTAGAATGACAGTTGCTCTCTGTCAGCATTGTTGAGCTGTGGCGTTGTGGCATCCAGAGAACACCCATTGTGCGTTTTACCCACAGAGCTGCCATTGTCACCACTGCATTCTGTCCCCCCACTTGTTTGTACGGCTGGCTGGTACAACACACTTGCTAAAAATATTGTGCTGTTAAATATTACATGAATACTTAGAGGCATCCTAATTCATACTCACTCTTTTGCTAGCGTAGCTGAAATCCTGTCAAATGCCAAATCCAATAAAAAAATACAAAGAAGCACATTAGCATGGTAAAGGTTGTATGATAAAGACAAAGCATTTAGGAAAAATGAACTTAAATAAAATCWAATTCAGTATTCAGAGTGCATGGGTGAGGTTTTAAGAATGTAATACTTATTCTATTTCATTCTGTAATAAACTATTGATATATTTCTATGGCATCCAAAGCCAGCTGAAACCTTTAAGGAAAAGAATAAAAGTTTTATTTGTCTTGGGATATTCAAATTTCAGCATAATGGAACAATATATATTGAGAGTCAAACTGACAAAGAAAGAGAAATTATGGTGCTTGGGTAGAATTAAGTCTGTACAGCTGAAATTAACTAGGTGTTTCTAATCCGATTTTTTTTTTTTAATATTATATTAACACATGGCCACTGCAATGATACTGAAAATACCAACTTCAATGTGACAAAAGTTCCTGTATTAAGGAGTGAAAAAAATTGTTGTGGCAATGCAGAAGGTACCATATAWATCACATGTAGTTCACACATACATCTCCCCCTGTATATCCGCTGCAAAAATGTGTAGGGTGTATTACAACAGATGTATTGTTGGGCTCACTTGAAAATAAACTYCAGTGCATTTCCAATGGATATGTGTTTGTCTCTGAAGAGAAGAGTAAAAYCTCAGGAATTCATGCATTTTTCCTACAGCAAGCGAATATGTAGATAAGAGGTATGTTTGAAGTACGTTGTAGTTTGAAGTGCCTCAAGCTGAAGTGCCCCTTTAAGGAAGCTTGCTGGGCTGCTTTGTAAAAGTACTAAATAAATAACACTTCCATTTAGTGTGCTGGTGACCTGGATAATAGATGTAAGCTTGTGCTTTGCTATATCTGTTCTGATGCAGCTGCTGGCTCCTTGGAGGTATCTGTTTTCAGTGGAGCATTTTGAGTGCTCAGTGTCCATCAATTAAATAGAGCTCTCCACACAAAGCTTTACAAGACTAATGCTACCATGCCTGGAATGTGTGGATTAAACAAAAGATTGGAGCAGTGTAAACATCCTCCTAGGGCTTATTGATGCTGTATTAAATTAAATGCTGATGGATGTATTCAGACTGCTCAGCTGCATCAAGAAAGGCTGTTTGTTTTAAACACTTAAGCATATAATCTCCTCTTGATGAGAACATGTAGTGCTATTAGTCTTAATGAGAATTATGTGCATACATTGGACAGGACGTATCCCTGCAAGATTAATGCCATAGGTCTGTATAAAATGTCTGCAATCAATATAAACTCTTTTACTGTGCTGTGAAAGCCTTTATCTCCATCTTGGATGCCCTGTATCAAGCACCCCCACTCATCTGTCTGTATCAGGGCATGTCCACAAGCACTCATTACTGCCAGACGAGCAAGACAGTGGCTTTACAACACGTCAGCACCTTAGTGGTGACAGCTCAAGCTTGTGGCAGAGCTGCTGGCAGACACAGCAAACCCCTCTGGGCTGTCCAAGAGGCATAACCTCACCCCACTCACCCAGTGGTCCTCATCTGCACCAGCTGCTCTGACCTGGTGTCCTTAATGTCCTTAATGTCCTTAGTGTCCTTAGCTGAATGGTGGAAAATAGGGACTATAGGTTAGCAGATCTCCAAGAAACCTGGAGGTAAAGCAGGGGGTTAAATCTAGACAGCCACACCTCCTCCTTGACCAGTGTCTTTCACATCTTTCTACTGGAAGACCACCAATACAGACAGGTCCCATCAAGGGAGGACAGCAGAATTTCTTGATCTGGAGAAAATTGTGGGTATGAGGGTAGTGCAGAACAGATGTAGTCATCTGAACCTGAAAAATAATAGTTGAGCCTGCCTTGCTGCTACATCTTGTAATTTCACTCATTGCAAACCAGGACTTCCCAGCACACCTGTAAAGTTTAAGCTCATGTGTTTAAAAGTGCTCTGTAATAGAGTTCTGACTAACCCTTTTATAATGTGGCAAACAAAATGTATGCCTTTCCAGATGCATAATTCATCTGTTTAGCATTTCATCCATTACAAGTATCCATATTAATTTTTAAAATTGTGATGTGCATTTCAGAATAAATGGTATAGCTAAATGCCTTAGCATGCCTATTTAAATTCAGATCTTTGCTATAAATAGATAAGCAAAATATTAAGACATTAGAAGACACCAGAAAAYAAGGCAGCTTTCTTACTAGCTAATCACTATAGATATGTTGGTTCAAGACATGCAAAATTTGGATGTTTACTCTGATTTTTCCTACTACTGRTCTCCTGAGKATCATTGGAAATTTATGTTAYTTCTCTRTGCCTCTGTTTCCCCAAGTGGGGATAAAAAAATGGTTCATACTCCTKTGCACTGATCTGCAAATGAAAATACATCATCAGTACAAGTTATTAATAGCTTAGTTTCAGTGAATAAATGCACTAAATGCAAGAAATATGTTACTAACATGGTTTTTTATCCAACATTAAAACAGTATGTTTGAGATGGTACACTGCAGATATGGATGCTATAATCATCAGCCCCATCCCCCCAAAAGATGCAAGCAAATAAATTATTTGCTAACACATAAAGAAACTGCCATTCCTCATAGATATACTGTAAAGCTGGTAGCAATATATTCTCGTTTAAGCCTTCCAAATGCTTTCAKGTTGTTTTTTCTTGTCAGGTTGCACACAATAAATCTGACTTAGAAATCTTGTCTTACTTCAGTCAAAATTAGGGTGGTTTTAACCAGATTTCTCCCTCTTTTTCTAGATGGTGACAAGGCTGATATTTCTGCCAATATTTATCCAGACATAAACATCATTGCTGGAGCACTGAAGCTCTACTTCAGAGACCTACCAATTCCCGTGATCACCTATGACACCTATTCCAAGTTCATAGAGGCAGCAAGTWAGTATTGCATAGCCATTTGTACCAATCTTCATTTACATTTCYTGTCCATGAAGCTGTCCACATTAAAAGAAAGGACAGAAAAAAAAATTGGAAACATGGGTGCTGTCTTGTTCATTCCTTCTCTGACATGTCCTTCATTCACACAAAACTTTTGCCTGATTGTTAATTCCATGGGATATCATGCAGGTTAAAAAAATAAAAGTAAAGGTATGGTATCAAAATAACCAATTTGCATCAGAAAGTGTGGATAGTGTCTTTTTACATGTGAAGATAAAAAATAGTGTCAATCCTGGTCAGATTTTTAGAGAGATTGCCAAACAGTTTTAAATGAGCCCTGATGCTCAGTATAGGTCGATATCACTGAAACCTACACATTTAAATACATTGAGAAATCTTGAAGTAATTCCATGCCATTTCAATCTCTATCTAAATCTACATACTCAACAGAGTCTCTTAAATTCATATATCCACACTCCCATCTGGTTTTGAAGGCTAATGGAACTAATCTTTTGTAGGATTTTAAAGACAATTCTGGGCAGAGAAATATTATAAAACACCTAACAAAAGCTCAGGTACTGTATGTGTACAGACCTGTATATAGAGCTACAGWCCATGGAGATAACTCCTGGGTGGTCTTTGTTGCTGATTTMTTAGTGCAAAGCCYTTTTTTTTTTTTTTTTGAGGATGTAAAAGTCGCTGATAAGCGTCACATTTATGAGTGCAATATTTATCCTTCCAAGCACAGTCAATGGCTTGTAAATTATTCCATAATAATAAGTTATCTTCCTGATTTATTGCTGTGTACACATGGAAAGCCCTATTAACATTAATCCTGTTTGGTGTTTTTACAGAAATCTCTAATCCTGATGAACGACTAGAAGCAATACATGAAGTGTTGATGTTACTCCCTGCTGCTCACTACGAGACGCTTAGATACCTAATGATTCATCTCAAAAAGTGAGTTAATTGACACACAGGGTATTTCTTGAAGAGCTTAACAATTTTCTGCTTTGAAAGAGAAACATGACAGAAAATACTAATAAAGCTTCCATTAGGGCACTGCCACTAAACCAATAATGTCACAGATAAGCAGACAAGCTGTTCGTGTAAGTGCTTACAAGCTGTGCACTTCCATAGCATAGATCCTTTTGCTGGCATATTACTGCAGACCTTTCAAGAGTTAATTGACATTTGTCATGCTTCTCTGAGGCAGGTAATATCTGAAAATATTCAGAGATGTGGTGAATGTGCTGCTGAGGTGCTTGACCATGCTTTGTTTCTTCCCCCTCTTGCCTCCTGTTTTGTCTTCTTGAACAATAACCCTAAAAGGAAAGAGCTACCCCTTATGAGTTATTTGCTCACATCACAGTAAGCCAAGAATCAAGCAGGGCCTATTTTTATGTGACTAGTAAAAGCAAAACAGGTCCCAGTTACATCTCTCTTGGTTTTAAACATGCTCTGCCTCATTTGCTTTCCAAAAGCTCACTTAGACATACATAAGATATACACGAGGGGCTTCATAAAGCTTCATAAGGCATTCAKAATTTTCAAAAGTGCCTAAATTTAATTTTTTTAATTACTTAGGAGTATACTTCCAAGTTTTCCAAGTTTTCAGCTAGGTACCTATGAAAACTAAGGACTGCTTCAGRGAGGGTGCCCCACTTCCACTAATTTCAAGCAAAACTGTTTTTCAAAACCATGCTAACTCTGCTGCTTTGGGTACTTACATGCCTCAAGAGGTCTTCCTTGTAAGTATTTAAAAACTGAAGCTGAGTAGAGACTGGCACTGTCATCTCAAAGCAGGCCTTCATTTATGGATATATTGCCCAAGATTTTCCTTGTCTCTGGTTAAACTTCGTTATTTGGAAACAGCAAAAAAGGGGATAAGGGAGGAATAAAGCTACTGACCTTATATTCAGAAAATCCTTATCTCTTCTTAGTTGTCCAACTACTTTCAACACAGTTGTAAATGCGGAGTGCTTTCTGGTTTCACCTGAACTATTCTGCACTGTTAATGCCAGCCTAAAAAGAAAAATAACTCAATTCACATGAAGCTGCACCAGATAACGTGCATGAAGTGCATTTCATGCTCTATCAGGTTCTCATTATGCAGAGACTTTCCCTCATTTTGAATTGGCTCAGRTCATTACAGTTGATTCATTTTTCCCCTTGATGAGACATTACCTGGGCMTGCAGGAGCTTCTTTGGACTCTGCAGAAATGAGGGGTGCAAATACCCACCCTTGTCAGGACAYTCACATGGACAACTGATGATGACTCGTTGGCTTTTTAAAGAAGGCCCACGGAGGCAGTTGACAAGTGACCTGCACACAGAACCACTGCTTTCACATCCTGGCAGCAAATTTTTAATAGACATATATGGACTTGCCTTCCTTCTTCTCATGAACTGCAGTCCAGGTTTGGTTCAGCTGTTGAGCTGAGCTACTGATGAAGCAAAGAGTCCAAAGTGCTGATAAAGCTTTCTCCCTCAAATATCTACAAATCAGGCAATGAGTTTCCTCTCCATTCCCAAATTGTAGCTTTTGGTATCTGCATGGAAATCAAGTGCATGACAGTTCCCATGCGGATTCTGTTGGAGACATCTGAATGTGAAAGAGGGAAGAATCATTAAGGTTCAGACTATGCTGTTCTGTAGATTAAACACAGAGTTCCARCTTCATCCCCTAGGGCTCTTCCTGCATGGATAAAACCAGAATAAGGGAGTCTATGAAAACACTGCAGGGTCACAGCCTCTACACCACTGCTGTTTCTCAAYTGAAAAGAAACTGCAGAATTTTTGTTAAAAGTGCAGAAAAATCCAGCAGACGACAACATCAGCAATGAAAAATTAGTTTGTTGGTCAATTAATTATCTTTCTGATAACTTCTTGCTCAAAATTGAAGGAAATGCAATAGCATGAGTAGTCCCCCCTGTGGTGAAATACATAAAACTCCATCCAGACACTGCAGTCAAGCTCTGAATCTTCTGTGTTCACCCCAGCTGTGCAGAAAGCCCTGCACTCCGGAACAGAGGTGCTAGAAAGAGCTGTGTAGCTTTGCACAGCTGTTGAACATCTGTGCTGTGCACATCCACAGAGGGAAAAGAGAGTGTCAGACACTTGCACAGAGGTGGCTTGGGCTTGGCAGCCTTAGTTTGTCTTTGCTCCTTGCAAAGCACAGCAAATATATCYGTGCTAGAAGATGAGGATGTATCAGTGAGTAGGGGCACTCTGTCCTGGAAGCAAAGAGGAACAGCATTTCTCTGTGACAGAGCCATTCTTTGCAGAGATGACAGCAGAAGCAAAGCTGAGCCATGTGAGTTCCTTGCCAACAAGGGAAGACCAAGCTATTTCTGGTTTCAGCCACTCTGTGCTCCCCTGATGGCATGAGTAAATCCACTCACAATGCCCAGCTGGGAATGGCCATGCCTAGGGAAGCTTTCAGCTGTTGCCAGGAGAGCTGTCTCCAAAACCAGATGTGTTTCACCCTGGCAGAGGAGYTGTGTGATGAAGATGTGAAACATCATCCGGGCTGCACTCACCACAGCAAAGGTGTGGTCCATGACTGTGACTGATGGAGGGACTGTGGCTGTCCTGCACTGCAGTGCAAGAGTGCTCTCAGCACTGAACTCAATATGCCACTCAAAAGCAACAACACTGATGTGATCCAGCACTGTGACCTGGAGGGAAACCTTGAGCACACCTTGCATTTTTCAGCAGGTCTGACTGATTTTCCAGTCAGGGCTGACTTCCCTGCAGCTTGGCTAAACCTTGGTGGTCTTTGCTCCAGCCACAAACAGTTCAACTATTCTTCTATTAACATTATATGACCTGTGCCAGCAAACAAAGCAGTGTGGGCTCTTCCCTAGAAGTGCYTCTGTTCTCTAGCAAGGATAGATGGCATTTACAGCAGCCAGATTTTAGCAAGCTGCCTCTCCAGGCAGGTCCAGGATTCAGCCTACTCTCAAAGTGTAACAAAATAGTGAGAATTGCTCAGCTGCTGGGTACCATGAGGCAGCCAGCAAGGCAGAACATCTGTGTGAAGGAGTGGGCTCCTGCAGGCTGAAAGCATGTCTGGGATCATCAATAGTTTAAGGAAAATAAATCCGTGCTTGCATTTGTGGAGCACACCCACACTGCCTGTGGGATGCACACCAAGCACAACCTGCCAGAGAACTGCAGCTCCATACATCATCATTTAAATCATGATTATGCTTTTAAAAAAGCACTTGCCACTAATTCTTATACGCTACCAGACAGTCACATGGAAAAATCACTGAAGAGGCACATGAGAGGTGTTTAAATGTGCTAAAGATCACAGCCCCACCGTAGTTGCATTGTATTTGTGGAAACAGTTATTCTATTGAGATAAATTTAAATTGTTACTGAAAAATGTCATTACATACCAGTGCTTGATGTAAAGCAAGACTACAGATAAAAATGCAGATATTCTTTTTTTTTTATGGGGAGTAAGCAACTAATTGCTTTCTTTTTTGGTTTTTTTTCCTTATTTTAGGGTTACCTTGCATGAAAAGGAGAATTTTATGAATGCTGAAAACCTGGGAATWGTGTTTGGACCTACTTTAATGAGACCCCCAGAGGACAGTACCCTTGCTACACTGAATGACATGCGGTACCAGAAGTTAATTGTGCAGATTTTAATAGAAAATGAAGATGTTCTCTTCTAGTCTGAGAGGCATATCTTCAAAGCCATTTGTTTTAAGATAATTAGTCTGAAGGAAAAACAAAATTTCTTTAAATTTTTCTAAACATAAAGGAAGAGTTCCTTGACTGCACTTCAATTTCTGCAAAGTTGCAGATGGATGCCAAAATGTTTAGGGAAAGCCTATGTCTCATAGACATATGCCTCTTTGTAGAAGGGAAAAAGAAGGTCAGAAAAAATCCTCTTACCTTGTATCTTTTGCCTTGCCTCAGATGTATATTTGTTTTGAGAAGTTTCAAACAATTTTATTGTTAACTTATTAAGAAACACAAAACGTATTTTAATATGGYTAGAGAAGCAAAAAGGTACTTAATCAGTGTTACTTGTATACGCCTATACATTTCCTTCTTCATGAGACATAATTGTATATGTCAATTGTGAAACAGAACCTATATTATAAAGATATTTTTACTTTACCTAGCTGAAAGAATGGCATTTTATTTTAGCAAACTATAAATCAATGCGGTGCATTGATTATTTTCACGTAATTCTTTCCTGCATTTTTGCTATGATATATTGAAAACAATGGCCACTAATGCAGTATTATCCTGACATACCTCTTCCATTGCAAGTGTTTTAAAGGAGAATACCTTTCTTGTGCATATTTCAGCTTTCCTTAGGTTTCTTTGCATTTAGGCACTAGCATCCTAGGATTGTACACTTTCAGCCATTTGCTATTTCCCAAAACATACAGTATTTTCTCTTTTTTTTTTTTGTTTTTTTTGTTTTTTTCTCCCATGTAAAATGCAGTATTAAGAATTTTTCAAAAGTCCTGGTGGTAGTATCAGTTTCAGATGCCAGATTTTTCTTGGATTACAGTAATATATTAGTTAAGTGATGCTGGGACACTGGATATTTTCTGGCCTTGTTGAAAGTCAGCACTTTTTTGGGTGAATGATGAAGGATTTGGTTTTTCTGTAAAAATTGAATTATGTTTTGTCATGTTTCTCTATTTATAAATGTACAGTAAATCTGCTAAAATTGTAGGTATTTATCTTGAATGTGTTTCCTGATGGTTTGTTTAAAAAAAAAAAAAAAAAGAAATAAGAAAGAAAGAATGCGTAGGACATGTGGGAGCTGGTAAATTTAGTTATTACCAATTTTTAATATTTTTCTCCCCTCACAAACATTGACCTACAGAGTTCGTAGTCTAACTGCAACTTATTCCTAATGTTAAAACAGTTTCTCAGCATGACATGTTTCTGCAAGCATAGAAAATCAACATATACTAGCAAACTCAATTTTCAACACACAAAAAAAAAAATCTAATACTCCCTTATCTTGATCATTTGTATCATATGCGTGGTAACTCAGTGATGCAGTTTCCTGAATTATTTCAGGGAGCACATGTTTCTATTCAAATTGAAAAATATGTGTAACTATGATAATGAAGAGAGGTAGAGGGTATGACTGTAAATTTGTCGTCTTCTAGAGAAATAACTAAGGGCTAGATAGATTAACCGAGATTGCAGAGCAAGTGCTAAATAGTCTGAGTTCCCAATACTTCCATAGATCCTCCTGCCTTGTACAGGACTATTTGTTGTAGGTTATGTACTACTTAATACTGTCATAAAAAAAATGATCTGGAAATGGTTTTATTTTGTGAAGTGAAATATGCTTTGTAATTTATGATAGTGTAAATGGAAGGAAAAATCCCATTAAATGTGTTAAAAGAGTTTTGGTGTCTGTCACTGACTACACGGCAAGCTGCCAAAAGAAAATCAATCACTAATTACCATTCTGACATTGCTGKAAAGTTTCTTGCTCAAAAATTTACAAGAGTTTTACTGCATGTCAAAGTTTCAGGTTGTCACTTGGTTGCCCATACTACCACAGCCAAGCCCGTGCACACATTTATTTTCTGAGCCTACCCTAAGCCACCTCTACAGAAAACTTCAAGCAAGCAATGCATCACAGCATCAATCTAATCAATATCCAAGAATCAATGCCATCAGAGCACTTTTCCACCCTCTTGGACACAGACATTTCACTAACAATGAATTTCTTTATTTTTTTCTGGTCAGTTCACTTACAATTTGTTTTTTCACGGCAGCACATGAGTAGCTGTAGCATGTCTCACCGTCTGGAGTCTCCAACACATGTCCCATATTCAGGATTTGATGACAGCACAAGGCAATGTGCCTAGAAGCACCCATGCTTCGTGTCTGGAGAGCAGAAGTTTCTARTCTGTTGGACAGAGGGATKAGTATGATTCTGCCTCTTACAACACAAATATCTACTAAATTGTTGATGTTTCACTTGGCTGACTGATCAGCTGGCRTCCAGCATCCTTGGGGAAGATTGARCACAGAGCTAAAAGGACCCTGTCCCCTCCACACCTCATTAGTGCCACCTTGTGCTGCTCCTGCTTCATCTCTTGTGTCAGACTTGCTGTGGCCGTCACAGCAACCTGGGATTGAGCTGCACGGCTGAGGTCAGACCTTTCCTGTTTCAGATTCACCATTTGAGAAGGTAAAAAGGCAGCAAACGTCTCTGTGCAAAACTGACTGCTAAGACAATAGAAAAATCACATTTACCTTTAATGGAAACCTATACTCCTGTACACAGGATTAAGAATAAAAAAGAATAAAAATAAAAAAAAAAATCTGACTGGATTAAACTAAATCCTTCCCTTTGCTTCAAAGCATTCAAAAGCAAGAGCACATCTCTTATCTCACATGAGGCACTAGTAGAGAGTAGTAAGAGTCCTTTCAAAGATGCTCCAGGAGACTGTGTGTGAGCTCATGTCACTCCTCTGCTAGGTCACTTTATCTCGAGTAGAACACAGGTCTGCACCTCCAGGTTCCACTCCAGCTATTGGAGAAGGGCTTTTGGTGAAGCAGCAAGTCCCCTCCTATAGCCACCCACTCCCGATTCCCATCTGCCATTCAGCTGTCCCCATGTTCTGGGTGCCACTCTGTACCCATCACAGCTACTGGGGTGAGACAATTTGCCTTCCACAAAGCAGAAGTGTCTTAGATCAGTGAAACATTACATCAAGTTAYGTTAATAGTTTGCAAGGTGTAGCTTTCCAAAGTGCCGTGGAGCAGCTGAAATCTCTTCTTTATGCTCACCGTTGTGAGACTCACTGTGGTCAGGTTGAAATATTGGGAACCCACCAGGGAACTGAGCAAAGGAATTGTTTTCTGATACCACCACACTGGACAAGGCAGCACTCTCTGTGTCTGACCCCAAAGCACACATGTCCTGGAAGGGCATCGCACAGGGAACTGTCAAAGGGTTTCCTCAAATGAGACTCCCATTTGGGGCTCCTCCACCCAGAGAGCCATCACTGTGAAACCACAATCTCCCTCTGCTGTCAAATACTACTGGAATTGGGCAAAGGATCTGGGAAGATGAGTTTGTGGGGAGAAGGGGAAAGAGAAACAAAGTGCATAGCATGGAAAACTTTTTTAACATGAAGTTACAAAGTGCAAAGAAGGCAGAGCTTTGTTCTCAACTGTGCTTTGCAACCTGGGGTCAGTTTAAGCCACAAAACAGTCTAACAGAGCACAAATCTGGTTGAATTGATACCATAATCATTTAATTTCTTAATAAGAGGTAAGACTACACTTTCCCCCACGGTTAATGTTCTCAATGCTCACACAACATTTGAATCTTACTGGCAGAGACAGTTGGCCTAAGACTCTGAGAACTGACTGCAGGGACACTTGGCCTAAGACTCTGAGAAGGAATGTATCGGTTTTGGGATCTCTTCTGAAACAAGATTTTTGACAGACCTGAGCTGTGTATTACTGCCAAATGACAGACACAGGAGGGAGAAGTGATGACAGGTATAATAATAATAATTTTGCTCTAATTAAGCGAAACTCTGGTCTTGGGGAAGTGCTGGGAATACCTGGAGTAATAAACAGCTGGGCTGAATCATAGAATCACAGAATCATAGAATCATAGAATAGTTTGGGTTGGAAGGGACTTTTAAACATTACCTAGTCCAGCTCCTCTGCAACCTCCCTGCAGGAGCCTGTCTGGCCATCTTCTTATCTCTTTAAAAGTACAGAGTGAAGTGCTGCAGAAAAGAGAGCAAGAATATTCCAGTGCCAACAGACCCCCTACCAATAACCAGGGACTGAAAACACAAAACCTCTTGAGTAGGGAGGTAATGCACATACACTCAGGCAAGAAGAATGCCATCTAACTGGATTTTCAAAGCAGAATTACTCTGCTATCCYGGCAGCTATCTAAAGGGAATGAAGAGACTATACGGCTCATGGAGATAAGGGTGAGAGCATCAATGCGCTTTATGTTCTTTAGCTGTAGAGATTAATTCCTTGATTAAAGTAACAATAATRGTTAAGAGTCAGAAATTTGAACCTCAGGGAACTAAGATTATTGCTGAATGCTCTAGGGCTTGCAGATCCAGGATATCAGTAGATCTTATAATGGGGGCCATATTTTACATTATCTTTGGCTAAAGGCATGGTGTTCTGAATATAATTATGCTGATGCTACAGGTAGTGCTAGGACTGGGAGTTCAAAGCCTGAAGGWCAGGGATTGCTGCAGGATGTTTCAAGGACTGCAGCTAGGAAGAAAGTTTGTGTCAGATGGAGCAAGTGCTTTGAAAGGTATAGCAGAAATTAGCAGCTCCTTGTAAGCAGAGAAACTATCAGGGTTCAGTTTACAGCAGATTTGGGGATGACACAAACCAAGGTTGCCACTGGAAGTTGCTTTAATTGCAGAACAATATGTGGGTCATAATATTGTCTCTTTTCTTGAGAGTATGAGCTATTTGTTACCACTAAAAAGAAGGTTAGAATGAGGACTAGGGTTAGATGTAGGATTTGGAACTGTAGATCTGAAAGAGCATAAATTGCTGCCAGCCATATTTGAAGATACCTTAATTTCTGTTCTACTGTGGGCACATATAATGATCAATGTGCAAGAAAATCCACATTAATTACCACATGCTGCTGTCCAAAAACTTAAGGAGACTGAGCTCCATAGGTATCCGTAACATCCACAGGTAACAGGTTCAGATTTGGAATCCAAATATTGATGAACCAGTATTGTCAGTGCAGCCCTCAGAATTAGGAGTAGGGATGATGTCAATAAGGGACTGCTATTTATGTAGGGGTTTTAATTGTTACAGACATGAGTGTCACAGACACAATTAAAATAGGAGAAAAGTCTAAATCTAAAGCCTGAAGGACTGAGTGGTTCTCAAAGCTGTGACAAGTGCAGCACATTAGGTATCACTAATGGTCAACTCGGATTTTCCAGTCAATGTGTGGATCATCTGGTTAAGAATAGGGGTATTGCATGAACAGACTGTTTTGCAAGGCCTGCAGAGCTAGGAAGGGTACTGATGTCAATAGCCACCATATATATCCATATTTTTCTGATCTGCTGAAGGAACAGAACCTTTGTTTWATCTTCTTTATCAATATGAGGGTAAAAGAGAAGACAAATTTTAAGAGTTTGGGATTCAAAGAATCAGGCTGAATTTGCTGCTGTAAAAATGTAAGAACAGGACTGGTGTCAGAGGCTGGCTGGGAAGTGAAAATTTGACTAGCTGTGTTTATGGTCTGTTTTGATGAAGTTTTGGGCCTTCCTTATGTTATGAGTGTTTTAGGTAAAGTTTCAGAATCTGTTGAGTTCTGATTTATTCATGCAGCTGAACTTTTCATTGAATGAGGATGAGCACCAGCATTAAGCTAACGCCTTGCATTCCACCACAGGACCAGTTCCCTTCATAGAGCTACTTTAGGGCCCATGTAAGAAAGGATATTGTCTGCCCTAGTGCYGGAGGTAAGATCAGAAAACTTAAGGCTACATCTGTGCCTGTCAATAAAATGGACTCAAGGCAGTCATGCCTGGTCCATATAACATTTACTTAACTGAGGTCCTCTCAGGGGCCCATGATGTCACCTGTGGCCTTTGAGAGTCATTTTTTTCTAGAGCCACTGATTCAAAAATTGTGCAAGCGCTGTGTTTCAGCCCATCAAGCTGCTACTTTCATTCTCAGAGGCTGAGATGGTGCAATGCATGTCCTAGACTGTTAAACAAGGAGTGACTGTATACTGAAGTGTTGGAGGGTGCAAAACCTGCTGCGATAAAGCTATGGAGGGGGATAAATTTGTGTCATTTCATCCATTCTGCCTAAGCGGAATAATCCTTTGCTCTCCCCACCTTGAAACCATGCCTGGCTAGTGCACACACAGTGACAGAGGCCAAAATTTGAAATTATGCCAGGGAATCACCACTAATAGGTGAAATTCACAGGTGCAGGGTTCAAACCTATGCCATGGCTYKAAGTTTTTKKGGKKTTTTTTTGTTTGTTTTGGGTKTTTTTGGCAGGGCAGACATAGCCTGGTAATGAATGCTGCMGTTCCACAGTCTTGATCAGCAGCCTGATGTAAACAGAGAAAATGCTCTTGTCCATTGTAAAATGGATGGAGCCATTCTTGTGGTTATTATGGTAAAAGCTAAGATTTGAGATGCTGCTAGCACCTGGAAATTTTAATCTATGAGAAATTAAGTTAATTCTGGTTTCTTCTGAATTGGCGGCTTGATGCAGATGGGAAACAGTTCTTTGTGTGGTCTTTTCTGGTACACAGAGGTCCATTGGTTTAAATTAACATGACATTTAGGCTCTGAGACTTAGGAGTTCCAAGAACTGATTTTATGGCTGGATGCTAAAAGGGCCAACTTGTGCCAGCAGKTATCAGTGTTGCAATTTCTTTCTATGAGCCAATTGCTCAGCTGTATGTCAGGGCAGGGTTAAGAGTTTAATTGAAACTTGAAGATACAAACATGTTGAATATTGCTGGGAATATGGAGCTCAGCAGAGCTCTGCCCTCTGTAGGTACCAGGACCATATGCTCTTTTCAGCTGGCCTGAATATGTCCTTGGCCTTAAGGTTAGCATKTGAGAAACCCATGTTTCAAATACCCAGTATATTTGCTGGATGGTCTGGGGTTTCAGGGTAAATTAGACATCTGATATCATTATTGAGTAGTGAATTCTGTGTTTCTGGGAGTGCCATTGGGTCCCCTTGGAAATTGTAACGGCATTTAATATCAGAGTTTTGGAAACCAAAAGGTTCCTTGGWTCCTTGGAAGGCTAATGTCTGCAGTGGATGGTGCCTCTCTTGTCTTGCCAGTAGAGATGGGTCCCCTCAAAATAATTAGGTATGGGTGTGGTTTGGCAATCTAAGGTTTCCAGAGCCCAGTTTCAACTTGAGCAGAGCAGGGTCTCCACAGTTTGGAAAATTGAGAGAGAACTGCAACGAGCACCTTTTTTTTATTTTATTTTCACTGCAGTAACAGTYGTAAATAGGGGYTTAAAATAAGGTTAGTTTGAGGACTGACATTAAAGTTAGTCTTTGAGAATCTATATTTTGGAAATACTAGGATATTTCTGAGTTTTGGAGAGCCTGCAGAATTATGAAGAAACTTATGTCAATATGCTCCAATTGCACACAAAGGGAGCATGATATAATGTGAAAAAGGCCCTACAATTTTATTTTGCAGTGTACTGTGCCATCTGCTATGATCCTGCATATTGACCCTAAGTGGGACTACAAAACCCCACTGCTTTTTATCCCAGTTTCCTGCAAAGACAGGACAGAATTTAACACAGCAGTGTAATTAAATGAATATACTATCCAATTTCYGTGCTTTGAAATAGGCAGTATGTTATTTACTTTTCTTTTTAAATAAACACTGTAAATAAATGTATACTGAGGGAATGCAACGAGTACTTTTGCAGCAAGAAAGGAAGAGAGCATATATTTTCACTGTCAGAGTTGTTTTTATATAAACACTAACCTCATTGGCAATCTTGTGGAACAGCGTGTTGTGACTTTCAAAAGCAGAGCAGGTTTTGCTGTCCTCCTGCACCACCACATACTCATGCAAGCAGCATCCTCCCACTCCCACGTCTCTCAAAGCTTTCCAACCTGCCTCTGTCTTTTCAGTAGACTCTGCTTTCAGTACACTGTCAAAAACTAAAAATCTCTCATTCTAGGAGACTTTGAAATGGGTTTAACCAAAAAAAMCCACACTGATTTGAAGTAAGTTTGGAATTTTGTGAGCTAAGAGGTCAGAGGTCAGGTATATGGTAATTAAAATAAAATAAATAATAAATGTTTTGTATCAGCCTATTTGCAGAGTGAAAGCTATAAAAGACAACCAGTAATGGTTTTGTGGAAAGATCACTTAAAAATAAAAATTACCTTCATTTTTCCATAAATTCCCTATTTCCTAGGCATTTCCCTGGGACACAAGACAGAGAGAGATGCTGGTGTTCTCTTTCTCTACAGATACAAGTGAGTAGCAAAGCAATAKCTCATAGTCACAAGGAGAAACTTGACCCTGTGGTCTGCTGCTGTCCTTGGCCCAGGAAAGCCTGATGCCCTGGTGCTTTGTGTCTTAGAAAATGTTTGTTGCTTACCTGTTAGGGGGGAATGTGAAGGCCATCTTTTATCACTGGAAGTTAGTGTCTTATTCCRTAGGAGAATTATTTTGCTGTTAATTTTAATTAGTATGATAGACAGTTTCAAGTGTGTATGTTTCYCTATCCAAAAGCCTTTGCCAACCTACAGAGTAACATAAGTGCATGCCTCAGGCTCCTCTCCCCCAGTAACCTGCATTCACCAATTTCCATGCCTCTTATCTTTATGGGCTATTCAGGGAAGCTGCAAGTAGCAGAAGTTGATCTGCAAAAGAAGATGAGGCTGAAATATGATGCTTTCACAAGCTCTTCCACACTATCATAGGCATCCTGGAGTGGATGACTGAGTAGCTGATTGGAAGGATATAAG
>NW_026623285.1:2816907-2821363 GCF_030028575.1 Malurus melanocephalus
GAGCGAGCGAGAGGAGCCGCATCGCAGGAGCCCAGGACGCTCCGGGCTCCCGGCCCCGTCCCGCGGGGAGGCAGCAGCCCCAAGGTATCGGATCCCGGGTGCACTTGTGGGGATGGGGGGTGGCGAGCGCATGGACCGGGTCCCGCGGCTCGGCTCCGGGGTTGTCTTTACCTGTGACACTGCGAGCCGCGCACGGAGGCGGGCGGCGCTTCCGAGCCGCTCGACGGGGCGCAGAACGCTCCCCCCTCCAGCGCTCACCCGGCCGCCGGCGCAGGACCCGTCCCTCCCCGCGGGCCGCTCCGGGACGCCGGGCACACCTCCCCGGCCGCGCTGCCCGCCCCCGATGCCGGGGATGAGGGGTCCCGGCGCCGTCCGAGCGCGGAGTCGGCGTGCCCCGCTGCCAACGCGCCCTTGCCCTGTTCCTCCCTGCAGGAGCCCGAGATGGCGGACAGCGCCGCGGCCACCGCCGCTCCTCGGGCCGGCGTCAAGGGCTCGGCGGGGCCCTGGTGGAAAGCGCTGACCAGCAAGAAGAAGCACAAGGAAGCGGCGGTAGCCCCGCCGCACCCCGCCGCCAGCGAGACCCCCGCCGATCCCCCGAGCCCCGAGGGCCGCGAGGAGCAGCTCCCTCCCTTCGGCAGCGGCGACGCCGCGGGATCGGGAGTCGGCAGCCGGCGGAGCCTCCGCGTGTCCCACTCGGGCCGCTTCAAGGAGCGGCGGAAGGTGCGCACCTCGCTGCTGGCCGACAGCCCCGAGGTGTTCGACGGCGGCGGCGCCMCGGGCCATGCCGCCCAAGGGGCCGAGTAGCCCAGCAGGACCTTGCCGAGGAGCTGCCACTGCGTGAGTGGCCGGAGGACTGGCGGGACAGGCAGCMGGCGTCAGTGACTGCCCCACAGCTGGGCTCGGACCCATGGGTGACAYGGAGGCGTGTGGCAGCGGCCTCCCAAACCCTGACCGGACAGTGCGGAGAGCCCGGCACCGCTGCCAGGCSAGGGAATCGCGTGCTGTGTTACACGAACACCGCCAATACCAAACCCCCGGATGATGGGATGATGTGATTGTCTTTTTAAAAACCCACAAATAAACACCCCACTCCCTGTACTGTGGTGAGCGGACTCAAAGGTGCTATCCCAAGGCCGATGGTGGGCTCTCTGAACCTTCCCTCAGCCCTTGCCAGGAGCCGACGTGCTGACTTCTCAGGCCTGTGACCCAGCTCATTTTGGCTCTCCAGCTGAGGAGGCGCTTTGCTGCTTTCATCTCACAGCTGTCTTATCGAAGGAAGGGGGGAACAAAGTGCTCTTATCTAATTTCAGGGCCGAGGACCTCCGGCGGTGCCGTAAGTGCGCCTGTGCTGCCGTTAGCCATGAGCCCATCCTCCATCCCCCACAGGGGTCAAAAAAGAGGTATTGTGAGGGGCATTGCATTTGCCCGTGTCCCACATCACATCACATTTCCCAGTGGAAAAGGCAGGACTGTGCTGGTATTCTCCCTCTTCCTACTGTGTAATACTAAGCAGGTGTTCCACAGGTCCCTCACAGTTCTGTAACAGAGGGAGGCCCATGTTTGTCTAGTAATTCGCACTATTTACCCAGGAGATATGTGGGTTTTGCATAATYGGTGATAACTCGCATAATGAAGCTCCAGTGAAGAAATTGTGTGATAAGATGTGAATGTCTTTCTGGGAGTTGAGACCAGCCCTGGAGAGCACAAGCAGGGTTACAGTTCTAAGGTGGAAATAGGCTTGGGCACCACTGGAAGTGTTTAYTGTTTACCATGTCTGAGGCTTTTGAAGCAAGGTTAAGTGTCCCAGGATTTCTTCTGGTGGTGAGATAACATGCTTTCACTCAAGCAGTTATCAACCCCTTCGAAGAGCTCTTGGATTTTTGTACAAGTCAATATAAGCCAGATTTGTACTGTTGTGCCTTACAGAGCAAAATCATCTAAAAATACTTCACAATTACACATTTCTTGATAGTAGGTGATGTAGCAACAGCTGATTTATTTATTTGAAACACATTTCCAATATATTTATATTGTTAAAATGGTTTTAGACTTCTTCTGAATATGAGATACTGCATAGTGGCAGGGACTGAAAATTGTTTCCTAACAGTCAGGCATTATGCAGTTATGATTTTGTTTGGTTGTAACTAATCATTTGAGGTCAAATAAAAATAAAAAGTGACTGGAAAGGAAATAACTGAGTTCCAGTTGAAAGTATGGATTAAACCAGCTGCTGACAATCACTGAAATGATGCACTAGACACTAGGCAAGTGTCCCATGGTTCAATGTGCACAATAATAGGTAATGAACTTTGAAAGGTCCTGTGCAATAAACTCAGACCTGTTGAGGTGTTCACTGGTCATTCAACCCTCGAGACTCTGGAACCCAAGCACAAAGGGACTGTAGCTTCAAATCTATAAAAGCTCATTTTTTTTTCACCTAGCTTACAGAAACATGCTTTTTTAATTT
This sequence comes from Malurus melanocephalus, assembly GCF_030028575.1. Classification (NCBI taxonomy): domain Eukaryota; kingdom Metazoa; phylum Chordata; class Aves; order Passeriformes; family Maluridae; genus Malurus; species Malurus melanocephalus. The sequence continues at coordinate 2,819,375 of NW_026623285.1, forward strand.
CATTCAGTAAAACTACGAGGTACTGGATTTGGACTGCCTTTTTTATTTTGCATTCTCCATGCTGACCAAGCAAAGATCTTCAGCTCTTCAGACTTTCTCCTCAGAGGTGCTTKTCTTCTGGGAGGCCTCTTCAGTCAAGGGGCATCGGAAATTCTTCTCTTGAGAAGAAGCAATTGGAACAAATCTAGTCTTGAAAATAGGGGGGTGAAAGAGAAAAAGGAGAGTTTAAAAGCTGGAAACAGRGAAGTGAATGAAGAAAAACCGTATTCCAGCTACAGTTAGCCCAGGGYGGGAGCAGGGGGAAGGAGGCAGAAGAGGTGGCTTTGCTGCCAGGGTTGCCATACTACCTTTGGAAGGCAAACTGTTCATGTTTATTATAGGCAAAAATAGTCTGCCTGCATTTATGTGTTCTAAGGTCCAAAGAAACGTTTTTGTATGTGTGTGTCCAAAGTGGAAGAACAAATAGGCAGAAATTGCRCTGCTGCATTTCTTAACTCCTGCATCTGGCTTGGTGTGAGTTCTGTCAGGGTCAGGTCCTCAGAACTATCTAGAGGCTGGAGAATGAATACAGATTAGTGTTCTATGTATCTCATGTAGATAAATGCTTTTCTGCATTTTTAATCCTCATACTGTTGTGAAAATACCATTTCCTCCTCTYTCCTGTACCTCAAAGCTGCCTTGTTCTGCAGCAAACCTCTGTTTGCTCTTTGGAACTTTCTCAGGTTTGTTAGTTGAAAGTCTTTAACTAAGCACAAGAAATATCCAATTTGGTTTTATTTGAGGAGTCTGGTGTGCTGTTCAGATGGCTGCTGCTAAGACTCAATATCAATACTGGTTAATATGYGACTAAATATTAGCCATGTCTTAATCCTTGTGTATGATACTTTCATCTTGGGAATTTGGTCAGAATATGAAGTCAATAAACACACGTAAAATGCCTTACAGCCCTCCTCCATCTTTATCCTGACCTTGAGCTGTGGGAAGGAGACGTAATTCTATCTTCCTGCTCAGTCAAATCCTTGCTTCAATGAATATGATAGCAGCCACTGAAAAACTAGATCCATGAGAAAACGGGCTGACTGCCTCGTCTCACTTTCCCCGCCCTCCRTGCACGGCAATACCTGCAGCTTGGTGCTGCCCCACGTACCAGGGCCAGGAGGAGGGAAGAKGTCTCTTGGCCAAAACCAGCCTGTTGCACAGAAACAGTCCTCTTGTTTCTCAGCCTGAGCACCAGATAAAGCTTAAGTAATCTCTACACATGTAAGTGAATTAAGAAAAAAACGCTGTCATTTTATGGACCAYCTGAATTATTATTTTTTACCCTTGAAATGGAAATAATTTCTTATATATTGGATAATACTCGCTCTGTTATAACAATAGTGCATTTCTGGGCATTGGATTATTAAAAGGCAGTTTGCACTCTTTGTACGAGTATTTTTCTCATCTTCTTTATAAAGATCATGCATCATTAAGTAAGTTTAGGAAACAGGGTGACTGAGAAAGTACTTGCTGTTTATTTTTAAAAGTGAACAGTGACATATTGACAAAATAAATGGAAATAAGCAGATGAGGTGAACCTCAGCAACRTCAGTTATAGTGCAATTTTCTTAATGTTATCCCAGATACTAAGGATTGCTGGTTTGGGGCAAAATAAAAAAAAATAGCAAATAGGGTGAACTTTTCAAATAAACTTGCAAAGTATATGGTTGCTTATTCCTGCTCTTGCCAAAACTAAAAATAAATCTCTGAGTGGTTGCCTGGTGAATCATTCCCTGCTATTGTAGGTTGGTCAGTCTGGACCTCAACAAAGATTATAGGGAGCACCTGCAGAAAATGATCCTAAATTGGAAATGCTGGAATAAATGCCTTGAAAGTCTCAAGACTTCTAACCTCAGATGTTATGTCAGGGTACAACTTAAACTGAACGGAAGAATGGAGAGGGGACCTTACTGTTTAGGGAGGAGAGGAGTCTTCAGTGTTTGGAGAGGG
>NW_026623285.1:2821438-2832449 GCF_030028575.1 Malurus melanocephalus
TTTTTTTTTTTTTGTGGTGTTGGGTTTTTGGTTTGTTGGTTTTTTAGTTCTCTCTTCACTGTAGTGCCACCAATTTTATATTTGAAATATCAAGTCTCTTGTCCCTTAGCAAGATAACYTCATATGAAGGCTAAAATCTGAAGGACAGAACTCCTGGCCTTGGCCTGGCCAGTGCAGCTGAATGCTCCACCTTAAAGCCCATGTTTAATTTGGCTTATTTCAACTGATATAATTTGGCTCATTTAAACTGATACCTCATGAGCTGGTATCTCATCAGAAGACAAGCTGTTTCAAGTGCAGGCACAAACTAGAAGCTCATTTTGCTGTCTTTTGGGATTCTATCTAGTAAGACAAAACAAACCCAAACCTGCTATTTTCTAAGATGTCTTTTAAAAGCTGGGGCAATAGAGGGTTGTTTATAGAATGATATTTGAGACCTTATAACTACATCATTTTGAAAAGCAAACCTTTCCTCATCATTACTGATTTATTGTAAATAAACAGGAGACCTACTGGCTGTGATTTTTCATTTCAGAATGCAACAAAAGAGAGGAAGTTGCTCAATTTTATAGACACCAGAAGTAGTAAAGTAGCTTACCAGTTTTATGCTTGATGACACACCTGAAATCCACAAGTAGYTCTAAGAAACACTATTTGGAGGTAGTCTTCAACTAAAGTATATTGATTAGCAGCTGCAGCTTATGAATTTGATTTACTGCCCCTTTTATCTAGATAAAGCAMTATAACATCAGATAATATGTGTTTTGGGGATAGCAAATAGCTTTCCATGATAGCTGTAAGGCATGATTTTAAATGAAAAGTCTACCCTGGTGAGTAATCCTCCTCAGATCTAAACATCATATTTCTTGCCAGTAAAGTGAGTTAGAATGGTTTTTTTCAGTGTATTAGTTACCAGGCTATAAGATGTTTTGGGATGTGGGAAATAGGCTTGATTCTCAGACACAAACCTGTGTGTGCTGTGAATCTTCTGTTGCCTGTTTGCAATATCTCAGGTCTTTCCCCTCATGCAAAGTTATTATTCATCTCTTCCTTTTACACAAGGAGGTAAAACAGCATGACTCTCTCCATTACTGAAAATAAGAACCATAMCTTTGTATGCCTGTTGAAGTGAAAAATTAGAGATAGTGTGCACTTGAACTTTGATGACTCACTGTTTTTTTCCYCACTGCTGACTTAAGTTCATTTGGCTTTCCAGGTCTTTGTTTTATCCTCAGTCTGTAAATGTTTGAGCAGATAAACCGTCTCTGCTGATCTCACAAGAGCTTCTCAGCAGCAGGAGAGTGGGCAGCGCTTCAGTGGCCAAGGGAAAAGTTAAAATGGATCTGTTTCTGGGCTCTTTTCCACTGAGCTTTGTGAAGAGGAACAGAACTGAGCCTTAGTCTTGATTCTGGAGCTACCTGGGAAACAGCAGGAGCCTCATAGTCTGTACRTTCTTATTGTGTTTATCTTGGCATGTGCTTTCAGTGACAAGTTTCCAAAAATCAGAGTTGGTTCACCTGTCCTGTTTAACATCACAGGGCTCAGGATGAGGAGCACGGCGTAAACTTCAAAGAGAAATCCTGCCAACAGTATTTCCTAGAAATGCTGTAGCTCAGACCTCTGCAGAAAGGAGGATGGGGAGAGAAGAAAAAAAACATGTTTTCTGACTTCTCTATTGTGTTCTTTCATTGGTGTACAATTGCTGTAACAATCTCCTTGCTGGGCCCTAAAACAGCTAGAGAAGTGGAATTTATGAAATAGGCAGATGTGCAGAACATACAAGGACAGCATTTTGCACTGGCGTACATTTAAGGAAGAGACAAACCAGTGACTAGATACTACACTGGGCATTTGGAGGTAGTTTAATTCTTCCTGCAAGGCTGGCAAATTATGGTTTGTTCCTGGCTCAGTTCTCAACTGACTAAGAGTAGATAGAAAAATGCTTCTAGGTAATATATTAGCTATCAGAGGTGTTAATTAACATCTGCTGAATTGCGTCTGAAATGACAAACAGTGAGAAAGTRAGGAATCACATTAGAGCAGCGAACMCTGCTGATCATGACTGAAACCACATAAGCTTTGGAAATGTGATTTGAAATGGAGGCCCAATTTTAAATGATCAGTTGAAGCACTTAAAATATTATCTGTTTTTGTTGGTGACAGCTATTTTTCCCTAACCCATATATTTTTATTTTTCTTCTGTAATAGTTTACCATACAGATATCTTTTTAATGAGTATTTGTACACACTATATATTACCTCTCTAGTTTTACTGATTGGTTTTCACCTTTTTTTCTGCTGAAACAGGAATTTGGCTGATCTTGTCACCTGCAAAATGTTTCCACAAAATTCGAAGCTATACCTATGACTTATGCATAAACCTAAACTCAAATTCATAACAATACCTTGCAGTTGTGGAGAGCTCTGGAGAAGTGAGTTCCCCTGGAGACTGATCTTTTCATCTTCCTGAAAAAAGCATGCATCATCCTTACTTTTTAAAAAGGGTATGCAGAATATAGGGCTAAAGTAAAGCTTCTAAGTATGTGAACAAAATTATGGATCTAGCCTGAGAACAGAAATCAGACTATGCTGAAACTAGCTAAGAAAACCAAGGTGTGACAAGTGGAGGCAAGAGTGTCAAGTGGACATTCCAAAATTTTAGATCTCGGAGAGAAACCTTTGGGTATGTGCGTGTTTTAAACTTAACATATCATTGTGCAGCGACTTCCAGGGCATGGCTGAGACTTCAACGAGAGCCAGAGATGGGCAGAAGAGAAATTCCATTTGTGGAATTGGCATCCCGCTTCCACACATAGGAAAAACAATTTAGTTACATGGTGAGATGTGTGTGTAAACCAGTGTGATTGTGTGGGAATGGGCCCCCTCATGCAGCTGCAGATTTCCAGTGTGGTCAAAGGGTCACAYTGACAAAAGCATTGAGGTGTCTGATTCCATTTACTTCAATGGTGCCTCAGTACCCTTGTGGTTCTAAGCTTCAGTAAAACCTCATAAAAGAGGGAGTGTAGTTACATGAAACTGTCAAAATTGTACTARGATGAGAAGCTTAAAASGAAAATTTWAAAAATCTGGTTTATTTACCAATGCAAATGTAATTAATGCAAAAGAGCTGCCTAATAACATATATTTTTAATTCTGTATTTTCAGCTGTTTATGCTGAAGCAGTGTAGCTGCTTTCTCCCCTCCTCCCTGGTATATTCTTGCTTTSCAGCTGCTATTTGATCTTTCCCAGTCTTGACTTGAAATATTCCTTACAGAACCTAAGCCCCGTGTAGCATTTCGACAGGGCTATTGTTCTTTTATCCACTGCCTGTAGATCAGCTTTTACTGCTAAACAGCTTCTTTATAAACCCCAGTGAAACCTTCTCTCATGCTTTTTGTTTGCATTGAGAACAAGACCAAAGGTTGAAGGGAGTTTTAAGTCCTGAGGTGTGCAGAGCCCCCCCATCCCTCCCTCTGTTTCGGTGTTAGTTACTGCTTCGGCCTTTACCTGTTTTGCTTTGCCAGCCAGGATGGGGCACACCYTCACACAGCACAATACAAACCCGTTTAATTAAGAGCTATTCAAGCTCTTTTTTCAAATATTTGCTTCAACAAACACCCATGTCAAGCAGCAGTCATATGACACCTTTCAAAACCCTTTAATCCAGAGCAGAAACCAGCAGTACAATTTTACCTTGTTTTTGGGTCTGAACCATCACTGCAAAGGTTCTCAGGGATCATTCCCAAGGCTGAGGAAAGCTCAGTTGCCATGGCTTTGCTGGTCTTTTATGGCATTTGTGTGCTCTGTAAYACTTTCTACAAGTGATACCAAAAAGTGCCTGCTATTAGGGAAGAGTCAAAAACGGCAGCACAAATTTGGCTTCTTGATGTTAGYAACTTCTGTGTGCAAATGCCCGGTGTGCAGTAGCAAGTAGGATATTTTTGGGATGTATATGGCACCCAGCCTTTGGTATCTCACATTAGATGCCCGTGCCAGTATCTATGAAGGATTTGCTTTCAGACGTGGACCTGTGCAAAGGAGCATGCAGGAAGCATTTTGAAAATGTTGTCCTTCCTGTCTTGCTTGGGAATTGGGGCATCCCTGCACACCCCATATGATTCCTCTGTGGCACTGGGCTGAGGAGGCTGAGTCTACCCCATGTCTCCTAAAGCACCTTGGCAGTTGCTCAAGAGGAAAGAGAACTTGCTCTACCAACAAAATGGGAAGTAAAAGCTACTACCAGCAGAGTTCATCCACAGGGATCCCGGAGAAGTGCCTCTTCATCTTCTTTGCCAAATTAAAGCTGCCTGTGGGAGCTGTGTTGCTACTGCTTATTGCTGTGACAGCTTCATCACCTGCTTTCATCTGCCTTTAAGTGGCGTGGCAATATCGTTTGGAAAGGTTTGACAGATTTGAGAAGGGGTGTGCCTCACTGAAGGCTTGACTAAGAAAAATACTTCGGGAGAAGTATTTTATAAGTGATAAAACAGCTTTTTATGGGGAGGATTCCCTTGTCTGAGGCCTATATCTGTTGATGAATACAACCATTAAATTCCTGTGAATGTGAGTGGCAGGATCTTATCTGAAGATGCAGCTGACTACAGGGTACAAGTGCCCTTACACTCCAGTAGGAAGCTGTGTGTGCTCTGAAGGACTTTAAGCCTGAGGCTCTTCATCCTTCTCAATGGATAATCCCAACATGTAGAGAATGTGCAGGTGTTTCACTCATGTAGCGTTTTTTTAAGAAAGGCTCATTGACAGTCCTCTTTTTATGCTTATGGCAACGTATCACCRCTGTGCCATTTTAATCAGTCTGCCTTACAGCTGCTCCATTACCCTGCACTGTTAATCTTCACCCTGAGCCTGCCCAGAGGCTACTAAAGATATGCCTGAAGGTGAAGATGCTTTGTGGTATCAGGTAGTTAGAGAAATCTGCCCATCCAATAGACTGGGAAGATTTATGGCCCCAGGTATCTCTCCTGRCAGAGGTAGGTCTGAGTCCCCTCAGGCATGAGAGAAACATAATTGAGGGAGCCACCTTCCTTGTGAGTGCTTTAAATGTCAGGTTGGGTAACTCAGTGCTGTTGATGGGGCTCAAAAACTATTCAGCAAATTCCAGTGAGAGAAGTCCACTGAGAACTATTAACACAAAGATGGGGTTAAACGCCCCCAGTGGGAATTTCTTGAACAGTCAGTGTTGATGTCTTGTCAGAAGTGGGAGAGCATAGCAGAAGAGTTATCCYATGTTCATCCTATCCAAAAATGAGAAGGGAATATTTGCTATCAATTACTGTCAGGGGGTGTTGGATTAGATGGCTGCTTAGTCTGACCTGGTAAAAAGATGTATCTTGTTAAAGAAAAAGTGAAAGCAAGCTCTGTGTGTCTTTGTGGAAGAAATGGTGCTGACATGTGAGCTCAAGAGGGGACCCTGGGCTCTGGAGATGGCCTTGATGAAAGCATGATCCAGCAGAAAGATGGGACACAAAATACCCACGCCTGTCCTCAGGACTCTCACCTGAACCCAGCACCTAAGCTTTGAGGAGTCCCGTGCTGGAGTGGAGTCCAAAGCTGAAATTCCTCAGGGAACATGGCTTTGCAATCACACCAAAGGTAATTTGCCCCAGAGCAATGACCCTTTACAAAAGAGTTCAGTAAAGGCTGCRTTTGTCCGTGCTGGTTTCTCTGCGCTTCAAACCTAAGAGGTACCTGTTGCAACTGCTACAATGAGCTATAACTTTGCCATAGTTTATCTAATTGTGGCTTTGTACTTTTTCACAACGTGTGCTCATTTAGAGGCAGATAGTATTTCCTGAATGCTTTTGAATTCCTCTGCATGGGAGCTGCATGAACAGAAGGGACAGCTTTCTGCTCCTAGGGGTGAACGAGCACTTGGCAGGAGTTCCTGTGCCTGCACTAGAACATGAAGTATCTTTAAAATGCTTTGTCATGCTCAACATTTAAAAAAAAACAAAACAAACCAACCAGTAAACACAAAAGACAGCTCCAGGCAAACACAGGGTGAAACAGCATKCTGGTGTTTATAGCAATTAAACTGTCCAATGTTCAAACAGTAAAATATTCAGAATTACACAGTAATAGACAATGTCCTTCCTGCTACAGGGAGGGGCTGATGTGAAAGGCTTTTCACCCACATCCTTTSGGAGGTTACATCCCCTTCCCAATGGAGACACCCAATGTGTCATCTCCCTTTCCCTTTGCAGTAGAAGACAACTTTTACACTCATGTACTCTTTCTAGTGACTCTGGATCTAAACTTACTTACCAAGGGAAATATTTTTTTTAAATCCGTTATGTTGTAACCTTAAGATGATCTCAAGTATGCCTTGGTAAAAGTTTAATTTTACCCTKCAAGAAGAGTGAGAATTTTACCTGTACAATTCCARCCATGTGAAGCTGGAATTGYACCCTTTTATGTGCACATAAAATTGCTTAACATTTCCTGAGCTGGTACRTATTAGCTTCTTATAGTTCATGTTCTTAGTTTATGCTCTTAGTTGTTAGAGCATAGTGCCAATAATGCCAAAGTCGTGAATTCAATCCCCCTATGAGCCTTAACATGGACTTGACATGCCTTACCATGCACTTAACATGGACTTGGATGGATCCCTTCCAGCTGAGAATATTCCGTGATTGTGGGGGATTCTTCAGCAACAGTCTTAGTCTCATAGAGACTGGCTGTCTTTCCACACCACTGTAATAAACCTAAGGGGAAAAAGTCACTAAAAATGCCTCTTGCATCATAGATACCTCACAATCTGTTTAGAAAAAAACATAAAATCCCACATTTTTTAGAAGGAATTCCAATTTCCTCTGGAGCAGGGGCTATTGTAAATTGCATTGCCAATTTGAGGCAAGGAAATGTGACAATGACTTTTAGTAACTACTGAGATTTTAACCAGTAGGAATTGTGAATTCCAGACGCAATCTGCCACTCAAAAAATTTTGTTGTCACCCTCCTTTGAGTTTGAAAACATGCAGTTTACAAGCTTTATTTGTTGGGCACTGATAATAGCTGTTGTTATTGATTCTGATTCTCTGTCCTGAGTGATCTTTTTGGAGGATTTAAGCTCTCTTAAACCTTTAAACCTGATCTTTGATGCATCAGTCTTCACACTCACTCTGCCCTCAGAAGTCTCAAGAGGCAGGCTGAAATTGCAGACTGGTATGTCAAAMGAAAACACAATGATGAGATTCCAAGAGGTTTTAATCAGGTTTTTAATTATGTTAAATATAAACATCCTCAAGYTTTTTACATTAGCAACAGTGGTATAAAAGTTATTTTTTATGTTTGCAGGCTTTCCTTTTGATACTGATAACCCAGCTAAGGACATGACTTTCGCAGATTTTCTACATCTGTCTGCTATCCACAACTAATAACACACTGTAGGATTAGCTAAATTTGGCTTACATGTAAGAGTATTGTATGTAACTAAATCAGGAGTAAATCAGGCCTATAATTTTATTAGATTCCTTGGGAAGGAAGAGTTAATATGATGTTCTTAATATTTTTGTAAAAGTATGTCTGGGTGCTTACGAGGCATTACGTATTACAAGGGATGAATGGCTCACTCTTGCCAGAAGTGGTGGAGAGCTTTAAAAAATAGTACATAGGCGTCCTACCACTTCAGTGTATCAACACTGTTTTGTCTTGGGCCTGGAGCAATCTCAGTGGGCACCAAAATATTTATTTTTTTATTCTCTCTGCCACCTTCCCTAGTAGCCCCATTCACAAGATGTAATTGCTGCTGTCCTCTGCAGCTGCTAAGGTGTGGCTGAAAGGTCCTTCACTCCGAATCCTCTACATAAGGCTTTTAAATTTTCCACCTGCACGTGCTGAGTAGCTCTGCTTTTAGATGGCTTAGGAAGGCTGATCAATGGATGTCTCCCACACTCCATTCATGAACACTGCCAGCTCCACAGAAAGGATGGCACAAGACCCATACCCCACCAACAATCTGCTCCTGAAAATGTCCAAGAAGACACCCGGAAGGGGAAGCCAGAAATCTGCAGGGCAAAGTCTGTCTCATCCCCAGCCAGAGCACGAGGAATACACGTCATTCTTTGTGATTTTGCCATGAGTGCTACAAATGCTGTTGGGTTTGAACTCTAAGTTGTGCCAGAGCTGGGAGATTGAAGGAGTAGGAAGAGCAGCAGCTGAGGAGCAGAGCATCACGTGCTTTGTGTTGGTTACAGATGCATCAGGGTAACCTGCCAGAAAGGAACAAGGCTTGACAGTGTACTGTCTTCAGAAGTGACATCCATTATAAAACAGGTTTGGATGTAAATATTTATGCATTTTGTATGCTCTTTGATGGGCAAGCAGTCTGCTTTGGTACGGTCAGAAAAAGAGCCCACTAACGAACTGGGGGGGGTTGACACTCATTCTGTCTTTTATTGTTGTTTGCATTATAGGCATGACACAATGGCCCATTAACAAATCCTATATTGGCATTTTAAGYAGTAATGTACTAAAGCTAATCCTGATCCGTGGCTGGTGAATGAAGGGACATCTAATTTCCCAGTTGAGAAAAGCTGCTAAGGACAGAAAAGCTTTCCCATTGTACTGTTGATATCTGATACTCAGTGGTGTATATCAACAGTCCCTACTGGCCCCAGCCACAAGAGAGCTATTCGTAATTTTTTTCTGGTTTATTGTCCAGGTTTTATATGCAGAGACATCTTGATTTCCTGCTGCTTTGAAAACAATTACTGGTGTATACATGGAGAGTTTTATTGGACCATAAGATTATATGGCCAAAGCAATGTTTTAATTTGAGTGTGCAACAATCACCATATGTATTTCAAAATTATACATCATTTACTGTAGGATCCAGAGCTGTTATGTGTAAAGAAAGACATTTCTTTTAATTCCTGTGTGTGGAGACTGAGAGTGTAAATATAAAAAGAGTGTGAATTTGAAAAGTTGTTTTTCACAGCAATCAGAACTGAGTGGAATGATTCCCTTGGGCAATAAATCATTTAACTGAAAAAGAGAAAYAGTTCTATCATGAATCAATAATATTTTAAAAGACAAAACTTCCAAAGGGTAATAAACGTTCAAGTGCAGGAAGAGGCTTTTGGTAAAAAGGCAAGGGCAAGGTGACAAGACTATTGATTATTCAGAAAAGTCAGAGTTTAAACTMCAATCTCAAGAGCTGGTAAACAGAATGGCAGATGAAAGCCAAAGTCAGTACAGTAATGGGTCCAGGGAAAATAACCCTTACAATGTAAACTCTCCAGAAGTTATTACTGTGCAGTAAAGAGATCTCAAAACTCTTGTGCTGGCTGTTTCAGCAAGAATGCCAGCTCAGTACCCTGTGGCAGTGCAGAAAGGTAAATCAGATATTGAGATTTATCAGTAAAGGAACAGAGAGCAAACCTGAAAACTGCAAGTTCATGTTGTGACCACAGTGTGACTGTCAAAGACTGTTCTGATCCTTATTTCAGAGAAATATGGTAGGGCTAGAAAGAGTATATAGAAAGGTGAAAATGTCATAGGTTTGGAAAGGTTTTTTTTTTCAAGATGAGATTAGACAGATTTGTTCAGGCAAAAATAGTGACATAGCAGAAATAACACACCTATCAAAATCACAAAGAGCAAAGAAAGATTAGCAGAACACCATTATTTTCTCTCTATGCAAAAGCTTTAGAAAGCTGATTTAAAGCCATTGGGTCTGTTCTTCTCTCTGTTCTTCAGAGCCAATGAATTAAGATGTGCAACTCCTCASCATAGGGTGTTGTGGAGACAAAAAGCATAAGCAGGTTGAAGAAAGTGTTATGAATAAATTTGCAGATAAAAAAAAAAACATCAAAACTATTAAATACAAAAATATGGATTGAATCCCTATCTCAGATAAGCCCCAGCTAGTCTGCTAGGATCTGTGAGGACATACCAGAGGAATTATAGTTGTGTACTTGCTTTATTCTTATACTCTTTTCCCAAACATTTGCTACCAGCTGCCACATAATCCATCTACCAGCCAGGATGGACCTTTGCTCGGATCCAGTGTGACTRCACTTGGGCACCATAAATCTGCCTGTTTGAGAGACAAATACTGAAATCAAGTTTGTGCATCAGATAGTGCTGGAAGATACACGCTATCTTGTGAGCCCCATAAAAAGTATACAAGCCATCTATCATTGCCTTGTAAATATATGGCAGGAAGCTATTTTAAAACAGCAAGCTGTGGTCATTATCTGCACTGTCAGACTACTGATACTAACTCAGTACTGTTATCTTACCACAGATTGTGTTATTGTCATGACACAGGTCATGGCAGAATCCTGGTGCCAGAACTTAGGATGGTTCAACAAGTTCTTTTTCTGTCAGARTCAAATGGTTGCTTTGAGATCAGGGTCTTGATTCCAATTGGACTGATTTAACAAATTCTTATATAGGATCTTAAAAATTAGGATATGCCTAAACTGCAGGTCTGACATGCTTTAGAGTTCACAGTTTTAGATTAATCTCTGAAAATATACCATGACTTCAAAGAACTTGGAGTTTACCAAATACTGTAAACCTCAATGAATTAACAACCCTTGTGTTRGAGAGGGCTGAGAGAAGGATTTCTTTTTCTTGATTAGAGAGAGATCCARACTAAAGAGCGATTTATCTTTAACAGAGATCAACCCATTTTCCCATTTATGTAGTGGCATTCATTATATGAGGAACTCAAAGTGCTTTAMAAACATGAGTTAGCTAATGGCTATGAAGCAGACAGACACTGGAGTAGCCTCCCTTTTTAGAATGAGAAGATTTCCCTGAAGAAAATTCACATGTTTTAAAAAAATTCCCATGGTAAAAGGCACCAAAACCATTATTTTTGTGAGGATAGCTTTCTCTCAAATCCATATTTTTGCTGTGCTGTATTTTCACACTATTTTTAGGATGCATTTTGAATTAAAGAAGGACAAAATATTTACTAAAGTGAGAGCTGAGACTCCAGTAGTTATTAAAAAAAACAAAAAACAAGCAAACAAAAAAAAA
>NW_026623285.1:2832945-2918220 GCF_030028575.1 Malurus melanocephalus
GTCTGTGCCCCTGTGAAATGGCTTGTAAATGTAAACAGTGAATGCAAAAGAAGGGCAAGAAGGGAAAGCTGGAGGAGAGGTGAGGCTGGTCCTGATAAGCCACATTGTAACTTTACCTCTAATCTGCCAAGTTCTGGAAAGTGGGTGGGAAACGTGGCCTCCTACTAAAAGGATGGATATTTCCAAGGGAAATTAAAAGGTGGGTGAAAACAATCCCAGCACTTAACACTGTTAAGCTCTGAGCTGGCAGCACTGGCTAAAATGCTAAATTCTGCCTCTCTGTTGGAAGTTCTTTTTTTCAGGAATAACTGAACTCCTCCTTGGAAATACTTTAAGTTACTTTTCAAGTTGAGCACCCAAGCCATGAGTCATTGCTTCTTGCACTAGTTAGTGATCAGCTCATGTTCATATGTCTGTTTAAGTGCCTTGGTGCTTTCTGTGGAATATTTTCCACAAAGTACCAAGACATGTTTCAATATCTTCTATTTTAGATTAAGAACATTTCAATGAAGAAAAGCAGCAGAAAGAAAGCTCTCTCAGAGAGAGATAGAACAAAGTGTGGAACTAACCCTCTTTAAAGTCCTTTTCTTTTCATGGTGTGACTGCTGTATTCTCTCTGTCAAATGAAATGTGAAATTACTCATGCAAGTAGGCAAAATGTTTAGAAATGAGTCACAGTGCTTTCAGGGAGTTACAAACAGCACCCTTTAGGATTAAAAATCCTTTATTAATAAAAATGGAGCCTTTATCTTAAAACCTTTTCCAGCAGCCAAGGGATGTTTCACAACTAAGCTTTATAGATTTCTTGCCTTTTTTTTTCTAATGTTAATGTTTTAGACATCCAACTTCTGCTGCCCTCAGTGAGAAAAAAACATGAAATTCCCCTAGCCATTCTTGACATGTCACTTCTGGGTTTCAGCTGACCTCAGAAGAAGCAGCCTGCTGGTTTCAMGGAACTGAAGGAAGACCGGGAGGAGGTTAGTCATCAGTTTAGAGAGAAATTATCATTATACACCATGGGAATATGGCTGTCATGAAGAACTTTGCTCTAGTATGGCATTTACCAGGAACASAGTGCAAAGACTGCATACAAATGACAGGCTGTGGTAGCAGAACAACCAGGGCAGCGAGAATTGCTGCAGTCTGGAYGAGCTGCATCACAGAAGTAACTCTATGAAATGAAGAATGACAGTAATTTACYAAAGAGTCTATATCCTTAATGAGCATAAGATCCCTGTAATTTTACTGACAAGGCATTTGATGTACTGTTCTCCAGTTTATTGCAGAAACAGCAGGAAGTCTTTTTGAAAGCAAAACAGCATCAACAACAACAAAAAAAAGAAAGCTGTAGAAAAGTAATGTTTATTTCATGTGTCTAGGCTTCTGAGCCCTTTTCCTCCTGAAGTTGCGTTCTGACCCCTGTGACCAGGAATGCCATGTTGATACTTGAAGTCCCTTAAACATCATTTTTTACCCRCCACAGTGCTATTAAACTTGCAGAGAAGGTGTTGAATCAAGGGTAGTGTGGCCTGGGAAGAAATGCTTCCAATCTGTTCTGCACTGATGAGATTGCAGCCAGAGTGTYCATCCAAGTTTGAATCCTTCAGGCAATAAGAAATAGGGAGGGTAAGCAAAAAGTGTTTATGAGAGGTACTTAATATGCATAAGCAGAAGCCTAGAAAGCATAATATATGAGGACAGACAAGAGAAATTAGAGGTTTTTAATCAAGAAAGGAAAAGAAAGAACAGGAAACATAATGGTCTCAAAACACCTATAAAATCACTGTAAGAAAGAATAATCTGCTTCYTGTGCCCTTGGTAGCTAATGCAAGGAGTAATAGGTCTTGACTTCAAAATGGGAGYTTAGGCTCGACATTTGAAAAAGCAAAGCTTGGAAGACTTGCCTTTGCTACACACAGCTTTAAGGTAAGGGCCTCTCAGAAATATAGCTGACATTGCCTTGGGGCAGGAGGCTRGAGCCAGGGATCTCTTTGGATTCCTTCCAGCCTTCCAAGCAGTTGGTTGCACAGGGAGAAATAGTGCCTGTCTGTCTCTGGCGGCTGCTTTATGGACACAGGAGGAGCATTCCCACCAAGGAAAGAAATTCATATGAAGACAACCTTGCGTAAAACACTTGTTTGGTCCTGGGAAACATGCTGAATAATTGTGATCCCTGTATGGATCTAGGATATTTTTGACACCAGCAAAGCCATAACCACCCTCATGATACCTGRCATGTACCATGGGGAGGTAGAGCAATATAATCCCCTCTTAGTGAGGATGATGTTGGATCTTCCTCAGCAGTAAGATCTGTAAGGCATTATAAATGGCAAAACTTGGCCCTTTCYACAATGACTGTGAGGATTGCAGCCATCTGGCCTTGGAGAAGCTGAAGCTATAAATGACTTCTGCAAAGTGCATGTTAAAAGGAACAACTGGCTCTGATGAAGAAGCAGGAGATAAAATCTCTGTGAGAACTGGTGAGCGCAGGTGTTTCCAGGGTCCAGAGAAAACCAGTGTGGGAGAATTGCAAGTTTCATGTRTTTTACTCTCCCAGTACTTCTCACRCTGTGCCCAAAAACATTTACMTTTTCTGGCCTGAGCTGGGACAACTAATTTCCTAATCAAGTAAAAATGTTGTTTAGGTAGTTTGTTCTGCATCTAGAGAACCCTAAAACAGGCATGAATCAGCACGAGAGAATGTTTCAGCTCAGCCCCTTGCAGCAGTTCCTGGATGTTTCATTTACACAGCAGGCAACACAGTGCCCACCCTGGAGCTGCACAAATCTGAGGAGACAGCAAATATTCACATTCCCATCTGTCAGCAGCAAGCACAGCCTCGGAGCAGTAAATCTGCCAACTTAGGTTAGCAATTAGCAATAAAAATCCAATTATTAAATAGCAGCAAAAGTCTTTGGCTGAGAAGTTTCAGAGCATGGAGCAAGAACTGGCATTTGCTGGCCACCCATTTGGTTCAGCAGGAGGTTCATCTGTTTATCTAATACGTTTGGGGGTCCGTAAAGCAAGATGAAGAACAAGCTTTCACTGCTTCCTTGAAAACAGATTTCACAGACTTATGATTTTTGTGGGAGATGGACAGCAGRTTAAAAGTTGTCTGGGTAAAACTGTGCCAAAACTATCAAGCAGGAGGGAGGCTGCAGAAGAGCATGTCCCTGAAGCAGGAGGATGTAGGTGCAGATGGATGGGTGCTCCTTAGGGAGCAGAACYTCTGCAAGAAGAGCTTGCACCCTGCTGCTCTTGCTGTTACTTATTGGGACTTGGTCCAGCTTCCTTTTAGACAGAAGGACTTGGACATGTCCTGGTGCTCACTGACCTTGTCACCYTCCACAAGTCCCTGAAAGGAGGTTGCAGCCAGGTGGAGGTTAATCTCTCCTCCAAGGCAACCAGCAATAGGACAAGAGGACACAGTCTTAAGCTGCACCAGGGGAGGTTTAGGTTGAACATTAGGAAAAAATTCTTCACTGGAAGGGTGATTAGATTGGAATGGGTTACCCAGGGAGGTGGTGGAGTCATTGTCCCTGGAGGTGTTTGAAGAAACTCAGTGCCATAGTTTGGTTGACAAGGTGATGTTGGTTTATGGGCTGAACTCAGTGATCTCAAGGGCTTTTCCAACCTAATTGTTTCTGTGAGGTATATTTRTTCTTCCCTCCTCCCTGCCCCTCAACAGGACAACAGAGATGGGGCAACGGAAATGGGACGAGCCCCTCCCTTTCAAAGCCATTAGTATCAGTTTTAAAGCCTGGATGGAGAAATTGCAAGGAAAAACAATTTGATCCTTAAATATCTTGATTATTAAGTAGGGCCTGTAAGGTACAGAAACCAGTATGTGCAGAAATATTAATGGGAAAACGCTAGCCATTTTATTAATAGTCAAAAGAATTTTTATTAAAAAGTAAAAAAATTTAACAGTTAATACTTGACATGTACAAAATCTCACATTTGGGAGAATTAACATGGTGGGAAATTAACATGGGTTGTGTTGCCAGTAAAATCTGACATGAGTTGGCTCTTATTTTCATGTAATTTAACATTTTTCATCAGTGCCATGGAAGAAAACAATAATTCCCAGTCTTAATTACTTAATTACTGAAATCTTGAGCTGACACAAAAAGTGGAGGTAGTGGGCAAAAAATGAAGAGGTGTCATGGACAAAGATCATCCTGGGTCTTCTGATCACATCAAACAATATGTGGAATCAAAAATCAGTTCCTACAGAGACAGMTCAGACCATGAAAGGCCTCTTTGCCTCTTTGCAAGCTCTCAGTGGCCAGAGTATGTACATAAACCTTGATGTGTGAGCAGGAGAATGGCAAGAATGAGTGCRGAAGGCAGACCGCCTCCATCATTCCACTGGTGTCGCCACTTCTGAAGGAACTTCCAGTTCGTTTGTCTGGGAATGATTAGAGAGCAGACTGATCATATAGGATCATACAAGAATGATTAAAGCACTGGAAAATAGACCTCAGTGTGAGACAAGAAGAGTTCAATCTATTTAGCTTAACAAAGGAGGCACAGCATGACAAAACTTTGATCTCAGGCTCCTTCATCTAGCAGACAAAGATATAACAAGATCTGGGACAGGACAGGAGGAAACCCACATTATAAATAAGATGTAATTTTTTTATAAAATACTTGCATTTTTAAGGTAGCAATAAAATTATTTATAGAAAAGAAGCTTAAGTTCAAGAAAGAAAATATTCGTGAAAACCTCCTAATTCATGGTGTGTGTGAAGTCAGATTGATTAACCAAAGTAATCCTTCAAGCCAGATAACCTATGGGTTACTAAGAAAATTTCCCAAGACTATWACTTTATTATTTCATTATATGTTACAAATATGTCAAGAGACTTTCAATAAAATCCACATTTATTTGTAGCCAATATTATGCACCTATATCTTGGAGAGAAAGTCTCTACCCCAATGGGTTCTAAAAGAAATTGTTTTATGCCCTATTTTGCAGATTAAGTAATTTGACCAAAATCAGACAGGAAGCTTGTGACAGAAAACAGATTTGAATCTACACAGTGCTTAGTGCTACCTTAAGCAAAATGTCATCCRCACCTCACTGGGACATCTGCCAGTGCTACGTGCTTACAGACCGAGTGCCCTTCCTAAAGCCTCTGCAGTGCCCACGTGCTGCTGGCTCATGCTTTGTGCCACAAAGTGGTGATGGAGGAGCACAGAAGCAAAGGGAATGGTCACATAGTTCACAGGGAAGGCACTTCAGCTGTTGCTGATGGGACCACACTGATGGGGTTTCTGAATCAATGTTCCTTCTTTTCATAAGAGCCTGCAGAGGACAATGAAGTCACACTCACATAATGTGAATTAGCTATTAACCTGTCAGTGCCAGAAACAGAGATATAGAGTGCACTGCATGGGGAGTGCAGGTCTGCACTCCTGATGTGCACAAAGCTGAGGATGCTTCCAGGTTTGTGCTGCTCTGAAAGCTTTTGAAATGMAGCCCAGCAAGCTCTTGAAATGCAGCCCAGCAGCTACATCTCAGCCCACTACAGCCACAGCCACACTCTGCTCGTGGGAAGCCATTGCCTCTGATGGATTTTATCCTGGCTTTGGATTGTGCTGCAGGATGCCTGTGATCCTAGTCCCACTGCCTCTTCCAGCTCTCCCTGTGTGCTGTTCCCTGGGCACTGCCAGCACTGCATGGGGATGTGGGCAGAGGGGCTTGGCACAGAGCAAGGATTTGCATCAGCTCACCCCCACAACACCCAACACAATCCCAAGGCACAGCCTTCACAAGTGTCTTTGAACCATCCTGAGATTTCAACTGCTCCAGGTCTGTCCTCAGTGTGTGTACACAGCCTGGCACTTCAACAAGGCAGGCAGTAATACAGTGACAGGAAGAAATTTTCATGGAAAATTGAGCATTCTTCAAGAGGTGAAGGAAACTGGGTTTTGTTGAATTTATTCTCAGTCTTCCTTCTTCTTCCCTTTTAAAGAAGAGTAGATTCTTCTCTGTATTTGTTCTAATTTTCCTGTTTTCATTCTGCATTTTCAGACTTCATTTCTAATAAAGCTCAGCATTTTGAGAGGGATGTTTCTGAGTGGGAGCAGCAACAAAAACTCCAGGAGTTTCATTTAGAAAATGGAGGCCCACTGTCAGAGAGCTCTTGTATTGGAAGAYAGGAACATCCTCTGGGGACATTCAGTCTGTGGGAAGGAATCACCCAGGCTCCCAGACACYCGGTGGCTGTTCCTTTRGTGGAGATATCCATCCATGTGTCAYRCAGAGWKGGGAAGAGAARCCTTTTCCTGTCCAGTGCCTCCAAACACGCACATGAACACATGCAGTCAGCCTTTCCCTGCATCCTGAAGAGTCGGCTGGCGCTTTCGGGTGTTTATGTAACACTGTCATCGCTAGCTCATGCAATGGAAATTCTGAGCAGCAATTAAACAGCAATTAGTAAGCTGAATGCTTTATTGTGGCCATAATTCCTTTCCATTTTGCTCTGCGACAGCAAGAATGTCTTGGCCATCAGCCAAGTGATTGCTCAGAAGGGTGATTCTGCATTTCCASGGAACCCAGAGTTAAGTTTCCTGAAGAAATCCAAAAGCCAGCAATGGAGACATAAGTCTGTGAGCTGCACAGCAGGAATGACTACTACAATAATGTTACATATGGACAAACATTTTGGAAACAGTATTTCTGCAAAGGAGCTGCACTCTTCCTATCTTGTAACTATGCTAARGGCTTTTTCTTGCCTTCTATACTTTTTTATTATTTCATACTTTGAACACTTCTTATGAACTCCAGAAATTATGACACTTACTTTCTTATCACATTAGGATAAGCAAGTTGTAGAGGTCCAAAGACCCTTGTCCATTTGGTCCTGCTCTCCTGTGCATGTCCTGTGACTGAAGAAGGCGTATCTCAAGCTGTTCAGCTGTAACTAAGCTGACTAAATGAAAACAAGAGAGCTAAGGGTAGTCAGGTGTGGTGCCAACCTTTGCTCATGTGCTTTTGTTTGCAGTTGGCAGAGTCCAAGCTCAACTTATTTATCTTATTCCCTGAAATCCATATCTCTGTATTTAATTGTTGTCAAAAGGAAATGGGCACGTCTTGTGGCTCCTGATTGAGTTAGGAAAAGGTAGTGGTCACCTTATGTTAAACCTAAAYCTTTTGCTGCAGGACTGCAGTGCTATGCAGATTGGAGTTTTAAAACACTTGTTAAAAACTTTATTGCTATAGAAGTATAGCTATAAAAAAAAGTCTTCTTCAATCGTATCTCAACATTAATCAGAATAATCCTTAAACTACAGGTTCCTTTTCAAAGAGATGCAGTAAAACAATGCACCCATCTATGAGGTATCACTTTTGTAAACCTTCTGAAACCTGGGAGATTTGTCTGCGAATGTAAGACCAGCTGCTAGCTTTGTATCTAACCCACACCTTACTCTCCTTTGGAAAGCTTGCTTGTTCAACTAGTTAAAATAAATTGGAGTATACAGCTTCTATATAGACCATGGCATTTTAAGTTTATGTTATAAGTCCATTTAGAAATACTGTTTGTGGACAACACACACCCTCAGAAAAGGCAAATTGCTAGCTTTCTCAAAAACTTTTCTATTTTTCTTTGTCCTGTTGCATTCCCTCCTCCATTTTGATCTCTGAAGGCAGGATGAAGGAATTGGTGCATCTGCAGAACCACAGTTGGTAGGTCTTCATTGAAGGTAAGGCCTTCCTGGTTATTTCCTAATCTGATAATAATTAGAGAATGAAAAGAAATGTGTTTTACGCAGGTACTCCACACTTACTGTTGAATGTAGAGAAGGATAGTAAAGAACAAGAGCAGCAGCATAACATGTACTGAAAGTATGGTAAAAATCCAAAGAGCTTTGAATTTAGGAAGCAGCACTGTTTTGCAAGAAAATGGTCACCATTCATTCTCAGTACTATAGTATTTGCAACACTCTATAAAAGAAAAGGCACATTCAAAGCTAGATTAACTAATATAACAGTGCACTCCTAGAGAGCTGTGTCTAAATCTTTATTAATTCTTGTAAAAAATAAGTATACATTTGTGACTTGCTAACATGATAAAGTCACTTCAGAGTGCAAGAAGAAAAGTTTTGKTTATGTGTAAATGTGTCAGGAACAACAAAACAGTGACTGAAAAGCAACTCACTTTGAAATACATGCCAGTCACAGAGGATTAATTTGAGTTTCCTGAAACATCCACAAAGTTGTGAGTTACATCTCTTTCTACATCTGTAGAAAGATTTTTTTTTTTCTTCTGAGAATCATAGTTAACTCTTTAGTACTTGAATACTTTGGCACAGGTGACATTACAAAATTACGGTATTGTTTTCAGCATAGCCAGATCTGCTGGGATGTGTTATGCCTAAAAAACAGACTCTAGGATAGTATTTTGCTTTAGACAGACTTTATGRCTGCTATTCTGATGTACTAAAGTCTTACCTCTGAGTTTTCCTTTGCTTATAACGAAATCAAAAGAACAAGCAAGACAATTTTAGCCTCCATAATTTTTAAGAGATCGCCACCAAGTGGTAAAAGCGAATTAATACCATTTTCCGGGYAGCAGGTGTATGGCACCGCTCAGAWATGATGGTGAGGATCAAAATATCGCCATAATAACASATGCAAAGTAAATATTAAGGATCAYGCAATCAAAGGTAGTTCTTATTTTAGAATGAATTAATCAAGGAGGTAAACCATTTAAATGTAGATGACATAGCTTTCACTACCCGATCCTGCTGTAAAAGAAACAGCCCTAAGTGGGTAACTTTTTATTTGAACCACTGGCATYGGTTATTATGAAGACAAGAACCACCTGAACTGCACAACTCTGACTTATCACCATTCAGAAAACTCAATAGAAATGATTGCATTAACACATCCACCTTTTTAGCCAGCTGGTTTTCAAGTCTCYAAGTCTCTTAAAAATTAGCATGCTATTATTTAGCCACTATTTTTCTGGACTAATAAATGTTCCTTGTAAACTGCATGATTGCAGGGAGAACAGGATTACTCGTGGGTACAAGCTGGACAGGAGCTGGCAGTGAGCCCTTGAAGCAGGGRTCCAGCAGCATCCYGGGCTGCAGYGTGTGAGGAAAGGCTGAGAGAGMCAGGACTGWCCAGCCTGGAAAAGAGAMCTCARCGGGGATTTCTCATCAATGTGTGCAAATATCTGAACAAAAGGTACACAGAAAATGGATCTCCTTTCARTGTTGTCAAGTGACAAGACAATGGGCATAAATGGAAATAMAGGAGACTCTGAACATYAGGAAACACTTTCCAMAGTATCCTAGMGTGGTTTGAGTCAGAAGGGGCCTTTAAATGCCATCTAGTCCAGCCATTGCTTTAGGATGACCCACACTGGCACAGGCTGCTCACAGAGGCTGTGGAGTTACAGTTATAGGAGGCATCCAAAAGTCATCTGAGCACAAGCTCTGCTTCCAYTTACCACACCTAGTTTACCAAAAAGTATTGCTTCAAAGTGAAGCTCTTGATTCACAAAAGGAAACTGTTGACTGGAACGTGCAGAAAAAAGGGAGAACAGGAACTTCATATGCATCTATGTAGTGATCAATGTGTTTAGTTTACTAAATATGACTTTGCAATTACTTTATCCATTCTTATTTGATTGCCATTTCAAAAGTATTTTCTGTATTCTGTGACAGAAGTCAGGAAAACACACAAAGTCACATTAGTGACTCTTCTACAAAACAAACACAGTTTTACATTATTTTGAGATTATTTTAATTCTTGGGATCACAACTAGCATTTTTTTTAAGTAAAGTCATCATTAAACAGTGTTTTCAGACCATCTTCATTCTGTGTTCCACAGTACTGTTGAAGACCTCTGCAATAATGAGGCCTTCTGCRGTCCCACATTATTTGCCATTTATAACAGCCAACTATGCAGAAGAAAAACATGGTCTTCAGGAAAATTGTATTTAGGTGCAGCTGCAGAATCTGCAGTCAGAGGTGGCCAGTTCCTGGGCCACGGAGTTCCTTTCCCATGTTCCTGGACTTCATGAAAAGCTCTTTCATCCAGAACTTCTTCAGGCTGTGTTCTGCACCTAACAATAGCAAGGGCATTTGGGACCCGGTCCTTTGTGAAATTCAGTGCTTACATAATCATTAATCCTCTCCTGTATATCCCAGGTTCTTTTAAATGGCACTCACAATGTGGGGGACAAGTCTCTACTTTCACATGATTTATTAAATGGAAAAAAAACACCAAAGAGTGATTTCTTTCTGGGCCCTTAAACAAAGAAAGTCTTCTGTGTCTCCAGCGACCCATGAATGGTCATGAAATGTTTGTGTTGGTGATTCATTGCACTGTGGCCAACCACATCACCAAATGCAACCAGTTCCAAACACAAAAAACCACACACATATACAAGAAAACTTTTCACTCATTCTCTGGGATAAAGAGCCTCCTGCAACCATTTTATACTGTGTTTTGAGCCAGTGATCCAACACAGACAACCTTGTCTTGGGAACACTGACTTCTGTTTCATCAAATACCATTCTCCACTGATATTGCTAACAGGCTCTGTTGAGCAGCAAGGACCAAGTGCCTCTCAGAAGCAGAACCAAAAGGAATTTTACTTCAAGACTGCTTTATAAAATAACTTTATCTTTCAAGACTGATCGCATGCTTGAGTCCAACTTGTGGCAGTGTCATTTGAAGTCAAACCTGAAAACGAGCTCCAGCTCCAGGCACTCCGTGGTTACAGAGAAGGCTGTGCTCAGGATGTGCCACCATGTCACAGTCACACTGTTACAACATGCACAATTCATGCCATGGAAATACTGTGGCAAAACTCAAATACCCAATGCTTTATCATGCATGTAGTTATGCAAATATTACTCAGGGCTGTAATATGTTCATAAAACCATGTAGCTAGGTATGTGTTTGCTTAAAAGCTGGGAGGAATGCCAGGTCAGTATTTTACTGCTTCCTGTTGATTAAAGGAACAGGGTGCAGTTGAAATTTGTTGGTAGTGAGCAGCACAGAGTCCTAAAGAGTGTGAGAGATGATGGCTTCACCACTGACAGGAGCCCCATCCTCACTTTAGCACACAAATCTGTGAGGATTATATTGGATTGTGACAATGGCCTTGGTTAAGATATGAATACTGGTTAGGAATGAATTCTAAATTCAAGGGACTAGGTAAGMCTTGTTTTAGGAGGATGATAGTTAGCATGTTAATTATGTTTGGTTTTAAGATGATACAGCTTAAATAGTGCAAATAGTAGAGGTTAACTGGGCAGCAGTWGGGAATAAAGATGCAAAGTACGTCAATATTAGTGTATTATCTGTCCTCTACTCACGTAGCTATTGTTGGATTAAAATGCCTGATTTATGCACCTTGTAATAATTATGACTCCAAATTGATCACACAATTGCAATTCCTTGATTAGTGTAAAGCTTTGCTTGGTGAAGGTACATTCAAAGTTAATGTTCCAGTCTTCCCGTGGACAGTTTTTACATGAAAGGTGCTGATGCTGGCTGCCAGGGGTGTGGTGGTGTCTGATCATATTTACTAAGCCATCTTCTCAGGCACATCAACGTCTCACATGCAATTTCTTTTTCACAATGGAAGCTTGTGTGCAAGCTGCTGCCTTGACTGACACTCTGAGGAATGAACCTCAGACCTGGGGGGAAACAAACCTCCAGGATCTATGTGCTGATACATTTTGAGCTGAGGATCACTGACATTGTAGCTCTGAGCTGTGAAAAGGCTCTGTGAATAGATGGGAGGATCTGTGTCACACACCACAAGGGGTTTGCACCTCAGTTCAGCCGAGCCTTGCCACCTCAAGCAGATGAAATTTGGCCAGGAGGTTGAACAATGAACTTCTGTGTTTAAAGTTCTGCTGGTTTAATGAATAAATAGCTATGAACGCCACTATCGAAATGGTCTCTTAGTCTCTTTGCCTTTGCTCTCATTCCTACAGTGATGGCAATAGGACCAGTGTCAGTTTGTGACTTCTAACCTCTGTGATGTGACAAGGTTATTAATCCTTTTGTCAGCTTAAGCCATGCTGAGAGACTGGAGCAGAAAACGAGGATCAGCTTTCTTTAGCAGCACCCTCCTGTGTATACTGTGCACCCACCCTGTCTGTGTATACTTTGCAATGACAATTCTATTTATGTSAAACCAAACCCTTTTCCTTTTTTCATATTCCTATACATTAATCAAAATTTAACATGTTTTGTGTAGGTTTTATTTCTGTGTTATGATGAAAATAGTCATCATTTTGGCAACTGTCTCAGAATATAAGGATCTGCTCATGGGTCTAAGGCAATATTTGGTTGTTTGCTGTGTGACTCCCTTGATTATAATGTGTTTATACAATTTCATTAAAGTAATGAAATAATGAAGTAGGCCAACTGCATTCTCTTCACAGACCCAGTGCTGCAATGAACAATCTGTTAAAGACATAAAAACTCTTTCAGAAAGTAATAACCTGACTGCACACTTTCAAGGCAGATTCTGGAGGTGTCCCAGGATTGCACTAATCTCCTCTGAACATGTGGCAGCCTCCTGGTAACTTGGCAGGATGATTTTTCTGTACCCAGTTCCACCAGTCTTTGACAGGTGGTCTTGTTCTTCGTTCTGGAGGAGTCTGCTAAGTATCTGCTGCATTTCRTTACATAATTGATAAGGGAAGAATATTACTGGAGTTATCAGCTGCGGGGAAGACCCTGAGACACAAAAATTCAATCCACACTTGGCCCACATTTAGCTCATTTTCAGAAAGAAGATTGAGTTAGGACATTATTGACTTTTCAATGCTGGGATTGCTTTAGTTATGCCTTCGTGTGTTAGTTGGGCTGACAATGTRGATAAGACAACCTTTGTTCCAAAAYAGTTCTGTTTACTTGTTTCAGCCCTCTTATGTCCCACAACATGAGAACAGAGCACTCTCCAATGAGTTCTTCCCACAGGTCCCCCCTGCCCTGGCTGTTCCCCTAAGGCAAGCCTCCCTCCAGCTCCTCACTCCCCAGGGTGCAGCTGCTAAACCACAATTGCCTGCTCCTAAATTGATTTCAAATCCTATTTTTCCCAGACCCAAATTCACTCCCAGCCTTGCTCAGCCACAGAGCTCAAACTGACACAAGATTTATTACAGTCTTCCTTTATTAAGGCAGGATAGCAAACAGGAATGTTTACTGTCGGTCCAGCAGTGGTCAGTTGTCCAGCTCCCTGAAACCCATAACCCTCAAGCTGCAAGTGTCTTCTGAATACATTTATTTAGTTTCTTATACCTTGTAGCATTTTGTTGGGTATTATCTTTTACTATGCCCTTTCCAAATGGCYACATACTTTCCCCAAGCCCCAAGGTGGCACACAAGCCCCAAGCCTCAGCAGTGACCAGGTACTAAGGTCAGAATATGTTTTAGGGCTTTACCTGGGCTTCTCCCAGTCCCTGAATGGACTACAGACATTCTGCTCACTTGTCTGGTATTTGAGCCTTTAGCAGCCACACTCTTCTCTTTACTTCAGCTGCTCTGTTGTAATAATTAGACTTGCARCTTTCCAGGCCCCTGTTGCATTGCATTAACCTCTGTCTCACTGCAGTCTGCAGCTCCAGCATTTGCAATACAAATGCACCTGACAGTGCCCTGGCAGTGCCTGCCAGAATTGCCCCACAACCAAAGTAAAACTGCACCACAGTCACCCCCAAGCAGCCACTGCACTCCCCAACCCTGCATCTGTCATACCCTTGGACACACCCATTATAATTCTCTCTTCATCCATCACTTTTGATCAGACCTTTGGAGTCCCATGCATCAGCGGTCAGGTAAGAGGAGTGTTCTGTTATAAGCAGCCATTTGTTTAGAAAGGGATTCTCTTTGTGTACAAACTTMTTTGCATCCACTCTTCAAAAACCTTCGCCTAACCAGCCTGCAATGTTTAGTGCAGACTGAGCAAATTATGATAAGGTATCTGCAGCAGCAGCCAATTAAAAAAAAAGGGAAAGATTTTCAAGGTTAAATGTGTAGCAGGAGGTGATTTCATTAGAGGATATGGGGGTAGAGAGCCCAAACAGACAAATCAGTGCAGCTGGAATAATGACACCCAGCAGCCTCCCAGGAAAGTACAGAGGAGAGATAAGTCTGTCATGAAAGAGGCTTAAGATAACTCACATTATATTGCATTTGCTGCGGGCTAAGCCTGAACACAGGACAGTTGCCACGGCTTAGCTGGTGTGCAGTAACTTCTTAAGCTCTCACACCTCAGTCACGTGTGAGCCCTAAGATTGCAGAAATACACACTAGATCAGATTGGCAGAGTTCCATAAAAACACACAGAACTTAAAAACSTAGGAAAAGAAAATAAATTTTGATTCAGGAAGGGAGAGAAAACTGCTTTCTTCAGGATGTTTTTTTAGATTCAGTTCAAATTCCTGCAACACCTTAACCCTGCAGTAGTGTGACATATTAGAAAGGAACCACTACAAGAAAAGTGAAGGTCAGTGATGTGAAAGTGTGTTGTTGTTAACATAATGTAAAACTAAACATAAAGTTCAGTTGTGTGCTGAGTGAACTGGGTGAAAAGCAGAATGGGGAAATCAGTGTTTTGTTGAGAATCAAGAAAAATATCATGATTTGGAAACCAAGAAAAACCAGATTTAATGCCAAAGTAATGGAAATAAGACATTTTCTCACAGTCTTTCCTGCAGGAGTCATTCATAGAGTTCTAATGTCCTCTAGATCAGAGAGCAAGGAATGGTGCAGCTCAGGGCACTCATTCGTTGTTTCCAGGGCCAGYTCCGATGGCCAGAGTTAAACAAACTGGACAGTTTCAAGAGCAGAAGTTCAAACACTCCCTAAATCAATGACCAAGACACTCTGCTACAACATCAGACCTAAGTATAATTTCTTGCTCCAAGTCAGGCAAGGAAAGGWTCTGAGCATCATCTGTACCCTAAGTGAGAGCTGTACATAAGCACTGATTTAGGTCAACTATAAGCAGCAGAGACAACAGGAGGTACACTACAGAGCAGACATCCATGGTCCTGCTTCCCACTTTGCCAAATTTGGAGCCTGAAAACCTAGTCAGGGCTGTTGGTTAGGGCATGGTTAGAGCCATTTCAGAACAAGCAGCTGTCATCCTCATCCCTTCCTCCRGCAGCAGCAAATCTGGCTCTCCTGAGCAGTTCTCCCCCCTTCCATCATAGTCCTGTCCGTCCCCTCCCTCCCTTACTCCCTTCCTGTGGTAGAATGAACCTAGACCTTACCTCCAGGCAGGAAAATTATTTTTTTCTAATGCTGCTGAGATGCCTTAAGCTGAATATGGTGTGAGCGCAACACTTTTGTGTAATAAATCTATTTTTATTCTAAACTATGTATATAAAAACTCACAAAGAAATGTACCATCCTGAAAAAAAAAAGAGAAGAAAAAAAAGAAAAATTTTGTTTAGTTCACAGTATATTTACAGACCAGAAAATAAAAAAGTTAAGTTTACTAGTCCAATCAAAAGGATTTTTCTGTCTTTTCTTCGAAAGACAAACTAAAACTTTAAAATATTGGAAAGATGTGAAATAAAGGGGCAATCTGTTAAAAATCAGAATGAAAGAGACATAGATGACCTCAAAGATGAGAAAAGACATCCATGAAAGAGAGAACGCTAAGTATATTAAAAGCAGTTGCTGGGGTAGAAGCCACTTGTTGTGAAACCTCTGATTTCTGCAAATTCTGCATCTTTTTATTGAGGCCTCCAAAAACTGCCCCCCAGCTGGAGAAGAGGGTGGTATTCAATTCACTGAAGAGTCCTARAAGGCAAAGAAAAGGCAGAAATTAGCTCTTAGACAAAGTGGCTGCCTGCTGGGTAAAAAGAAAATGGCATAACTGAGGAAGACGTGGTGACCTTGTTGCCTGGAAACATTTAAAATGTGCTTTGTTAGTGACTTTCCAGTTGGCTGGGACAGACTTGGCAGYGCAGCACAGCCCAGAGGTGTTGGCTGATTGCAAGCAACGTGCCGGGAGCTCGTTTTCTGCGGGGTCATTCTGCCCTTTGTATCAAAACTAACTCAGCTGGTGAAATGTTCTGCACCAGGTTTGCTGCTCCAGAGCACCTGAAGTGTTTAGCACTGCCCTGCTGCAGGGTTTTCTAGAGGGAAAGGGACCTGTGAGCTACCTGGGTGGCTTTTGGGGAAGGCTTTCCCATTCCACAGCCCTCTCGTGCTGAACACCAGAATAATCAGCCTGATTGGTGCTGAGCTGCTCCTCTGCACACTGTCTTTGCTAACCTTGGAAACTCAATTAGAAATAATTTCATCTGGGCTGGTTCTGTTTATTCATTTAGCTTTTGAGCTGAAGTACAAGCCATGCTTATGAGATGAGTTGATTGGGCAGTTCTGGATACTGCAACACTTTCTAAGGGAACAAATATTCTTCTATTCTTTTACTGTTGTAATATCAARGATCCTCAGACAGCTTTCTCTGATCCTACCATAACATCACGCTTCAGCCTCAGATTTAAAATGTGATCTCTGCCATGGTGCATTTCATCTCCCATCATTTTCTAAGAATGTGTTCAGCTTTGACCCATTTTACCTCATGTTCAGGTAAACTTTCTTTACTTATGACAGCTTATCTAAGGATGAATATAGTGACTATATAAATATATTAATAAAACCAAAGGACAAAGCACAATAATAGCAGTAAATAAAAGGGAATTTAATGGCAATTTTCTAATAGAAAAGCAGAAAAAACATTTTACCCCAAATTCTGTTCAGAGGTTTTCCACTTGTGAGACTTCTGCATTTTTATAAATCACCATCTCTACTGAAATATTATCAATGTTATTTTTCCTAGAGAGTGATGAAATTTGTGGTGTTACTTGTATTGCCTTCTATTGAGAAACACCAATGTCTGTCGTTATTTGGGCTAGGTGCAAAAATCAGAGAATGAGAGTGGGTTATATTCTTGGTGTTTTGTCACCTCAAACCAGATGGTAGCAAAACTTGCAACAGCAGTTTTCACGAATCAAAGCAGGTGAGGCGTCTTTGTCTGCATCAATAAGATGCCTCTCTCAAACTCACACAAACTCAAAGGAATCCTGCTGCTTCAGTAACCACATTACATTTACCCTTCCATCCTTTAACATCATTCACTTTGCAAGCTAGACAAAACCCACAATTTTATTTTCATCTCAGTATCAACAGATGAGTTGGCAATTAAGCCTTTTCCATGACCTACAGGGAAATTGGATGCAAACAAGGAGATAAAAAAGTGTGGTTTTGACACAGTATGCCTTTTGTAACTTGCAGGACAGTTACCCCAAGGCAATTGAAGTATTTCTCTGGAGAGTTTTATCTTAGATACTTTTACAACTGGCTTTTAATGCAGAATTCATTAGCACTTTAGGTCATAATAATGGAAARTGCATTGAGATCCTGAAACAAAAACAGTTGTTATTACAAAGTATTAAATACTGAGTAAAAGACGCAGCTCCTCAGTGGCATGTTACAGTTACAGCTTTTATCACACAAATCACTTAAAGCCACTTATAACTACTATTATTAGGCCTAAAAGCCCACTTGGGTTTTATGAATGCTGGAGAACTGAGACAAAAAATTGCTTCAAAGAGAACAGTGTCTTGATCATCATAAGTCTTTTGGCCCCTGCTCAGACGTGGTCATAAGAAAAATGGAGATTATACCAGTCAAAGTGCATAGAAAAAAAAATGTCTGAAGATTTAAATACAATGTATCTACAAAGATTTTATTTTAATTAGAACATAGCAGAATAACAGCAGCAACCTGCAGTGATATCATCAAATCAAGGCTGTTTCTATGGGAACACCACCAACTCCCAGAAATTATCGTGTCAGTTTGCCATAAAAAAAAAAAAAAAAAAAAAAAAAAAAAGAGAAAGGAAAGGGGGGGAAAGATTACAGAGGAGAATGAAGAGAGTTCAGGCTGCTCCTTTTGGTACTTATTTCCAATCTGCTGTCACATTTTATTCTTAAAAAAGTCATGAGATTAAAACATCAGTTACACTGCTCCTACCACACATTTAAAGCCTTGAACACCTTTTCTGAAGACTTTCTAAACTGTTTTATGGAACTAAAACACATGCAATGCATTGTTCTATATCGAACTCCCTACTTCCTGCATTTTCTACAGCATAAGTGAGCTCCAGGTTGGTGTGGGAGAGAGAAACACTTCAGATCATAGATACTTGTGGTGTTTCCTCATTTCCATTTTTCTGCTAGCTCTGTAATTTGAAGGTCTGGTCYGAAAGGGATACAACTACAGAGAAAGAAAAGTAAGCAGTGAACACACAAACAGAAATTGTTAGTTCCCTCCATATGTCTATCTGATTGTCTCCCTCTCCCAGCAATCTTCTTTCCAAYAGCTACCTCCATCCTGGTGCCTTCAGTAACCACATAATCAAAGGGAAACCACTCAAGTTCCTCCCTRGAGTATCTAGAGAAGTTCTGTCCCTTTGAGACTCCGGTCCAGCAGCATTTCTGCACTCTGATGCTCGGAGAGCTTGTTTCTCTGGCTCTTCTCACCACTGACAGAGGCTCCCTTCTGTGGAGGCAATGCCTTTCCAAAGTGCTGCTCAGGCCAGGAGGAACARAGTCCTGGCACTGTGTTCCCAGATGTGAAACTCTCTTGCTTATGGTTTATGACTGCTGTTTTTTCCCAGTTACAAGATGTCTGTTCTATTCTCAAATATTCTCATTTTTTCCCCCTCTCCAGCCATTCCTCCTGCAATTATCTATTATAATCTTTTTGAGCCTTGCCCTMCTGTTGTTAGTAATTGTTCCTGAATGTCACACCATAACCTGTATTATTTGCTTTATATGAGAGGAAATTCTCTGCTTAGAAATAGTCCATGATAATAAATCATTATTGAATTTTTTGTCATTGAATCACTGAAATAATAATGTCACTTGGAGCAAAATGAGGCAGAGATTGTACCAGTGACTACTGCTGAGAACATCGACAGTGAATTTGATGATAGTCCTTCAAGTGCAATCTTTCCCCCTTAACAACTTGGTTTGAATTCCTATCTGCATAGAGCGCAGCAGAGGGCACTCCCTTCTTCAGATCCCCACGATGAGTCTGAAGTACTGAAAGTGGGCTGGGAGAGATAGCAACTACGTTTCAAAGGAAAAAATGCTTTTAAACATATATTGAAAGGTTGATTCCACTACTGGTAAAGAATAGGTGTGAGCCCACTTGTTCTTACAACATTACATGAATATTTTTCATCTGCAGCAGAATGTAAAATTTCAGATTTTGTTGTTAAGTGCTGAAATGAAAAACAGACATTTACTAATATTTTATTTACATCACAGAATTATAGAATGGGCTTGAGTTGGAAGGGGTCTTAAARATCACTCTGTTCCAACCCCCTGTCATGGACAGGGACACATTTCACTAGACCAGGATCCTCGGARCCCCACCTAATGTGGCCTYGAACACTTCCAGKAAGGRRGTRTYCACAGCTTCTCTGGGCAACCTCACCACCCTAACAGTAAAGAATTTCTTGGTTTCAAGAGAGAAACATTARTTTCAAACAAGACACAACAGGCCAAATAATTATTTCAAAGGAAATAGAAGGATTTTCAATAATATACCACATGTTAAATCTGAAAATTTGCTTATGCAAAAAAATCATGAGCCTGGCTGCCTGCCTATCTCCTATGATCCCATAACACAGCCTGGCACACTATATGAGTGTGATTTTAAGGACTGTGGAGCATTTCAGTATTTCAGGTTTGACTGGTGGTGAGCTAGAAAGAGAAGAGGAGCACTCTAGAGGCGGAGCACAAGGAAGTACAGTAGGTTGCTGAGAACAGTCAGTTATGCCTGAATTACCATCAGGAGCTGTAAGGACAGCCTGGGCACTTGTACTCGAGATAAACAGATATGGACTCTCACCTCACTCTGAGTTCGCTGAGTTGCACATGCAGCGTTAATAGGTGGGCATGCCATGATGTAGGAGACTTCCATTTGTTGTTCTAGGTAAACTCTGAGTTAATCTTGTACTTGACATCAATGTCAATGTCAAAAAACACCCAGAAGTGTTCAGAATAATAGGCCCGGGATATAGAACAACATTCGTGCTGCTTCTCTGCTACAGTGCGACAGCTGAAGCAAAAGGAATCCCGGGGGGTGGAAGGGGGCGGGGGGAATGTCTTGCAAAGATCACAAAGTATCTTTCTATTTCAAGAAAGTGGCAAAGGAAAGCACACTCTTGAAATACACTATTTGTGCCTCCTAATTATTATCTTCAAGTAGGCTCCCCCTGGTGGGGATGAAAAGGGTGCGCTCTGAAAAGTGAGAGCCCGAAATGGTATTCTGATTCTTGCCCTATTTCACTTTTCACCCTAATTGCAGACTAGCACCGGGCATGCTTTCAGCTCATTATTCTCTACAGAGGCCTGCTAATGGTATTTCATCTACTGCCTAATTCTATGGCTTTAACATGGAAAAATTCCTTTCAAATTCAATACTGATGAGAGCAAACAGTAGGTCTGCCTCTCTGCTTTTTGTTTAGCTGTTCAGTAACTGGATAAACATTAACCAGCTGGATAGTGCAATTATAATGTTTTTTAAGGTACTGTAAATGCTTGCAACAGCATAGTATCTGGCAGCCTCACAAATATTAATGAATGCATTCTTGTTCCACTCACACTATTAAAAGTGATTAAGTACTTTCACAGAGGTCATGCAGAAAATGAATGGCAGAACCAAGCACTGAGGAAAAGCCAAAGTTTTTTTGCTTAGAGATACTTTTTAAGATATCCCACAGCACAAACATAAATAAGCAGAAGAAATAAAATTAGCAAAAGAATTGGCATTAGGCACTAATTATTTACTAGGAGCCTGAATGTACTTAGACATCATTTCCAATGAGCTYAGCAAACAGCTTGCTCAACAAAATCAGGAGTAGGGGTTTAGGATTTGGATTAAAAACACAGAAAAAAAGTAAACACTAATATCCCCCTCTAGGGAAATCATCTCYACTAATTATTTGTCTACAGCTTTCCTCAATATTGCTGTCTAAACTGCATTTGTAAACATGGCTTCATTGTTCTGTAACAAGTAATTCATGCACTTTTAGGAATTTCTTGCTAAAACGTATTAGATGAAACTAAAGTTTTGAGTTACTATTAACTCTCTGTGGAAAGGAGAGTCTGTACCAATAATAAGGGAAAGGTAAATATTTGGAGACAAATATATGGGAATATCTCTACTCTCACRTAGGAAAGTCTCTGTTAATTGTGTTAGCTCTAAAGCTAACAAAGTCATCAAACACAATGGCTGAGACCGTTATTGCAACAATTTTCAAAYGCTGAAAGCTATTAAGAAGTGTAATCAAATGGTACCCTGAATGTAAGAAACTTTTTTTTTGCTCTTAAGCTTCTAAGTTCCATGCATTTTTATGCAAAATATATTTTTTACATCATTCACAAATGCCTTGGCCTCTGGGTATTTTTGCTATGTTTTAAAAAATGCATGCATAAACAAAGGCAAATACAAACCAATTTGTATTTTCTGAGATGCTTTTAGCTTTGATTGCAGTTTAAGGTTGYTTTTTATTTGTGTGTTAAAGTTATGTATTTTTTGTTTGTGTTCAGTTGTGACTGGAAATCTTTACATGTGCTTCTTATTCAAAATACCAAGGCACAAATGCTGTAAGAAGATTTTCAGCTTTTTCTTACATTGTCTGGAGGGGAAAAGRAGTGTAAGTACTTAGGATAAGTATAAGCACCTCCTTGGCAAGTATTTATGTTGACACATGCCAGCAAAGTCTCACAGATTGTTGTTCTCAAAACCAGTAACCACACCAAAATGTTCTGGTTCTTCCTCTGTTTGGGACACGCTATCTCCTTTTTAGTGGTTTCATTTATTTAAGGTATTTTTCTTTTTTTTTTTTTTGTGTGGTCTTTTTTTTTTTTTTTTTTTTGTGTGGGATTTTGAGGAGTCTTAAAGATGACAGTGTCATAAACACACTTTTCGTGTAGAAAGGTATTTTTAACAAAAAATGGTCAATTATATATTTGTTAAGAATGATCATCATCTAGGATTGARCAAGTTATGAACAGGAGGAAACTCCTATGAAGTTACATGCGGGGTTTTGTTCTAATTTTCATTTGTTTGTAGTAAAAAAATTATTAATCAAAATGAAATTTCTCTCACTCTCCATCAGATACTGTAGCAGCTCACCACAGGCCRTTCATGTCTTTAWTGGCCATGACTTCTTGGTATGGAAYACAGAGATTCTGCTTCCTCCTGTTCCAGGTTACATTTATCCTGCCATTCACTTGTACTCTTGTTAGACTACACTTTTGTAATGTTTTAGRAATTATAGACTCATAATGAATTCTGCTTTCAGCAGAAGGGCCAGGACCAGGAATGGAAGGGTGCAAAATTCCTCATTAAGTCTGTCAAGGCTGAAGATACCTTCAGCTGGGGTTCAGCTGTGCAGGGCACAGCAAAGGAAAGAAATGTAGAAGTATCAGCTATCTGTTCTGAAATAAAAAAGATGACAGACCAGGGCTGTAATGTTCCTCAGCACAGCCACTCAAAAAGTCCTCTCCAGATTGACCTCAGAGACATGTTCCCAGCCTGTGACAGAACCCAAAATAATTCTTACAGTTGCTTGTGAAATGGTACCAAGGAGCTACAGGGAACCAGAACTTGAGCCTAAGACACATACAGAGATTCTCCTTTTCTAAAGAAATTGATGTATTGTTTTATCCATGTTAAAATGTATTTGTCCAAAGTAAAAATATAATTGCAGTACATAGCATCATTTTCAATAGTTATGCAGACAAAATGTATGGAAAATAAAATTGCATTTATGGCTATGCATTGTAAAACGTATCAGTGTTAGCTACAAATATGTTTGACGTAAGTTTTCAGTACTAAAAATACTTCAAATTGTCTTAAATTGGTAGACAATAAAACACAGGAAAAGTACATCCTATATGATAATTTGGAGTCAGTTTTTTTCCTGCTGCACTGTTCTTATTGTGATCTTGGATACAGCTGGGAGGAAGAGAAGGAGGAGGAGAATAGGGAGGAGGAGAAGGAGATAGAGAATTACATGTAGAGAACCAGAACAAATGGGGGTTTCAGGGCACTGACCCTCACAGAATTCCTTGTAGTTTGTACAGAAGCTTTTGCCCTCTTCCACTGTGCACTCCAGAGGCACCTTCCTTCTRATTCAGCATGAGAAAGGGAGCACCTCTTTCCTTGTCCCTTTTCATTTGCATYTCCCAAAAACAAAGCAGGAAGAGGAGACTTTCATAACTCCCAGGTGTGCAGTCTTGTAGGAGTCTCTGAATGAAATCTAATGCACAACAGGTTTCTGTAACTAGCCAAATAACACCTACTGCTGCATACTGAATGAGGACAAACAAGGTACCACAGGAAAAGCTGATTGTTTCTGACCAGACCAGTGTGYAAACTTTGTACTGGGACAGTCCAGCCCCACAGGTGGAAATGGTTGCTGCTGCACTGGACAAATTCTGCAGTCATTATGTGGACCTTGTTGAGAAGTGAAASAAATAAAATTGAATAAAAGTCATAGAAACGGAGAGAAACCATTTTTTTTCCTGCAGGTCTTGCAGTTTGTTCCTCTGAAGTTCCTTTTCTATCTAATCCAAAAGGTGGACAAAGTTCATTACAGCATTAGCAATCTAAAATCAAGTCTCACTGAGACTAATTTGCATGAATAATGAAAGCAGTTTTCAAATGTGGTATTATATACATTTTTAATAAGTAAATGCTGACATTTTGATTTTTCTGGGGCACTACCTATGACCCTCTTGGCTTTGTTTCATGCTTTGAAGTTCTAGCTAGTAACCAGCTGGAAAAGGGTTTAGAGCTGCCTGACTGCTGTGGAAGCAACTGAGGCRGTTACTTAGGACTGAAAATTATTTCGTCTGTCAAGCAATCAGGGGGATACTTTCAGAATAATTAATCAAAACCACACCTCTGGACAGACAGGACATGGAGACTTA
This sequence comes from Malurus melanocephalus, assembly GCF_030028575.1. Taxonomy (NCBI): domain Eukaryota; kingdom Metazoa; phylum Chordata; class Aves; order Passeriformes; family Maluridae; genus Malurus; species Malurus melanocephalus. The sequence goes on from NW_026623285.1 coordinate 2,856,968, forward strand.
GACCACTGATTTTTGTGCCCCTGCCCTGRTGAGCMGAAGGGCCTCAACAGCCCAWTGTTGACTTTCCACCAATCTCAGGMTGWCATTGCCATCATTCAGGTCCAGTGACATTGATTTGTCTGGACTGCTTGATGAGTGAGCAAGGCAAAGAAAAACCCCAGTTTACATTTTTACAATAAAACAGGTTTTCCAGACAAATCCAGTGAAGATGGGCCTGACTCTCAGCCACCTGAAAACGCCATCCAAAGGCTTTTTGTTTTCCAAAACACCATCCAGCCAGGCAGACCAGAACCCACATTATGATTTTTAAGTTATTCATCATCATCCTCATTCCTGATGCACTTGTGCATGACAAACTGGGGGTGCCCCATTCCTCCAGCTATTTGGGAGGCTGCTCCACTGCAGCTCCCTTGTCCTGATGGAAACATGGAAGGCTCATTGGGCGAGACCTTAACATTCCCATCTGCAAGCATAAATAAATAATAGAATAAATCCAGAAGAAAACAAGGTGGGGTTTTTTTTTGTTTGTTTTTTGCCCAGATACTTCTAGTGCATTATCAGGGGTACAAAACACAAGCATACCCAGGCAGCTCCAAGCAGAAGGCCCTCACAGCGCTGCTGGGCACAAGTGTTTTGGCAGGTGGATGTGTTTGGGCAGGGGAACAGAGTAGGGCCATCTTTTTTTCCGTGCCATGGGGCAGAATTGTGGCATCCACGTGGGCTTTTAAAAATAGCTTTGTCTCTGCCAAGGCAGCAGCAGCATGTGGGTGGGTGCGCCCGGCTGCAGCCGGACTTCACCCTCGCACCAAAGCCGCCGCGCTCCCAGGGGTGGGGATGGAAAGTGGGGCCCGCGGGTGGGCGGGGTGTGTACGTGTGTCTATGCGTGTGAAACTGCTACTTTTAAATACACATATTTGTTTTTATTCCCTCGKGAAGACTGGGGCGGGCTTTTTCCCCTCAGGATCTTGAGATCCCTGCGCTCCTTCCCCCGCCCCCCGGCAGGGGAGACGGGCGGCCGCCGTACCTGGCGCCCTCTGCCCGGGAGGAGCCGCCCCGGCCCCGACGGCACCGGAGCCGAGCAGGTGGGCGCGGAGGGGCGCGGAGCGGGGCTGGGGGATCCCCGGGTCCTCTCACAGCCTCGGTCACAGGGGGGGCAGCCGCAGCCGGCCCTCGGTCGCCGCTGGGGCCGGGTCCGGATCCGGGCTCCCCCCGCGCCGCGGGGCCCAGGCGACTCGGCGGACAAAGTTCGTACCGCGGCTCAGCCCCGGCCCCGGCYCCRGGCAGCGTCCGGCCGGCGGGGCAGCGAGGGCACGGGGTGACCGGGACACCGCTCCCCCCGGGATGCGGGGACTCCCGGCGGCGGAGGAGGAAGCGCGGCGGCAGGTCGGGAACGGGCTGTGCGCTGTGCTGCTCCTGGTTTGTCGAGCAGAGCAACACGGGTTGTTTTCAGGCGGTGGTGGATGGCAAGAACTTTTTTTTTTCCCCCGAGTTCTCGTCCTTGAAGGAGATGTGCTGGAATAGGTCAGCTGAAAAAATGGGGCTGAGCTAAAAGCTCAGGTAAAAGCTACTGTGTATTAAATACTTACGAACATATTGGAGGGTGAATGCTGGAGGAATGTTGGAAAGAAGCTCTTAAGAGTTTAATAGAAATTAGCATGGATAAAATTGAGACTAAAATCTAGTGACTTTCGCATTGGTGCTATTGCAGAGCGGCAGGGAATGTGTTAGTAAAGGGTAGAAAGCAGGTTTTTTATTTCTCTTTGGATATGCTCGAGTTTGCAAGGGCATAGAGATGGTGTTTTATGTGACAGCCCGCATCTCTGGGGTGTGGAGGAGGGTGGGCTTGTGTCACTCAAAAAATTCAGGAGTTTGAGAGTGGGGAGGACACGGGAGACCAGCATGCCTTTGTTTTGCTTGGTTCTGAAAGCACAATGTTATTAAGCAAGATTTCTGAAAGACAGCAAAATAAGTGCGATTTAGGAGAGAAAATATTAATATAAGAAAAGGGTTGATGATTTCCACACAGAACGGTCTCGGGGCAGTCTGGATTGGTGGATTAAAGTCCGCAAGTGCTCCTGCTGATTCAGACAGTGACATATTGCTGAAATYGCGATAGCAGTGATACCTGTTAGCATGCACGCTGCATGAATCAAGTCGTTGAACTGCTTCCTGATAAAATCAGTGTTTTCAGTTTCTCCATCTGTATATCCAGCACAAGTTCCTGTTTATCTAACAACGCGTGTTTGTATAATCAATGTTAACATCTTCAGCTCGCATGCTTTGTGCTGAGAGGCAAGCCACSGGGCAGATGATCAAGGAAATGAATGCAAGTTTATTCCGTGATGGCAGACGGAGCTGGGACGCTTGTTAGGTATGTGTGCGTGGGGATGGTTCCYGTTCACTGCGTGAACCTGTGACCCAAAACAGTGTCCCGGCTGCAATGCGCAGGCGGTGCAGACGCTGCTGCCACCCACGGCTCTCACGGGACATTGCCCTGCGTGCAGTGGAAAGGCTGAGTCTGCTTTGCTGTCASGTACCGGCTTCCATGTGCAAGATAACATATGAGAAGCTCTGTGTGGGACCCTTAAAGCAGATTGTGTAAGTGTGGTTTTTTTAACTGATAGACTGCTTTGGCTGTTTTGCTGTAGATGATGATGACAAAATCTGKGTTAGACTCATAACCAGAAAAACTCTGTGGGAGTTGTTTTTTTTTTCTGTAGAAGATGCGGGTTAGGGAATAGGGCTTGCAATTTAAGTGTGAAACTTTTAAAATCTTTTTTAATCAAGGATATATATTCTCTAAAGACAGGGGTGTGTRAATAGTTTGATCAGCTTTGTATACAGAGGCTTCGGTTGCTTAGGGGCAGATGCAATGCTTAATTCATTAGCTGCAGCGCTCAAGTTATTGCTGGTTTGGATCTATGCCTGAAAATGATTGAGATGCACTTGAAATTCAGATTCTGTTATTGTACTGCACTGGAAAGGGCAACATATGACTGCATTTATCAGATCATTTAGTATTATAAAAACTAACTTCCTCCTTTTTTCTCTCACTCCTACTGCACCTACAAGAGGAAATATAAATGAAGATCCTGTAACCTCTCAATTTCTGTTACTACAGTAGTGAATGTACAGTCAATGTTTGGGCTCTGTACACAATGACTTCTAAATCTGAATTTGCCAAAAGTATTTAAATAGTTGTATTTCAACAGTAAATCAAAACACAGSAGTGTCACATCTCAGCAACCACACCATAAAAGTCAGCAGTGTTTGTTGAATGTCTTAACAGAATCCTAATAGATAACCTTTATACTTAGTAATTTTGTTGCTTGATGAGGTCAGTATTTTGGGGAACACTGTCCTCTGAAAAGAAGTCCTTGAACAGAAAATAATATCTTAGTCATAACAAATAGAAAAATATTTTCACATTTTAAAAGAGAGGCATTAAGAATGCCAAAGCAGAATAACACAATTTACTATTTTATTTCTAAAGTAATTATTAACTTATATTAAGTATTAATATTAATATTTTTTAAATATTTTAGCTCAGAGGAGAAGAAAACAGTGAAAAGACCGACATGAAATCTCTTTGTTAGTCGTAACTCACCTATAAGCATCACATTACTTTTTCAGAAGTATTTGCTTTTGTGGAATCTTTTCTTCTCTGTGCTCTGTGACTGGGACAAGTTCTGGTCAGTCATGCAAAGTAGGAGACTGGACAGACTCAGCCTGGCTTTCTTGCCCTTTRCTTCTGTAAGTTGCTGATCCTGCAGGATAATGAGCATCTGCTGCATTATTATGTGGGTATTTTGTGCAGTTCATTTAAGTTCTAATAAATGAGATCWTAGATGAAAAGTTGAAGCTCTGGGGAAATGATGCTAGGTTCTGCTGTGCCAGAATAAAGATTCCTATCCTCTTCAGAGTGTGTGTGAAATTAGTATCTAACTGGACATAATAATCAAGTACGATAGCCAGTAAAGTCTTTTATCTGGAAGTCTTCAGTACTCACATTACACTGAGTTACCATTGGCTGCTATGCAGTTTTGAGATGCAGCTTTCTGGAATGCCTTTAACACTGTTCTTATAGATCTTCCTCAATTAGTCTGTGTTCTTACACAAAGTAGGTACTGTCTTTGAAAGACTGAAGCTTTCTGAAAACGGGCTTATAGTAGCAAAACCTTAATGGTACTCCACAGTTGCTTTTTTATCTGTGGTCATTCTGCATCAGGGTTGTCTGGTGGTTTCATAGGCAGGATGAACAGAGATATAAAGAGTGCTATATTTGCAAACAGAAAAAAAATGTCCTTGGTGTTTCCAGATTGTAAAGAAAGAAACTATATTTTAAAATAAAATTGTATTTTTTTTAATCTGCCCACCCTAATTTGACTTCTGAGTATCATGGACTCATTCAGTATTACATACAAGAGAGCTGTAAAGCTGCCTTTTGATTGCTTTGAAAGTATGTGAAACAGCTAAAKGATTTTCATAAGGTGCAAAAAGCTTGTTTTCATGCCACAGTAATGGAAACAACAGCTGGAACAGATCTTACTGCCAGAAATATCTCTCTCTCAAATAAGATGGCTCTCTCATGGAGAGCCTAATTATTCTTTATTATTGACCCTGTGTCATCTTTCACCTTTGTTACTAATAGATATATAACTCTCTGTGGTGCTAATGGTGTCACTGTAGCCAGCCCAGACCAATGTAGCAGCTATGCTATAACTACAGTATAAATGCTTAAGTGAAAAGTGGAGAAAAACTGGGCCAAAAGTCCCTCCAAGATCAAGTTCACTAAGCATAACAACAGAAAATTCAGCGTGAAAGCGCTTGTTCAGTCTTGACCCTGCTCTTACAAGTGTCTAAGAAAACTAAACTAAACAAACAGTGTCTGCTCTGCAGCTTCTGTGTAATGGATATTCTGTGTCCTTCCTTTGGACTGGTGGCAATTGCAATGCCTGCCTTGATAAATGGAAGTGTTGGCTAGAAATTGCAGTGCTTCTGCTTCATTCATAAGAGAGGGGTAAAAGGAATGAAGTGAATTAAGAGGTTTAGAGATAGTAACCCCTTTGTGTTGGTCTCTTTCACGAGCCACACACAGGTCTGTAAAGGGCTGCTGTATCATTTAACTTCTTCTAGTTACTATATCATGATTTCCTATTTTTACTGTAAGTAACAAAAAAAAAAAAAAAAAAAAAGAAGATCAAGGAGAACAGAATATGGTACTGGATCACAAAAGAGAACAGAAAATGGTACTGGATCACAAAGGAGTCTCTTTTGGGGTCTTTTGTACCCTATTGTTTTAAAGCTATTATGTTATTGCTTTCTTAACTATTGCATAGTTTTGTGAAGAGAAAAATATGTATGCACCAGCACTACTGATGTGTATAAAATAGTCCTGACAGGTTTTTGGCTGTTGTCTGAGTCAGTAACACTTTTTTTTAAATGCTAAAGAAGAAAATAAATTACACTATATCTGTTCAAAATCTATAGATCTGGTGCATTTGTTGAGTAGACACATAAAGAAAATCATAAGGTGCATAAAAGGCAAGCCAGGCTTACAAACCAGGAAAACAGACTRGGGTTTTAGCAACTTATTTCCATAGGGAATGTTTGCTTCTCCTGAAGATATGCAAATTGCTGTAAAAATGTCTGTCAAATTCTGCCTGGGATTTGGACAGAAAGTTGCTTTGATTGGTCAGCTGTGTGAGTGTGAACAGCTTAACACATRTTGGAGATGTTTCTTCTGTTGCTGCAGATTTTGTTTTTTTAAGTACTTTCAGAGTTAGTCCCTAAAGAACTGATCTCAGTTCTACTGAAAACAAAGAAAAATTTGGCATAAAAAAATAAGAGATGGATTAGTCCCTAGATGAGTAAATTGGCAGAGGGGGTGGAGACTGTCTCTAATGTACTGTGTGAGTGATAGATGTAGGGCCTAACAGGGCATTTAATGCAGAACGAAAGCCTTTTTTAGCCTTGACATGACTAAGTAGCAAGGAAATTATGCAAGAGCGGATTGTACAAAATATTCTTGGATCAAGTGATCATGAGTTTACGTTGACTTAACAGTAGGATAAATGATGCAGTCCCATGTGGGGGGACTTAGGTTTGCTGTGAACAAACTGTACCAAGAGCTGCAAAGGCAGAGTTACTTACTTTTGCACCATGTGCAATATTTCTTTTCCCAGGGCAGACAAATCTACCTTTTAAATGAAAAGCTTCTWTTTGTCTTGCCTCACATCAACAGCAGGCAACAGGTGCAGAGAGTGATGACAAGGGCAAATAAAGTGGAAGGTGGGAATGGAGAAACAGGTAAACCATTAGAAGAAGGGAGAAATATTCATGAAATGAAATACAGAAAGAGGAACGGCCAAATCCAGACTGGTTAAAGTGAAAGCTGGAGTCCCAAACCAGTGTAAAACTTGACTGCAGAATTCATGGAAATAAGGAAGTCCTCATCTTTACCCTGATTGGTCCAATGGTAGCAATACTGAAAGTATACTTGGGAGCTTTTCTCCTTTGTGTCTATGATTGATACAAATGCAAAAAATAAAAAAAAATCTTCTATTGACATTTAATCCCTAGAATCATTTTCCTTCTTCATCAGTTGAACTCTTCATTGAGTTGAATCCTCAATGTAAGTTGAGGATTTTTAAGTTCATGATGTTCATTGCTTATGACATATACARGTGGGTATCAATCACAATTTCTTCTCTAAATATAATGACTTCCCCAAGGAATTATAGATGAAGTCCTTTAATAAGTCAAAGGGCTGAAACTTCAATTTAAGACTCTTTTTTTTTTTCTGAGGATTCTGTTTTATTAACAAGTCAGAACTCGGCCTACAAATCAAAACATCTTTTGTGTCAGGGATTTTTGTTTTGTTGCAATTGCAAATGACTGCAATTTGTCRTTCATTGTACAAAGTAAAATCACTGTCCTGAGTAAATGGCTGTAAATTTGGAGCTAGATACTTTATGCAATGCCTTTAAAAACAGCTAACAATTTTCTGTACAAGAAAGCATATTTGCACCTTTATGCATATAGGAAGTTTTATATCAGCTTTGACAGGTAAGGGGCAWTAAGTACACATTGAACATTATATTTTCAGAACAATGAATTAGTCAAAATAGCAAAAATACAATATTATGGTAGCATAGCAAGGCTTCCTTAATAACATAGGAGTTTACAGTTATGTACTTGTATGTATGGAAGATTTACCTGGTGTAAAGGACATCTGACATGAAGCTAYCAATTATGCCATCAAAATGGGACAGCACCTTCAACAGGATGGACAGAAAAGGTCATGAAAGTGAGAATGAATAAACATGTTCAGATGTTATWGTTTAATTTGTTAGGCTGTTAGGGMTAATGTTTTTACCCCTGGAAATTGATTTGAAATGGAAATTAAGTAGTCACAACTTCCCTGAAAACCAGACTCAAAGCTTTTCATTCTTCCTTTGAGGTGAGGATTTCCCTGGCAACTTCTTCCTGCAGGTGACCAGATCATTGTGTTTTACATCCCTCATGAAAGACAATTCTCCTTATCACATGCAGTGATCACAGGCCATGCTGGGGCCTCATACTGTATTGTAGGAAAGAATGGTGCACATTCAATTGCAAAATTTATTTTCCTTGCATTGCCAGTATTAAACTGTTTCTTAAGCTGGTAGCTATTGGCCTGATGTGGCATGCATACAGGTTTCTATAAATTTATCTTTTCAAGATGTAAAGCTGTGAGAATAGGACCTTTGATAAAATRTCATGTGGTTGAAAGGGGAAATTTCAGAATTATTTAAGAACTGGATTTTTAAAGTACTCTAGTCTTCCGATACGCATGTTTGCAAATTCTTTTCACTTGACTGGCATTTYGAAACAGGGTTTAAGCTGTCTGTAGCAAATATAGAAGAGCAAGATGCTGAATATTGCCTTGTTTGCATTTTTCATTTTGATGCTAGCTACCTAATTGGAAAGCAAAACTTTCTTCTGTTAAGGGAATTGGCTAAACCATGTTTGGAATTTTTTTGGTGTAAACYATTCTGTGTACAGGTATACTTTTCAAATAACTCTGTATTATACAAATCATAGTAAATAAATATATGAATAACTATAAAAGAATATRTCATTAATAATTATGTGAAAATATACAAAAATACTCTTAGCAGAGGCTGCAAAATGTGCAAATGTTAACCTGAAACATCAAATCACCTCCAGAGAGATCAAGTGCTGCTCACACTGATACTCTTGACTAGTAAAACAGTTGTCTTCAGAATGTGGCAGTGACCTTGAACTTCTACTGAGCTGCACTTTCTTTAGCTTAGGCCAATGATTAACTTTGCTAATGACTGTATATCAAATTCACCATTGTTTGTATATCTGGCAGTGAAACAAGCCATGTCTGTCTTTGTGTGKATGATGCAGTATTAATTTCAAGGAAACCCTTTGTATAAATTGTTTCCTTTGAAAAGTTATGTCTTTGTGCAAGTCCTAATTACTTCTAATTTGCCTTATTTGTCTTTGGACTCTTAACTTCAAGTTAACACTACAACAGGCACAACATATTTCTTCTTTGTATGTGTTGTTCTTTTCTCTTACTCCCTATTTAAAAGAGGATGATGAATTCTCTTCTGCCCTGTTACAATCAGTCTCCTATGACAGATCCCCATGGAGCAGAGGAAGCTACACCCTGCAATAATCATATGTAGGGATGTGAAGTCATCTGTGCAGCTTTGCCTCTGAAGGGAGGTTTGTCAAGGCATAGCACTGGAATTTCTGGCCTCAGCACCATACGGACTCCAGCAGAGATCTGCCCACAGCACACATGGAAGAAAGGCGTCTCCAGATTCCTGTAGTCTCTGCTGGGTCAGACCTGGACAGTTTGTGGCAATTTTATCAGGCATCTGATAGAATAAGAGTCATGCTGGGTTTTCTTCAGGCAGAAAGGGGAAGCAGCCCTTAACTGCATTAAGCCTGGTGGAAATAGTCCAAGCTGAGGAGAACTTACAGTCCTTGGCTTAAATTCAGGATACTGTTACGTGCTGTGAGACAATCCTACAGACCCTGTGTAGACAAATGCTGCTTAGAAGTGTTTCATCAGCTATTTAATGGAGAAAGAGCCCTTCATTAAGGTTTGCACRTTCCAGTGGAAYTGAAAAAGCCAGATTCTGCCTTTAGTTGCAGTGATGTAAATGATGACTGAGAGTGGAAATTTCTCTTGTATGCAATTCAGGTGTACAGCCGTTAGGAGCTGGTGAAAGGCTGGAGTTTYCTTAGTCAGCCATAAGAATATACATGTGAAAGTCTTAATGGATGTACAGTAAGATGGATATGTGTATTTGGGTATGTGTAAGGGTATTTGCTTTTCTGCTGTAAATGAAGGTCCTAACAGTTTGACTYGACACTTCTGCACAGTTCTTAAATGTCTCAAATGTAGCAGAGACTATCAGCTCTGTTGTGAATGGGTCTATCTTTGCAGGGCAAAAAAGAGACAGGATATTCAGAGGCTCTGCCTCAATTCTTCCTTGTTCTGTTCTCTAAACACAAGAAGCCATTCACACCCTAAAAACAAAAAAAAATGTAAAAATGTACTATCTAATACTTAAAAATTAAATGGTTTGATTCTCTTAAAATTAGAATCTAGACTAGCTCATTCCAAACAGAAGCTTTTTCCAAGTCTTTCCCAGTTGTGTGATAGTGACAGCAGGAAAGTTGTTCTGTGTAACACACATCTACTGTTCTGTTTTTCATCTTCCCTGTATCTACAKGTGTTATACTGTCGTTAAAAGATCTGTGGACTGCTCATACCAGTGATTTTAGCTGTTCTCCTGTGTTTCACAGGAGCAAATGGGGACAYGATTATGCTAATTGTCATCTTTTGAGATCATGAAAGTTGAGCAGGTGGTTATTGATGCTGTTTTTTCACATGTAATTTTGAAATTATGTGAGCTTTCTGTTGAAATATAAGGATTAAAAAGCTGTAACTCAGAACAGTACCRTTAATGAGGAAATCATTTTTGATTATATAAAGGTTGATTAAAAGATAAAACCAGTTTGTGGTCTACCTTTTTTCTTCACTTTTTAATCAAGAAAATACGACCAATGTTATAGATAAGCTTTCCTGCACACCTTTGAAATACCTACCCCAGCCTTTCCTTTGAAGGAAAAAAAAACCTATACATTTCCCCAAAGCTGAATTACCTATTTCAGAGGGTGCAGCTGCAGTGATTGCAAACCCAGGAATAATGAATCAGTTACTGTGCAGTCGTTTCTCCCATTTGTTTATAAAGGGTCAAATTTTCAATTCCAAATGTGTTGTTTCTTATTAATGACTATAATACCTAAATACGTAAAGGCATTAGCCATTTAAAAAAATACCCCTAGTTAWGAGTTGTTTTAGTGCATAAATGCATATTATGCACATTAAATAATGATGTTTTTGTAATTGTGATGTTTTATGTGTGATAAATTGTGATGTTTTTCCCATCTGTCTTTTCTCCTTCTAGACAATATGTACTAAATTGAACATACAGCTGTTTCATGCCTGTCCTTTCCATGATGGGTGAYGATATTTTGGAATATTTTTTGCAGRCACACCTGTGRTGGTTCTGCTGAGTGTCAGTGTGGCAGGAGATGTGTGTCCTGCTGTCCAAAATCCGCTGTTTTTTAGTGTGGCTCTCTGCTCCCAGCAGGACTTTGTTTTAGTGTGAGCCCAGCACGGTGGCTGTGGCAGTGACACTTTAGGAGGGGACCTTTGGGAAGCACTTGGATCAGAGTTTGTGCACGTCTGGGCAAAGTGAGACCAAAGCTACATAAAACTTAGGCAGGGGTTTTGAGTTTTCCACAGACAAATCCAGTACAACACTGAGAGAACAGTCCATGAAGAAGAAAGATCTGCACCTCCTCTGTCTTGTCTGACACTTCAAAATTAAARTCTGGGTGAAGACTTTATTTGGGCCTTCAGGAATTTGGAGCTTGAGTCCTTACATTGATGACTGCAATCTGGTTCTTAAACCCGGCTGCTATTCAAGCACACACAATGAGAACATGCAAGGAACAATCTGTGACACCTGAAATTACCGGGTTTTGAATTATCCTTACCAACAGAACAAAAGAAGACCAGTTGTTTTGAGATCAGAGAAGAGTAATAATCTCTGACTGACAAGAAGTTCACAGAATTGTGAGAGGTAAAAAACTCAAAAAATAGAACAAATACTTGTAAATGTACTTTTGAATTACAATTCCTATATTYCACAAAGCTGATGCTGAGCAGTAGGAGAAACTATTTTGCTTGGAACAAGGTAGAGTCATCTGCAGTGGAGTGCAAATGGGATCAAATTAAGAGAAGGRGAAATTAGGCTGTGTGTCAGGCAATCTGAACTGAAAGAGTTATTTGACTGGGAAAGTGCTTCCCAAGGGAAATAATAAAAGCCACATTATTTGGGACGTCTAAAATTAGACTTCAGAAAGCACTAAAAAAACGTACAACCTTGCTTTGGTAGGGAGGTGGACTAGAAAATGCAAGGTTGGGATTTTCTTTTCTCTTTCTTGCAATAAATTCTACAATTGTTTGTCTTGATTCTATTCTGTGATATTTAAGTCAACGTAAGATTTACATTGCTTCTTGCCTTAGGAAACTGAGGTTACWCACATAGCCTTCTCCCCTCCACCTATTGTCAGGCTTTTGGACAGTTCTTTTTATTTCCACCCCTTGGGGACAGTTCAGACCCCTCTCTTCCAATTATAGATATGTACATTTAGAGGAGAGGAGAAAGGGCAAATGCGCCTTAAGGATCCTTGGTGGCATTTCCCTCTTGCCTGGCTCTTTCAGACACTAAAACTGATTAATGTGATACTCCTTCTTTTGTTTTAATTCAGAATTTATTTAGATTATTATGTGCAAATCCATAAACTCGGCATGGTCTGAAGCTATTGTGGGAAATTGCTGACCATGTTTTAGCCAAAAAATATAATGAGGGGAGAGGAAAATGAAATACATTTAACCAAGGAGCAGAGGTTTCCAAGTAACATGTGTTGATATTGAAAGTGCTGCAGCCTTCTCCATGATTTCCTTTCAATACAGACCACATGAGATAGATGCTGTAACACAAAAAAATTCTCACGGCCAGTCCCACATTTTTATAAGTTTTTATAAGTTAAGAGTGAAATGTTTTTTTATTGTAAGTTARCTGGAAATGCCTGCCTTTATCAACATACAGTGTCTACTTATGAGATGGAAGTGCTCCTTTCAAAGCCCACTTGAACAAATAGAGCCCCCAAGTGGAAAATGTTTCTTCATTGTGTAGGTATTACACCCTAACAGTGCTGRTATAAAAAGCATGAATTTTGATGTSTACACAAAAGCACACCAAGGTCAGAACATCCAGCCTCTGAATTTGGCTAAGAGACAAAAGAAGGCACGTAAGCAGGATTTTCTGAAAGATGGTTCATTTATAGAAGGTTTGAAACAGCATGGGAGGAAAGCTATATGGTACCTCCAGTATTTTGTTTGAGGGCTGTGTGTTACAGCCCCTGAAATGCATTTTTCCTGGTGTCACTAAACRGGAGGATATGGGAGTGGGATACACAGTGAACAGCTCCTCTGCACTGAATTTTGGGTTGTCGAATGTCTCATCGTTTCTAGTCCTTGACTTTAGCATGCATCATTTGGAGGAACAGGTGCTGGSGCAGGGACAGGTGGAGAGGCAGATAGAAAAGTCATCTGATGGCATTTCAAATTGTGACTTCTAAATAGCAAGAGCCAATTCCCATTTCCTTTCTCCCACTGCTACTTGCCTCCAGTATGCTCTGCCTCCTGCTGTCATTCATGTGGTCTGCTACAGAAGCGTGGGTTGTATTTTTTTTTTTCTAATTTGACTAAGAGCATATTTCTCATTCTAAATCCTTAATGAAGACAAAAGGCCTGTATTGCAGGGTAGGAAGATACTAACCCGAAACATATCATTAGCTGGGAAGACTCATTCTCCTTATGTCCGTGTTTTTGAATGGCTTAATTGAGAAAAAGAGATATCTTCTGAAAATGGGTTTTTGAATAGGGCAACAATGAGGGTAGAATGGCGGAGATGCTGTGATGCCAGCTTTCTTGGAAAGCTTCATTAAGCCATTATTAAAGTGTTTGTAACCAATTCTGTTACAGATCAGAGTGCTTTGATATGCCAGTCCTTTGCATAGTAACCTCTCAAGAGAGAAACAGAGAGTTTCAGAGGCTCTGCATGTTCAAGTTTTGACTGATCTCCCAAGAAGTATTTTACAAGATAGAGAAGAAGAAAAATACTGATATTACCTGGATATTGTTCATGTACTCTAGGTAGGAAATGTGAACGAGTCTGCATATACATTTTCATTTCACTACCTATTCCAAACWAACCCTCTAGCAAAACAGCCTCAAGACTGTAACTTGCCTCATTTTTATGCTGTCTTCCCTCCCAAACTTTTCCAGATTTAGCTGTTGTGCCTCCTCTTTACACAGGTGATTCTGAAAAAGCATAGAGTGCCTGTTTTTATAAATGAAGGGAGAAACAAGGGGAATAGGGTCTGGGAATAGTGGTCTTTTCAACTTAGMATCAATTTCTAGTAAAACATCAAAATGCGAAAAATGTTTTTAAGACCTTGCTGAAGACAGGAAAACAAATCRTCATCTAGGGAGATGTATAAAGAGTAAATGTGAGAAACCAATGTAATTTCTTGTTAAGATAAAGCCTTGCAGCAAGAAAAGATAAAGAATATGACATATTTTGTGCTATTGTAGGGCTTTTGACACCGTTTCATATGACATTGTGAAGAGTCTCAGAAGATAGCTGTGACATGAKGGATGTAGAACTAGATGTAAGACTRGATGTGTTGGGAGCATTTATCCAAATGTCACTATCAAAAGAAGATTTCAAGTATGGCTTGCAGAGGGCTCTCTTTGGCACTGCCTAGTACTTTCATTTCCAACTTTACTAATGAAATGCAGGGGTTTCTTGTTAACTTTAAGGATAACTGAAAGGAAACATAGTCACACTGAGAGTTGGGTTAGGTATGAAAATCAGTGAGTGATGCACTGTCATTCTGCAAAAGATTTTTTTAGAAAAAAGCATATAGCTTTTGTTGGAAGGTACATGACTTKTTGTTGGTGTCTTACTAAAGAATTGTGAAAAATAACAATTAAAAATGGCAGGAAAAATACATGACTTTAAGACTTGAGACGTCTTATCCTTGACACGATTTCATTTGTTAATAGAAGCTTTAATTTGTATCATTATTTTGTTACTTATTATTCAGAGTTTTTTCCTCTTTTTTTTTTATTTCTTTGTTAAAGCATTGAGTAAGTCCACTGAGCCATAAAAAGTCCCTTACTCTGTCTTTGGAGCAGCAAACCTCTGGCTTACAGTCAACAGAGTTTTTGTCCCAGCAGGAGTGTCTACATATGGTCAACTGTGATTTGTTCTCTGCAGAATTGCATGTCAGGGCTATGGGCTAGGTTAAGGCACGATGTAATAGYTGGACAGGCTAGCATCTATGCATTTGGTACTCATGGCACCGGTCCAGATCCCAGAGCTTGCTCTTTAGATGTATGTTGTCATCATAGCTGTAAGGAGGCTGTCCGTTCTGTAGTTTTGGAACCAGTGCAGTATAAAAGTCTTCAGTCTGCTGGGAGATAGATATTTGGCCGATCTTCAGCTTGCAGTGTATAAACACATTCCTCTCTGTTTTTTCTTTTTATTCTCCCACTTTTCTTTCTCTTCCCTTCCTTCTCCTCAAGGATATAGACTTTGGCTCTACTTTTCACAACTGCGTGAAGCTAGAAACCTGAACGGATGCCKGTGCCACCGCCACCTCCACCTCCTCCTCCTCCACCACCTCCACCACCTTCTGGAGGGCCCCCTCCACCACCACCTGCTGGAGGGCCACCTCCACCACCACCACTGGTAAGACTGACTTYTCATTTGTATGCTCAAAAGCTCAGCTATAGTAGCCAGCTCAAAACTCACAGGATTTTTGCATGCATATTCATAGCAAATATCCAGATGCTTGTTTTGCTGGCATTTGTTCTTCTGCTCGTTACAGCAGTGATCTCCAAAGTAAGGTGTGTGAGATGATCCATTGGGGTGTGGATGAAAATACTAGAACTTCTTCATACATGTGTATAAAGAAATAAACCCATGTATACGGGGGTGCAAAATAAACCTATGTGTACTGGAGTGCATGCTCAAAAATCCTGCTAGGAGTACAGGATCAAAATGTTTTGAGATTATTAGAGTGCATATGGTGAGAATTTAGCATTTGTGAATACTTCTCCAGCCACAGGGAATTCATTTTTGTATTGGTAATGTGCAGATGGTAAGTATTAATTTCTTCATCCTTTTTCTTACAGCTCCTTTCAAGACTCACAGTGTTCAGCTGTGGGTTTTGCCCTTTCTAGCACATGCCRTCTTCCTGGGGATACAGCACAATATTCTTTTGTACATGTGCAGGAACAATTACAGCTTGTAACAGATCATTACTGTGTGTGTCATGAAGTAGAACATGTGCCTTGCCAGCATGCTCACAATAAGAGRAGGATGCTCTGGGTGGAATTCCAGGGTATTACATTTTCATACCTTCACAATCAATTATTGTACCTATGGTAAAACCTGTTTAAGTCGTTCCTTCTATTTGGTGCTCAATTGGTCATAACCTGTTTCTGCACTGAAATTCTTAGACAGTTTTTGAAAGAGTGAAACCCCACACAATTATGTTCAAGTCAKAAATTCTCTCCTGACTTCTTTTCATATATTTTTCTGTTACTGCTGTACTTWTTTGCAGAGTGTGTTAATCGCTGTAGAAAAAGATTTCTTGGTGCTTCAAATGTACTTCAAGCATAATTCAATTTTTTTTTAAGAACTACATTTCTCCCTTGCATTCCCTAGCATCTCTACCTATTTTGTTCCCAGGAAGGTCAATTGATTTTGTTTGGCAGTGATCATAATGCTCTTATGTTATCTTTTTTTTCCAGAAGGAGGTTTCCTTGCAAGTTCCTCTCTACTGCTTTACAGGGTGAACCATTTTGTAAAACTCCCCATGAGCTGTGGAGGTGAAGAGAAGGAGGATAGATAGAGCAA
The DNA here is from genome assembly GCF_030028575.1 of Malurus melanocephalus. NCBI lineage: Eukaryota > Metazoa > Chordata > Aves > Passeriformes > Maluridae > Malurus > Malurus melanocephalus. Next base: position 2,873,065 of record NW_026623285.1, read on the forward strand.
ATGAAATAAGCAGTGTTTAAGTCTTTTTAGCATTCAGTTTCAACTTTGGCACCATGAGCAGTGTTTTCAATTAGCAATTCTTCTGGGCTGGTACACWACCTACAGTTAGAGGCTGAAATAAGTGGGCTGCATACTGTGAGCAGCTTAATGCTCACAACTGCAATTAAAGTCAACAGAAGCTTACRAATGTTCTTATGCTAATAAATTTAGATCAGTAAAGTGTCTAGAGATGTTTTTAGATTCCTCTAACATATGCCAATTGTTAATGAATTGAGAAAGCTAAGAGGACTCCTGAGGATCATTATGAACTGGTTTAGGGTTTTTTKTTTCCCCTTCCCTTTTCTAAYGACTAAAGYCACTACCATGATAGGGTTTTGATAGAACAAGGCTTATTTTCATATTTTATTTGGATCATTCTCTTTCAAATGGAGTGGTCTGTGTATAAGATATGCAGAATTCATAGTCAGCTTTATGTTGGTGACATGATACATATGAGTTGTGTTTCTAATTAATGTCTGRTATTAAAACCTTCTTTTTAATAAGCATTGATACGAATAAGAGCATATGAATCAATGCAAATAATTAGCAAAACAGCTCAGCAGAACATTGTTTTTTCTGCAACAGCAAAATTACTTTTYCCTGTCAAAACTAAATGAGAGACAGGATCAGCACTCTGCCTGGTTGAGTTCAGCAGAAGCACAGAGGAAGTGTCAGCTCTCCAGCTGGTGCCAAGTTAGACTAAAATCTTATGGYTGGGGAGTCTGCAAAAACTTGCCAYAAACCCTATTTTCTCTTATTAGAAAACTCTTTTCTAGAAATTGGCATTTGTCTTTTACAGTTGCTAAACCACCCAGCTGTTGTTACAGCTGGTAAATTGACAGCTGGGGGATGGAAGAAGGAAAAATTTTAGCAGGCATGTTGCTTTAAGGGAAACCTTCAAAGCAAATAAGAATTACTTGGCCAACAGCTGGAAAAATTCCAAAGTAAACAGCGCTGTGATTTTTATTATACTGGCATAATTAAACCGAAGTAACATCTGCATGTTAGCAATTAAAAGTTAGGGTTTAATTTCACTATTGATATGCAGGTGARCCTCTATTTAACTTACTTGGTTTATGTTAAATGAAAAATACCTGTGTGTAGGTGGGGCTTCTGGAATCCTGTCCTTTCTCATGATGCTGTTGCAGAGGTATCACAGACTTTTCTTGCTTTTTTAGTTGTGGATAATATTGATATTCATAAGTTACTGATAATTTGCTTTCATCATCAAGAAATTTTTAGCAGAAGTAGGCACCTCATTATCTTTTTCTCTGCACGTTTTCTTTGCGAATATTGTGAGCCATGATCCCAAATAATTTTGCAGTCCTTACTTTATGTAAATTCTGAGCACTGTTGGCACTTAGCTTTTTTGTCCTGTTAGCTCCTTCTTTTAGCTCCTTCTTAAGGCAGAAGAAAAATTCTTTCTTAGTGTTTTCTAAGATTTTTGGCCTTGTTCCTATTCTTTTCTAAGACTTGTGGACTTGCTGATATCCTTTAAGTGCTTGTACTGACTTCTGCTCACAAAAGTTGTTACAAGACAATATAAAGTGATTTGGAATAGTATTTAAGACATGCTAGGAGCCACCTGTGCCCAACAGCCAAAAAGCAGCTGGCTGGTGGACCAAACTTAAAGAAAGCAAAGTGGATTTCTTGGGAATGCTAGGGTATCTGCTGTAGGAGATGTAGGTGGCTGAGTCAAAATGTAAATAYAGATAATTGGATTAATAGAGCATGTCTTCAAATGCCTGCCTTCTGGGGGTCATAGAGATGAGAGGGGTGAGTAGGCAGGAGAAAACTGTGCCCTGATATTTTCTGGCACTGGCTTACAGAATTCAAATCTCTTCTTGTTCTCTTTTCCTTTACATCTCAACAAAGCACACTTAGAAAGGAGGCATTAGGGTGTTTGTTCTAAAGCTCTTTTAATTTATGGGCATGTCATGTAAAGTGGTTTTTTTTATTAGGGTTTTTGTTGTTAGTTTAGAGGAAGAGGGTGGTAGATTTGAGGTTTTTAAGGCTTTCTGCTCATGAAAAGCTTCTTTTTATTCCCCCTCTTTTTCTTTTACCACTCTAGCCTTTAAGTTTGTCAAATGAGGCAACCCGGTTAATTTTGGTTCATCATATTTTCTGGAGTAGGTGCCACCACTGAGACTGATCAAAAATTTTCTCTACTTAATTTCCCAAGAAAAGGCTCAAGAGAGAATTTTGCTTTGATAAACCCTGTTCACTTMTTACATGCAGTGATGGCTGCTTACTGCCGTGTAGCCTCTGTGTGTATGAATTTCTAATGTTATGATCAGTCATCACCTATTAAAATGTTAATAGTGAAGGAAGTGTGGATGTGTAGCAGCCCTGCTGGGTTGTGCCTTACTCAGAGATGTTTGTTTAATGATTCATATGTTTGTGGAGTTTCAGAAAATACTTCTGTTCTCCTTAGAATTGTTATTATTAAAGTCTTAGCATAGACATTAACCCCCAAAATCACAATGGATCAGATGATTAAAGCTAATAAAGCAGCACCAGGTGTTTATTTGCTGCCTTATGGCACATTGAAAACTAGGATAGCAGGAAGAGAAAGTAATATAGTTCCTTTGGTGATAGAAATGTGAAACTTGAAACAATGATGAATGCTAGACTTGCATGTAGATTAATCTTAATGATTAACTCATTCTTATTTAGTTAAAATTAAAAATTAAAAAATAGAATTACTGTTGTAGATAACCTGTCAGTGTTTRCCAAGTTTGTTATTCTGATCTTATTTTCTACTCTTGTTATAAAAAACCCAGAAAAGCAATTCCTCATGATATAATGATAAAAGCATAATTTACACAGAGGAATGATTTTCAAGGTTCAGAAAAACATCACCTGATCATTTTCCTTGGGAGGATGTTTTTTCCCTCCTTCATGCAGTTGTTAGAGTGAAAACCTTSCTGAGCTGTTTCCTTCAGCCTTCCCAAGAAATTCAGAGAGCTACAGKGTTCATCTGAAGCTGTGTAGGAGTTGGTTTTGCTCCTATGACATTTAGCACTACTGTTCTTTGGAAAGAGAACAAACAACATATGTAAAACATCTTGGCTGAAGATARTGATGATTTATGGTATTTTGATTTGATCTTACCAAATATAGTRTGAGAGAATGTGTGCGTGTGAAAGTGCATATGCATAAATGTTTGGGCAGGCTTGCTAATTATTTATTGTAAAAGTGAAAGCAATTTCTCAAGTTTTTATTCAGCCCCCTAGACATACAAGTGTAATACTGAAAGAACAGAATTGTACATGGTGCCAATTGCAAAATAAGTAGGAATATGTTTATTAAAATTTTATCTGAGCTGTAAGTTCGTATTTATTACTTTATCATGGAGACCCTAGGCCAGGCGACACTAAATCATATTATTTATTGCTGATAGGTAAAATATACCAGAGTGAGAGAAAGTGCAGGCTTGGTAATCTTGTTGGTGACTAATCATTATACAGACTGTGCTAAGGGCTGAACTAAGCACAGCTAAAATTTTTGAGTGCTTTGGTCCAGACAAAATAAAGGATACTGATTTATAGTGTTTTAATAATATATCTCGCACCAGTCTGCTTTCATAAAGAAGTGAGAGGCAATCACATAGAAAATAACAATGCTGTGTCTTTGTGTGGTTTATTTGACTTAARTTTCAGCTGTTGGAAAATTGGGATTGCATAGCTATGGCATCTCAAAATGTTGCTGCTGTAGCCTTCTACCCTTGCAGTCAACAATACAGCAAGGGTAATTGGGAGTTGTGAGAGGTGGGGAAGATGTAAAGAAAACATAAATACTTATTAAATTTCATCTGCCGATTAATGTTATACCTTTAACCTCTTACTTAAAAGAGATCTCAGAATTATAGCAACATTTGAGTAGGACTTCTCTGAATGGCTGGAAGGTGACAGTGCAAGAAAAGCTAGTTTCTCGCTATTCTCTCTTGGATTGACCATWATTTTGTGTGGATGTTATAAGGCATTTCAGAATGATCAGTAGCTTCTGCACAGGTAGCTGGATATGAGAAATGGCATAGTGTTCTTAGAGAGAGATTGAATTGCAATGTGTGTAGGTTGTTACATGCTGAAGTTTTTGTTGCCACTACTCATGGTATCCCCTTGTCATTCTGGGGACTCTGCTATGACAGTGAGAATAAACAGTGATAGTGTCACCAGCTTCCATGGTGATGTTTTAAGCCTTGTGCTGTTTGATGTTTTCATTGCAATGCCAAGGCCTCAGATTACCTTGTTTATGTAAGAGTTTTCCCTTTCTTTTTATTGATGCAGAGGCAATCATGGGACTTTGAATCCCAAAAATTTACAAATCAAAAGATGAAGTTCAAAAATATTTTTTTAAGCCAGTCTCAGTGTATTTAAGGTATTTGACTTGTGATCTTTCTGGGCTGCTGGATAATCCTTTTAGAGTAGTTGAAATTTTATACTGCCTCTATTTTGGTGGCTTCTGTTACTGCACATTTTCTTTCAGTGAAAGAACAGTGAGAATTTACATTTAAAATGTGGGTGTCATAAAGTCAAATACCCACAGAAAAGCTCAGCAGGTATAAATGATCCTACTGATTCTGCTGCATTTTTGTGTTCAGGTACAGAAATCTAGCAACCCACACTRGAAAACTTTAGGTATACCCTAGTTAGTAAACCCACAGCTCCGTTTGAAGCAGGAGAAATTGAACCCYTCAGTATACAAGATTCTACATTATCTGATGCAGGTTTGCTAGCATGAAGTGCAGAGGGTTTATTGGGTGCAGTGGCATTGATTTCTGGTGGTGTTAGAAATGAGCACTGGGAATATAGACGCTCCTGCTATGCTGGKTTTTGTGTTCTGTTCCCTGCCACTGTGTGCTGGTAACTCCAAGAAAGTGCAGAGCAGGCACCAGGCTCTGCTAACCCTGAAAAGCCTCAGTATTTGGGACTAAAGCCAGGACTAGGCAGTGGCTATAGCACCAGGAAGAGATCCCTAACAACTTCTGCACTACTTCCCTTGCTGGGAGCTGAGGAACAAGGCTGTGTAGACACAGCCKATCTAAGGACACACATTGCACCATGACCTTTTCAACCCGGCAGGTTCACACTGCAGAACTTTGTGCGATGGAGGCTGGGATCAGGGTTAATCAGTACTGAGCTGGGTGTAGATGGGATCGTCAAGTGCTGGTCCTGTCATTCTCTTGAAACAATGATTTCATTAGCTGCCAGGAAGCTATTTGGCAGGTCCTTCTCGTGTGGGTTCCCTCAGAAAAGCTGGCTAGAGAGTGACCCCTTGCATGGGAAGCRTTTGAAGCTCAGCTTGCTAGAAGGCTGAGAGATTGCCAGGTTTGCACAGGCAGACCAGGTGCCAAGAATTCATTTGTTTCGTCCTATGCTTCACAGCAGAAACACAAGAAGTGGCTCTGCTCTTGCAAATGACCATGCAGATGGAGTCCTGCACCGTGGCCTCCCRTAATTAAAATGCTTTAAATCAGAGGTCAGAGTTCTACAGTGAATAGAACCAAAACTGACATGTACCAGACCTCCCAAGCTTCTTTAGAACCGAACAGTCAAAAATATTTAAAATAAAAGAGGACATCTACTTTGTTGTTGAGAGTTGTTGGATTTTTTCTTAAACTGGAAGGGGGATTTTTTWAATATTTTATTTTGCATTTGACAGTGCATGAGTGAAACCACACCTGATGTATATGTAATGTAAATACAAGAAGGATGACCATGTTTTTCTCTATGGCACTCCTGTTTGGGATATGCTGGAACCTGGATTTATTTTATTATTTTAATAACCTCTTTTTTTTGCTACTGCTTTTCTTGGCACATTCCTGGTGGAGACTTTAGCTGCTGGTTTGAGAATTCTTTGTAAAAGCAACACTCTTGCCTGCTGGGCAAACTGTTTCTGTTGCAAATATAAAAACTTGAATTCCTGGCATAATTCTAAACTAGAATTGATCTTGGGATCAGGTTCCTCTGGGGYTTCAGATTACATGTTGAGCTACAGATGCATAGATAACTTTAATAACCCTGTGCTAAGGAAGACATGCTGGTCAGCTGATGGTGAGATTTCTAGTCAACTTCCATGTTTTACTTGGTTCCAAAATAGCCTCATTCTTTTCATAAAAAATTATGACATTGGAGTTGTTAGACTCTTCTGGCATCTTACTGGCAATATTACCCTTTTTTCTGTTAGTTCTGGTTTTAAAAAGGATGCAGTCTTTGAGGAGCTTAATTTATTTAAATACCTTAGACATGATTGTTACAGATGCTGTGGTCAGCAGCAGTGGAGGGAAGTTGTGGACTATGTTGCTTGCAAGCAGGTCTTCCCTGTTCTTAGTCCACTCCTTTCTATCAGAAGGGTATTTTAACAGACTGTTGCCCCTTGAGGCCCCTTACTCAACGTCTGTGCCCTTCAAGAAATTTGTGAGCATCACCCCAATGCCTGGCTTTCCTTGAAAAGGAGCAGGAGATTTATGGCTGGATGAGGACCCGGTCATCATCCCTCCCTTTGTGTTCTCCTGCTTGGAGAGTCTTGTGTTGCCATATGGGCAGTGAGAACACTCATCATTCTTCCTCAGATGGTTTACCAACCCCAAACAAGCTGTGTTTTCCTCTTGTACTCTCAGCTATCTACATGAAGCACATAACCCATTATGCACCTAGCTTCACCATTTGTGTCTTTGTTCCTGAAAAATATGTTTGTCTATACCAGAATCAGAATTTCAGTTTATTGTTAATATAGAAATWATATTTACATAATTTTGTTACATTTCCAGTGGTTTCTGTTCTTCCTTGATGCTTTTTACATTCTTTATTTAAGGTTTAGATSTTTTAGTTGTTTTTCACTATTGATGCACATTTTCTTTGACCAGACCTGCCACGATCATATTGCTATGTCACCTACACAGCTATTTCGGGGTTTGCCCTCCCTGCTGTTTTAGATGTTGTTTTAATTGTAGGCTTTWTATCTTGCATTTTTTAGCTTGAGTCTCTGAATCATGACAGATTGGATGCCAGAGAAGGTCAGGACTGGCTCAGAAACATTTTTTTTTTTGTCATGAATATGTGTCTYTGTGAACCAATATCATTTATCCTAGAGTTTTCTGCTCATTCTTTCACTGGCTGCACTATCTTTCCCTTCCTTAAAACCCAAAATTGAGGTGTTTCACCCTGCAGTGGTGAAGATCACTTGCCTGAGCCTGGATCTATGCAGGTTTGGCTGAGCATGGCAGAGAAAAAATAAGAAAGTGAGGGATTCTTAAGGAGTGTCCTCATACTCCTCTTTCTTGAAAATATATCCTGCTAATGCCTTCTGCAAATATCTGTACTTGACCTCTGCATTGAAATTAGGGGGCTTTGTCTAGAAGGGGAGGAATTCGTAATGGGGAAAGAGGAAGGGTGATTGCCATCAAATTCACAGAAACCATTTACATTATCAACAAAAGTGAGTGCTCTCCTTCTGCCTATAATAAAATGCTGATGTCGAATATATTGATTGGCTTTTAATTTTATCATTATATATCCCACAAAATAGTCTAGAAAGCTAAATGTATTTTGATGTTTTATTTGGTTTAGTTTTTTATCYAGTTCAGATAAATCATTTTCTACACAGGTGTCTTATCAAGTGTGTCCAGGAGAGAAAATCTACTGTGACGATACCATTCATCGCATGTTAGGAGTGTAAATATTCAGTACTATTAAATTCTCTGAACTAAAAGAGTATGTAGTGCCTTAAGATGGAATCATGTTTTATTGTATCTTCCTTATGGCTCCTAGTTAATTTAGAGTTGTAATCCTGGATCCTTATTTAAAATCAGAGTAAATATAATCCATGTATGGAACAGTATGTATGAACTGTGACTGAACTACCTGTCCAGAATCAGGCAGTTTTCTGTCCTTTTCTGTGTGCAGAGGTACTCTGAAATATCTGAAAATTACAATCAGTATTAATATAAACTTTTTCAAATGGCTGGTACCTTCTGCATTTACATCATTTTAGTATCTGAGCACGTATACCTCTTAAATATTTTAAGTATCGTAGGAGCCCAGAGGGTAGGTCGATGTTCCCATCTGTCTTTCAGGATGTAAAGTGACATTCTGAAGGTGATGCAAATATCACAGCAGAGTGTACCCAGAAATGGAGCTCAATGCCATCCATTTGAGTCAGTTTCCCCTACAAAAAGTCTCTCAGTTCTTAATTTGTCTGATACAACTCATTTTAGGGTGTTAAAATTGTGATTATTCAGGGTAAAACCTTGAGTGGTCCATGTTTTCAGAAAGTGTAAAAATACAGAGTTGTTCTTCTAAACTAAACAATCCACTTTCACAGAACTCTTAACTGGAAGAAGCTGTAACAAAACACAGGCTGTGCCTCTCCACCACATGGGCACATCAGCAAGCAGCCCTGCACAGGACCCCGTGACTTGTRCTTCACAAAAGACTCTTCTGCCAGAGAGGATCCAGCCTTGATCCTCTTGCTGGGAGATTGATATTCTGCTGCTGTCTGCAACTTGTCTGATTGCATCTCACATTAATTCACCAAATATCTGTCTCTGCTGCCTGAGTCCTCACCACCATTTCCCAGTACAAATTGTGGTGTGCAGGCAGACCATCCCTYAGATGGATTTCAGGATTGATGGTCCAAACTGATCTGCTAAAATCTGAGTTGTTGCCTCCAGAGTTTTGGACACTGCTTTGACRCTTCCTTTTGCATCTCCAGGTTTCCACTATGTAATTTTAAAGATCTGGAGACCAGAACTGAGCTTGTGATTCCATTTTTGCTTATGCTGRTTTTTCTGAAAGGAGGAGATTTATTGGAGGACCATGCTGACCCTCTDTGACACACTCACTCATTCAGCTAGCTGCTGGATCACCCTGCCAGGTTCAGGCTTGTGCCACTTGGAATGCAGGCTTTCATTTCACAGATATGCCAGTATTTGTAATGCAGTCATTTTCAGGTTTACATTTTTATGTTGTGCTTTTTTTTTTCCTTTACCCCCTCCACCTCAGCAGCAGCAAAATGTGTTTGGGTTTGTTGTTCTTTTCAAATGGCCTTAAGTTGTAGTGATTTGGATCTCTCTGTGTATTCATGCTGTCCTCATCCTTATCTCCTCTGGTCTAAGTTACCAGCTTCAAAATCTGAAATGTTTATTTCAACATTGAGGGTTTAGAGTCTGAAATATCACTCTAAAAATTGTGATTTGATGGTATTTTCCTATTTACAGGTACTCTGAAGACCTGACCGATAGCCTAAACATTAATCCTATGCTTTACTGCATATCAGAGCTGATAGGTATAATTTAGGACACTGAGGACAAAACATGGTGGAGTTGGGCGAGATGAAAAGGAAGTCATTCTTATGTTCAGGCTATTTGCTTGTGTGGCTTGTTCCACTCTAAATAYGTACTGAACGTGACGTTCTTTGTGTCTGAAATAGTAGCAGAATAACCTAGTGGTTGCTAAGGTAATGAGAACCCACCGTTCCCTCACCAATTCCTGTAAATAAAGTATGGAATTTAATTTCACTCTGTGTTACCTGAGGCAGCCCTGGCATCTGATAAAACAAATGATCTTCACATTCTTCTCCACTTCCTTTCTGATTTTCATTGAAATACTGAGATGTTTCTCTTTTTGTAAATGAATGAGGCTGCCCTACAGATGGTGGGGTAGAAAGTAGCCTAAGAATTACATCTTTTGTCTTGCAGCTGTTTTCCCTCTGTGACTTAAAATGGATTTGTCTTCCTGTCAAAATACTTCTGTTKCATGTGATCAGGACTGAAGATTTGACAGCCATAAGAGTCCCTCTTTCTGTTTTTCTCTTGATGCAGAACTTATGTGTTTATTATCCGTGCTTGTGCTGTAGATTGCAAACACAGCATGAGTGTGAATCCAACATTGATTTCTTCATCAAAGAAAGGAAGATTCTCTCAAAAACCAATATTGCAAATCCAGGAATTTGCAAATGCAAGACACCAATAGATGAGTGGGTGAGATACTCACCTGGTGGAACAATTCTTGGCAAGGATTATCACTGGCCTTGGGGGTGCAGGCAGCAAACAAGAAATCCAAAGGAGCTCTGACCGCTGTGCAACCAGGCAACACTAYACCCCAGACCATCTCGACTTTGTAATGGAAAAAGAGAATCCATATCAAGCTACTCGGCAGCTAATCAATCATCCGAGTCCACCAGGCTGGGCACAGAAGATTGTATCTCTCACGTACATGAGGGGGAAGAAGAAACAGCTGGGGCATGGGATGGAGTTATGCTTGGAGTAAAGGGATCTATTGTAAGAGAGAGGCAGCTTGCTATGCTGCAWTATGGACAGACAAAATAATATTCTCCCTTCTTTTAATGCAACAAATTTTTGTCTTGCCTGTGTTACGTTGATATCAAGTCATTGGTCACTTGCCACAAGTTGCCACAAGCTGGTTATTTAAGCCTAATAGCTGTCTGGATATCAAGAGTTTATATTCTAATAGCCTGTCTGCCCAGAGAAGTAGAYCTGGGAGGTGAAGTGGACAGCTGGCATAATATATGGACACTTGAACCCGGAAACGAAAGACAGCTGCTAGATCTAATTTTAAACATAGCTCTTGATCAGATCCCTCTAGATCCTGCTTGTCCTGCTACAGCAAACGCGTTAGTGGGAGTAGAGAGGCGACAAGTTGAAGATATTGGTGAGGAACTTTTGTGAGGAAGGGARTCACTCTTGTTCCAGTTATGGTATTTCCATTTTTCACAGTAAGTGTTGTCAGCTTCCAGAGGAGGGGAGTGGAAATGGTTTGTGGCTGGTACGTGGTCTAACACTGCAGACACTGAGAGCTACTGAGTGGCTCTTCTGGGGCCTCTTACTGGCCAGTGGGACTCCTGTTCTGCAAGTACGAGGGCAGACAGCGCGGTTCCAAACGCGGAAACGATGAAACAGAGTGGGGGTTTTCCTAACATTTTAAAATAATACATGGTTACATATCAGCCAGGTTGTAATTCCGAGTTTTTACATCAGGACTCGGGAATGCGGCGGTCTGGAGCTCCATCTAGCGGGGCGCGGCGAATCCCGCTGGTTGGGTTTGGGGTTGAGTTTTTTTTAGCAAGTACCAAAATAACCACGAATAATATCGTACCAATAGAATTCTTCACTTGGGATTAGCAAGTTAGACACATTTGTAACTCAGCAGCAGGTTAAGTGCTTTTTTTAAGTTCCTGTTTTGCTTTCAGAACGCTAATATCAAGCTGCGTTTGTTTTGGTTTTGGGTTTTTTTTTAAGTGTGACGACATTGTTCTGCTTTATTACAATTAAGATGCTAAAATTAAGACCTATGGAAACATTTCTAGTATTTATTCTCTTTATGAAGTTAGCTAACCTCTGGAAATTTTGGAAGCAAGCAGCATATTTCCCCTCTGATGTGAAGATTCTCCTCTATTAGACCACTCTGTTGATCACAATAGGTTTAGAAATCACAGCTTTGCTGGTTAATATCTGCTTTTTAAAAGTGAAACATCCATTTTTTAAAATGAATTCTTTTTAATTTCTATAACAAGAAACTCGATGAAATAAGAATGAAGAATAATTTTTGTTTCTATGTTTTACTACAAAACTTAAACTGCAACTCAACTTCTCATTTACCAAGCTTGGTTAGGGTAGAAAAGTAACTAAAATATAATTGTATTATTCTAAAGACATTCTGCTSAAACTGGTGTTAATCTCCAATACAGAGAGACAACATAAATAAGTTAATGATCACATTCAAATATAAATGCTGTGTGTATTTATCTATCCTTTTTCCTAAGCAAAGTGGATAAAACAGATATTTATTATGATGTGACATAAAATTTTTGTTGTAAAGCATTGTAAACAGCATGGTAAAAGTTGACAGAGGCAGTTGGAGCTGGAGTGGTGGGTCAGAGGCCATAAATGGCCAAACAAGGTCACATTTCACTAAAGCAYGCTCCTTAATTTCCTTTCAACAGTATTATTTCACTAGTACCAGAYTTGTGTTGTATGTAAACTTTCAGCTCTCCTGCCTCCTGCACAACAAAATGCTTTTCCTGTTGATTCAACTCAGAGGCTTGGAAGTGACAGCTGCCAAGGATGGCTTATTTCAAATCTTCTATTCCCGATTCGCCTGTGTGTCCTTTCTAAAKATGCATTTTTGTACCTCCCATCTAAAGCTCTTCTTTTCAACAGACAAGCTCAGAGATACCAAAATTGCGAAAGGAAGACCAAAAAGCACGAAATGCACTCTTGGCTGATATCCAGCAGGGAACTCGCCTGAGGAAAGTGACTCAAATCAACGACCGCAGTGCACCACAGATCGAAAGTGAGTGGGTGCTCCTCAGTAAGGCCCCGGGGGAGCTTTGCTGAAGCCTTGGGTGTGGGTGGAGGTCAGATGGACAGTTCCAAACTGAAGGGCAGGTTTAAAGGTCTGCAAAAGCCTGCATCATTGTATGGCTTCGGGATGGGGAGAGGGGATATTAGCTAAACATGCATCCTGCCCTGAGATCAATGACTGTTAACACTTCATGGTAAGTGTCCAACTGGTATCACCTTCACAGGCATTCCTTGTTAAAAAAAAAAATTATTAAATTCTTGAGAGTTTTTCAATAAAATAATAAAGTGGGGATTGCTGGCTCTAGCAGAAGAATTGTTCTTTATTAGCTTACAAGAACAAAAAATGCTGAAAAAWTCTGGACACAAAAATTTAAAATCAGGCCTGGCACAACTACTTCTTGGTGTCATGATTCGTGTGAGATTGAAGAGCACCAGAGGGTGCTGTGCTCCAAGGCACAGTACACAGAGTGATGCAGTTACTGCAGTAGCAGTAGAGAGAAAAGTCTGGCCTTGGCTGCTTGTTGGTGCCAAGCCTTAGCAGTCTCAGGGCAAGAATGAAATTATTTTACCCTGTTTTTTTTGTTTTGTTTTTTTTTAACAGAGCCCAAAGGAGCTAACAAAGATGGAGTTAACTCAGCTGGTAATAAAGGTGGCTGTCAGCAGCCTCTGGGAGGTTTATTTGCTGGTGGTTTTCCTGTTCTCAGACCAGCAGGCCAGCGGGACATGACAGGTAAGGGCTTCACTTGTATGAAAGCATAGCTGGGATGGCAGTGATTTGGGATGAAAGTACTTTGGGGTTARCTTTAGTGACTGATTTTCATTGTTGGGTTGTTTTTTTTCTGAATGCTTAGTTTATCATGTAACCATGGAGGGCTCAATTAATAATGTGATTGAAACAGTCTTTCTAGATTTCAGGTGCCTTAGTCCTTAAAATGTAMAAAGCTATCTCCACACTCAGTAGGAAAGAGATTAAATAGATCTCTTTAASTGAGCTTTTTACATTATTTTAATGRAAACTTTTAATTGTGTCTTGAATRCAGTATTGAAATCTGAGCTTATCAGTTTCAGCACAAATGGCAAAGTTATTTCCTTCCCTCCATTAGTATGTATTTCTGTGGTATTACACCCTTGTGTGTTACATTAAAGATTCATATTTAAGATTTTGCCCTCTTGATTTTATAAAGTATAGCTTTGATCCAGCAAGTTCATTTACTGACCTGAAAAAGAAGGGTATTGTTGTTTCACAATGACAAGGAGGAAGGCACATATGAGAGCCTCACTGATTTTACCTCAAGAAGTGYCAGCATCAATGAGGGGTGACGTTTATAGCCACAGTAGTGACCTCTGGCACTGTTGGGCAGCTGATGCCTGCTCAGACAGCGCACAGCAAAGCARGTTTTTGCAGGAAAAGACAGAACTTGGCTCTGCCTGAAGATTTTTTTTGCTCCTGAAAGGCAAGCCCAAGATGCACAGCACTGTGTGTGATGGGGCTTTTGACACAGCTTCAGTGGCAGTAACTACTTTGAGTACTTCTTAAAACCATGGCTATGCCTATCAGACTATGCGAGTATCGAATGAGATGCCTTTTTTGACATCTTGCTTTGTGAAAAATCCCTGACATTTACACAGGAAAAGACATTTTGTATGTTCAAGAGTCTTCAGGCATTTACTGTTAAAAATGAAATACCAGAACCTGTGCCTTCTGGAAAGCCTTTGAAGCATTTCTTTTAAAAACTTGTCTTTTATCCCTGGGGTTGAGATGTCGGTAAYATTTTGTGTGAAGTTTTTGATCCTAAGCTAGTACGTGAAGCATGCCTGTTGATGTGTGTCAAACTGCTCGTGTACTTTTMACCGGGACTCTCATGCCCAGCAGGCTGTACTAGACAGATGAGGCTGCTGTGAAGAGCCCCAGACTCTCCAGACAAGCACCTTCTCCTTAAAATATTTCTTTCTGYAAAAACTGAGRAACAGGGAGGGGRAACTGAGGAGAAACTGAGAAACTGRCAGCAGCGTCTCTCATGTAACTAAGCAGAATCCTTGTGCCCACTGGAATGCATCACCCCCTAAACCCTTYCATAGCACAGGCAACCTGTTAGACATAACGTGCTTGTGGCGAATTAGTTTAATCCCTCAGGGAATCCCCTGGGGAGGGGAAGATGAAGAGCTTGCCCTCGGCGCTGTTCGGAGCGGGAAGGCAGTCCCGGTGTGTAACATGCGATCTCTGGTTTCCAGCAGGGCGGCCTGGGCAGCTCTCCGGAGCCCGAGCAGCAGCCCCCAGACCCTCCACCCCGGCGAGCAGCGGCGCTGCCAAGGCGAGCAGCAATCCCTCGCAGCCGGCCGAAGCTCCAAGGGCGGCTGTCCCACCGGAGCCCCCCGGCACCTCCCGAGCCGCAGCAGGAGCAGGATCCGGAGCCGGCCCGGGGCGGCCCAGCCTGCCCGCCCCGCCTCCACCGCCCCCCGCTGCCAGCAAGCCTTCCCTCACCTTCCCTCCTCCTCCGTCCGTGCCCCCTCCGGCCGATCGCCCTGCCAAGGGGGTGACCCCCGGCGCTGCCCCTCCGCCCCCGCCCCCGCTGCCGCCCCCTCAGGCACCCTCCAAGCTTCAAGCAGGCGCTTCGCACCCGCCCCCTCCTCCTCCTCCTCCTCCCCCGCTGCCCCCCGTGCTCCCCTCCGGGCTGCCGGGCAGGGTCGCCGAGCTCTGTGCGGCCGCCGCTCCCGCAGCCGAAGGGAGGGATTGTCCCCCGCCCGCGCCGCCGCCGCCGCCCCCTCCGCCGCCACACGCCCACGGCCTGCCCCCGAACAGGCTCTCCTTTCCCCCCTCCCCGGCCTGCAGCGGGGCTGACGTGCCCCCTCCGCTGCCCCCCAAGTCTCCCCACTTGCTGTCACAGTTCCATAAGCCAAGCAACATCCAGTCGCTGCCGCTCCCACCCACCCCCGGCCAYCCTCAGCCCGCAGCCGCGGGGGAGACCAGGAAGAAGAGACCCGGCCGAGGCGCAGGTGAGAGCGGCACGTCGGAAAGAAGGAGGCTTTTCCCTCCCTTTGGATTTCTCTGGGGAAATCACAGAATGGTTTGGGTTGGAAGGGGACCTTGGAGGTGACTTAGTTCTTCAAGGTCCCCTTCCAAGCCAAACCATCCAAGCCAAACCATTCTATTGCACTGGTAACTGAAGAGCATGGAACGAAAAGCGCGCATGGGAAGAAGCACACTTGTAGGTTGCACAGCGCATGATGAGCACACAAAACATCTGGCTTTTTGAGATGTYAGGCAGTTCTTAGCACTGGGTTCACATGTTTATATAGTTTAAGGTGCCGCTCTTGGAAGCGACATACTGGTCAGTGGAGGCAAAGTCTTAGGACTGTGGGCTGCTTCTTGCTTTTGTGTTGGCTGTGGTGTGTCCAGCGGTGTTCAGGTGTGGCAGCAGAGTGCACACCACCGTGTCTGCCAGGTCAGCARCTAATCCGCCTGCCCAGGACATCCCTCCACAGCTGTACCCATGCAGGAGCTATAGTGACAACCGCTGGGAAACACTACAGGAGATAATGAAACAGAGATGGGACAGCTACCAGCTAGCTGTACATGAGCAAAAGCAAATCTGGCTGCAGCTCTTCTTCAACRAAGAAAAGCAGCCAGTGCCTTCTGTGGTCAAGGTGGTTGGGCCAAAGGCTTCTCCAACTGCTTGGAAGTGGGGTATAAGCCAGTATTTCCTTGAGTAGTTGGGAGAAGAAAATTTTATTAGACTCTTCTGATGTGATGAAWATAATAAAAAGGATGAGCCTAGATTTGTGTGGCTTTGAGAAATGGAGACAGCTACCTAATGGAGAACATCTGAAAGAGAATGTTCTGTACCCTGTATTTTAGCAGCCACATGTCAGGAGAAAGATTACTGGTTCCRTTTGAGAGCCAGGGGAAAGGCCATGTAAGTACAGCAGATCAGGTGCTTTGTGGTGGTGATTAATGTTGCTCCAGAACCATCTGATGAACTTTGTCAAGCGCCCATTTCTTATGGTAGTTTGTATGGTTTCCATAAAATTAGCCTGCCTGTCCCTTGCTTATCTAGGAGAATAAGCAATTTTATGAAGCTGCTAACTTGTAGCTCCCTCCCCCTCACACTGCTCCCGTGGTAGGTCTGCCAGATGTAAACTTGAATGGCCCTCAGTGAAATGCAKAAGACTAATGTTAATTCCATTGCATAGCTCCCAAACTGTCAGGAAATTTTCTTTTAGAAATGCCACCTAGTGTGGTTGTTTTGTTGATTTTATTTGCTTAAAGAGACTGCTTGTTCTTGTGAAAGTGGAAGGATAATCTTCCCTTCCAGACTGGGACAAAACCACACTTTAGAATGTCACACTTTCCCTAGAAATGGGAAGTCCCAGCCAACTCCAATAGTGACTTGAATTTAATACTTAATGCTACAAATATGTGATCAGGCTTGACAAACTAGAGCTATGGGTATGTTTGCCCCAAATACTGCATTCTTTTTACACTCCCTCCACTTTTGTGTGTAGTTTACTGTCAGGCTTAAGTCATGATGATGTTTATATGTTCGTCTCCTGCTTTTTTTTTTTTTTAAG
This sequence comes from Malurus melanocephalus, assembly GCF_030028575.1. Taxonomy (NCBI): domain Eukaryota; kingdom Metazoa; phylum Chordata; class Aves; order Passeriformes; family Maluridae; genus Malurus; species Malurus melanocephalus. The sequence goes on from NW_026623285.1 coordinate 2,889,998, forward strand.
GAACTGGTGCTGGGAAGCTGGTCACACCTCCACAGCCACCAGCAAGATCCCCAACAACTGAACTTACGAGCAAGTCTGGAGTCTCGGCCTGGGCTACAGCTCATGACCCCTACACATCACTTAAAAATGGAAACATGCACATCATTGGTAATATCATCTAAATTAAATTTCTTGRCCTTAGTTAATAATTTTAGTACAAAAGCCTCGGTGTGTCTCAGCCCTCAAAAGCTCACTCAAGACTTTGTCATAGCAGTAACAGGGCAGTRTAATAAAAATATTTTTGTACAACCTTATACAATGATAGAAAATTAAGGCTTTTTCACAAAGTATTTGAATCAGTCAGTAGAAAAGCAAAGCATGCAATACCTGCAAACTTACTTAAAAATGTGAGTAGCTCCCATAGTCTGGTTATATTACCATTCTTAAAACCAGATCATGGACATTTAGAGGCTTCAGTCCTATAGGGCAAAGACCACTAAGAATTATTTTTGTGGTCTGATGTATTCTTGCTAACAGCTGCATGTCTTGAAAACCACCAAGGAATACCTCTATTATCACAATACCATCAATGTAGAAGCTTAACTTCAGTTTTACTAGCAGGCAGTGATTGCAATTAAGCCAGAAAACTTGGATGGCTCACAGAAGTACCCATCAAGATGGTTTATATGGAATGAGCCACTATCAGTTCCAGGGGAAAATAAGCCAGCATTTGTAATTGAAATTACTTATGGCAACATTATTGGGAGTTTTTTTTTAAGTTTCTCACTAACAGGGACTAATATTTATTTCCCTGAAACTTCCCAGATGACTTCGAATCTAAATTTACTTTCCATTCTGTGGAAGATTTCCCCCCACCTGACGAATTCAAACCATTTCAGAAAACATATCCCAGCAAGATACCCAGAGGTAAGTGTGTAAACAKGAAAAGATCTGATCATTATCAAGAGGTTTAAAAATGGGGACAAAAACAAAGAACTGAAMCAGCATTAACATAACTGGACTGCTAGCATARACACAGAGAGGAATGGGRTTTGTCACAGTGGCAACAGGGACCMAAGATACCAYRAGAAGCACTTAATTAATTACTTTAAARTCTTAGCTAAAACAAAATTATGTGGCTGGACATGCAGCCTGTGTTTTTGATTGCTGAATTTGCAAAGCCCGTGATGTTGAAAACAGTAATATCATAAAACAGACTTGGACAGCTACTAATTTTGAGTTTTTTTGTTCATTAATTTGTGAAATCACTAAGAGAAAAGTGTCTTGATCCATGTCTTCCATCATGTATTTTGATTTAAATCTATGCACCATGTTTTACACACCTGAATAACAAAGTTCAGGACCTATTACCTGAACCTTGTCAGGAAAATGATAAAAGGCTTGCTTCACTTTTTTTTTTCCTCCCTTCTTAGTTTAGAAACTTAGAATTAGGTCACTGCAGTAAGAGCAGTTCACCYATCCAGCTTTGAAAATGAGTAGTTGAAGGTGCCAAAAGATCTCATGCCCATATTCTGCTTTTTATAGAACCCATTTTTCTGTATTATTACATCTGCAACTTTTAATTAACGTTTTGTTTTGTTTTGCTTCCATGCTAAGGTCCTTTTCATGACTTTTCATAGCAGTCTCTGTCAGACTAAATTGTGTGCTGTATGATCTGACTTTTTACTGAAGGGCTGCAGAACACAAGYAATGTGTGTGTGTTTATGTATATATATACATACATATATGTGTATGTATGTGTATGTATATGTCAGGGGTAGCAGACAAATGCAGCATCCCTGCTGTTTACCTGGATCCAAAATATCTATTTTAAAAAAAAAATCTTATCTCATTTTATTAAATCTGTCCTATTTATTTACAGATCCCTCTAAAATTCCTCCATTACGAACACACGTGAGATGAGAAGAGTCTTCTGATGCTCTCTGGACTAGTATTGAAAAAGAARATCAAGATACTACATAAAACAGAAGGGGTCCCCATTGCATTGATCGACTGTACTTGAGTTGCAAGTACTGCAATGTTAACATTTCTATAAACTGGAAAAACAATATAAATTGAACTGACCTACATACTACAGGGATGTTAGTACAGGCTTTTAAATAATTGTATATAGGTGGATATTTTTAAAGCAAAGCAGCACAAAATTTAAATTCTTTGTAATGTTGAAACAATTCTCATTGTTATTGTGCTGACAATGTTACCTCAAAATGTTTTGTGCTACATGCCTGTTGTTCTTTTTTCCCCTTCCATCATAATTTTTGGAAATTCTTCAGTTATTATTCAGACATTTTCTCAATGAACTGYCAAACTAACATGCTATCTTTAGTCTGGTTTTATGTTTCTTCACTTCTTCTATTCTGCCTGTCCTCAGACTGCAGCAGGATGTCACTTCGATGAAGAGAWGGGCCCACAATCCTTTCCTCATAAAGAGGAGATGCCAAGGAGCCGTGGCTGCTATTGAGCCAACCTMCTAATGATTACAGATCCTTATAGGATAGTGTCTGAAGAAGTCCAGCTGGGTAGGGTAGTCATGGACTTGACAAAGATGACAGAACCTTTCCAAAGTGGAGGAAAAGGAAGTTGCTCCGTTGTAAGCAAGCAAAAGAAATGGTGTGTGTGAATACACATGCTGTGATGTGTGCATGTAAGGACACGTGTCCTGTCTTTTCCTGCTGGCAAAGGGGATATTTACCATTGCTGTGACAGATTGCCTCTACCCAGCAATTACAAGGCCTTTGGATRAGGGGTCCTAAACCTACATTTTAAACAGGCAACTAGAGCTACTACTATTGACCAGTAGTGAGGATTCATTGTCCAAAATACACCACGTGAAACACTCAGCCCCTAAAGTGRTTGTTGTCTCAAAAAGAGTTGGCTGAGAAAAGTAACAACCTAGGAGCAGACAAGACTTGAACTTCTGCTTTTAATATTCAGACCTTGGGTAAGGTCACAGATGTTCAGATCTGGTCCTAAGATGTCTATTTCTAGCAAGAATTAGACAGAATTCTAGTGCAGTTCACTGCATCAGGAGTGGTGCCAAGTTGAGGGAGGTGATTCTTCCCCTCTGTTCAGCACCAGTGAGGCCACACCTGGAGTGCTGTGTCCAAGTTCTGGGCTCCCCAGTGCAAGGAAGACATGGCCATGCTGAAGGGAGTCCTGCAACAGGCCACAAAGGTGATGAAGGGACTGGAGCATCTCTCCTATRAGGAAAGGCTGAGAGMTGGGMCTGTTCAGCCTRGAAAAGAGAAGGCTCAGAGGKGAATYTCTCCAACGTGTATAAATATTTGAAGGGAGGGTATAAAGATGGARCTAGACTCTTTTCAATGGTCTCCAGTGACAGGACCAAAGAAAATGAGCAGCAGCTACACCACAGGAGGCTCTGTCTGAACGTGAGAAAACACTTTTTGACTGTGGGGATGACTGAACCTTGGTACAGGTTGTCCAGGGAGCTTGTAGAGTCTCACTCTTTAAAGATACTCAAATGCCATCTGGACTCCATCCTGGGCAACTGGCATGAGGTGACCCTGTGTGGCTAGAGGTGTTGGACCAGATGATCTGTAGCCATCCCTTTCAACCCCAACCACCCTTTGATTCCCTTTTTTMCAGCTTTTCTGGGTTTCTATACCTGGGTAATAGCAACCCAAGRCAGCACTACAGGCCAGGGGCAGAGTGGCTGGAAGTCTGCCTGGCACTAAAGGACCTGGCTGGTTGACAGTGGCTGAACAGAAGCCAGTGTGTGCCCAGGTGATCAAGAAGGTCAGCAACATCCTGGCTTGAGGAGGTTCAGAGAGAACCTTACCATTCTCTATAACCCGAAAAGATAATGTAGTAATGTGGGGGTCAGTCACTTCTCTCAAGTAACAAGCCACAGGACAAGAGGAAATGCCCTCAAGCTGTGCCAGGGGAGGTTTAGATTGGATATTGGGAAAAACTTCTTCACCAAAAGTGTGGTCAGGCATTGGAACGGGCTACTCAAGGAAGAAGCAAGTCCCCATATAATGCCTGCASGTATTTAAAAGACTTGTAGATGTGGCACTCAGGGACATGGGTTAACTTGGTGGTGGTGAACTTGGCATTACTGGGTTAACAGTTGGATTTGATGATCTCAGTGTTCTTTTTCAATCTGAATGATTCCATGATTCACCACCTTGAAAAAGGATACTGCAGTTCTGGGGTGAGTCTGGTGCTATTTACAGTAATGGCATTAATTTATATAATTGCCATCAATTCCCCTCAGTCAGAGCTGTAATAATGTTACAGATCACAGATTATCTTTCCCCATGGTGTTGCCTTTGAACACAAGTATTTAGAAAATTCAGGTAACTGCRTTTTTACATCTCTGCTTTTCTCCTTGTTCTTACAGCAGCTCAGTTATGCTGTAACTATTCCCACACACATGAATGTTCATGGTGTGAGATGGAGTAGGGGGAAGAAGCTCTTCACCCATAGGACTCCAAGAAAGCAACATTAATAATTTTCTAGCCTATTATAATACCTTGSTGTACATCATGTGATAAGAAAAAGAGAAAAAAAAAAAGTGGTCATGCTTTGACCAATACTGTCACTGTCATTATTGTAGTTACTTGATAAATATGCATGAAAAGAGCAACAAGAGGTCTGCATCTACGTTGCTTCTCAAACAACTGGAAAAATTGCATACTGCTTTAAAAACTATTTTGTTATAGTACTGTTAAAGGTGGCATATTGTTGGCTCTCATTTATTCTGAAATTCGTGTACTACTCTGCAGCAAGTAGAGGATTTTAAAACTGTTTAATGCTAGACTACCTGCGAGCAGATATATAAAGAAGAAAATTTTACTCCATTTTTAATTTTGCTTTGGGTATTATAGAAATAAACATCTTTCAAGGATGAAATTAGAGATCCTGTGCATATTTGCTAGCTTTAGTGAAATGTTGTTTTCATATATTTGCCATTCAAGATCCAKTGAAGCTTCTGGGGACAAAAGGAATCACACTGGCTGTCACCCTATGGCAGCTGGTCCCACAATTCCCACTGTGTCCTTCCACTGAGACACAGCTCTGCTCAAGACTACTGGAAATGGTTTCTACTGACTRCAYCCAACCATGTTGCTGTACCACAGAYGTTTTTTGGCTTTAAATGCACTATRCAGCTGAAGCAAAATCAACGTACRATTAGAAAATTAATACCTGGATCACTGTGCTCAAAACGGTTTATTTATTCTGTCATATAAGCAGTTCCAAATAAGGACATGAATGCCCATGAGATAATTGCAAGTGTTGCTTTCTTCTTTCTTAAGAAACAGGCAAATAAGATATATGATGTTTTTAACAGGAACACCCACTTCTTTCATCTTGCCTCCCTCCCAACTCTCAAAGATTAGAGATCCAAGTTGTGCAAAATAGCTGTGAGAAGTGGTAGATCCTAATTTTTTAGTCCTCAGGCTTGGGCAATCATTTTATCTCTGTCCTCCACTTTTTCCGAAATACCCAGCCACTCCTATCAGGAGATGTGATTTCATGGGAAATCCATTCAATTCTGTTATGGGCAGCTGGAAAAAGCACACTTCTCTTTCGCAGGATTCATCCCACACAATATCCWCTGAAATCAAGTATGCTTCTTGCAGTGAGCCCCTGCTCTATCACACAGAACAGCTAAATTTCAGGGTTTACTTGCATATTTTCTTCTCCCATTGTCTACACTTTAAAATACTTAGGCATAGGAGTTGGTCCTGTGAAAGACAGAGTGGGAGGATTGTATTGTGAATGGGAGATTATTAGGTAGGCCATAACAGAAAATATCTTCTTGCTTGTTTTCTGTAAGTGAAAAGGCCCCATATTTTCTTGTCCAATTGCCACTTGTCATATAAGGCAATACCAAAGTAATGACTCTGAATGGAACAATTTCATTTAAAAAATCCTGAGAATACAGTGTGCCAATATGGCAATGACTATTTCCCTGATGCACAACTCTTACAGTTTCAACTCGAGGTGTTAMTGCTTTCTAAGGAGCTTTTACTTCCTCAATAAAGAAGCCTGTGCTTCTTCACTTTCCCAAACAATGAAGAATTTTGACTTGGACATCTTCTTTCAACCTCCTGTATGAAAAAAAAACCCCACCAACCATCTTCACTGGACACAGGAAGCAGTGTTTACTGGTTTAATTCTCAGTGCCCTATCTCACTTCCACAAGAAGAAAACACAAAAAAGCAGGTCTGCCTGTAGGACTGTGGAGGAAGGGAAGCATGCTGCAGCACTGCACTTTGAGGAAGCATAGGACAGCCATTTCTAAGCCTAACCAGTTGGATTGCCACAACCACCAGTRCCTCACTGGTGCTGAATGGATTCATTCAACAGAGATTACTAGGAACTGTTYAGCAGTACAAAGGCAGAAAGATGGAGAATAGCCAGCTATTAATCAATGTCCAGCATTTATTCCTTAAAAAAATCCAAATTTGTAGCTTGTGGTATAGGTCTGGCACCTTATTAATTGCTTAAGAGCCAATATTTGTAGGTTCTTTAGCACCCAGGCTGGCTCTGCACTTCAGTACTCAGTTTTGGAGCAGCAGCCAGGTGCACCWCAAACACAAGCTGCCTTAAACTGGCTGAGGGCAAAGGCAGAACTTAACCTGGGGGACTTAATTCTGACAATTTGTACAGGCATAATGTCAGGTGCTGAGTCACTGTAACAAGATGCAGCCAAATGAGGCCAGCACAACAAGCTCAGGAACCAGGACTTACCTTCCTGCCCATCTCAAACTGGGATTTCAACGCTAYCATTTCAACTCTGGATGAATTAGCAAGAAGAGAAAAATGCAGGTCAGCTTTGCTGCAAGCCTGATCCTGAGCAACAGAGGGAAAACCAGATTGCTTTCAATGACGATATGGCAATTGACCTGATGAAGTTAATCTTTAATTGGTTGCCCAACATACATGTTTTAACATTCTGTACTAAATTAGCCAGCATGCACACAGTAATTGGACCAGTCAGTGACTTTCTCCTTTCACTATATACATACACAAACAGGAACACCACAAGATTGGACAAAGGAAAGCAATTTGTTAACCGGGTACAGCTAGCAAGTAACGTTTTTTCCTCTAGAAATGTTTTTTCCTGCAAAATCACGAGTGTGAAGACTCTTTCAAGACTTGAAGAACATTGCAGTCTTCCAGTGAAAAGGCTAACCATAGCCACCGTAGCTGAAATGAGATAACATTTGTTGAAAATCCATTCCAAGCAGCAGTGAAATTGAAAAAAAGTTGCTTGCAATGCAGCATAGGGAAAGGGACTTTGGAGAMAACCTGAGCAGGTAGAAATACAGGTTTGAACCCAGTTCTTAACATCCTCAGCTTAGTGCAAAAGAGAAGGAGGAGGTTCAGAATTGGATCCAACATTTCACATTCACTGGTACCTAAAGAATKAAGTGTTTGCTTACTTTATTTGAAGAACTTTAGTTCTGTGTCAACACAGTCATAGAAAAGATCCACTACTTCAGCTGGATCCAGAATCTCTGTACGAGAAAGGATATCTTCCATTGCTTCTAAACCTTGTTTTTCAAGGTCTAACATAATCCTCATCAGTTTCTGGCCTTTGTCCTAAAGRTGTGAAATAACCAAACTCAGTTAACCAGCAAACAGGCTCATTAAAGCATTTTACTGTTTCTCTTCTGTTACAGAGATCTTTTAAAATATTTTTTAAAGTGAAAAAGCCTTTTAAGATACAAACTGTTTCTATTATTAGTTATTTTGGATGGCCAAAGGCTAAAAGGAACAGTCTCCCTCAGTTTCACTTCCTTAAAACCACTTATCCAGTTTACTGCTGTAGTTGTAATTGCAAATGTCAAAGAAGTCACTGAACTACCTGCCCCATGACACTAAAAGGTGAATCTCAACCATTTGGAAAAGCTATACAGAATAATCCCCTTCYTGATTTGATTTATTCCAAAATTATTTTCATTAAAAGATCTTCAACAATTTAAGTTTTTACAATGGAAGGTTTTCAGCCCTCAGGTATGATTGCATGGCACTGGAAAGTGTTGTTTCTTCTCACATGGCATTTTCAGTAAAATCTTAAAAATTAACAGAAACACACTGAATTGCAAAACACAAGACTTGCTAAACTGTCAAGTGCAAATTATTGCTTCAGGAAAAATAGCTTTCCAAGATACATTTTTATTCCAGCACTTAATTTAAATTACAACACTCCTGCCATGATCCTATCACATAATTCTGATMGTATAATGCAATAGCATCCAGTGTTCTAATCACTGCAAAGACTATATGCACGGTGGGGATTGAACAAGCTAATCAGCTTACGAATTTGACTTTTCATTTTGGTAAAGTAATGGAACAGAGCAACACTCTCGCAATAACAAAAACTATGCAGAATAGTTTGTCCTTCAGAGGGCATCATTATTCCAGCTAAACTCGCAAGGATTCTAAGAATATTCAGAGRCTGTTTTTCAGTGAGTGACTTCGAACTAAATGATGGCTTTAGGAATCTACATTTACTTCCATTCTTTAATTCCAGGTCCCACAGCTCTTACCTGATCATTCTCCAGGAGAGATCGGGCCCATTCATGTGCTTTGTACAATTCATGCCTGCGGTCAGGTTTCTCCTGGAATCGAGGTATCTTTTTGGCAGGATCATCATTGCCAAAAGAAGGAGACTGTACTTTTGGTACTAATTTTACATCATCGACAAAAATAAAGGGTTTGAATATGGACCTGAAAGAAATGAGAATTACTGCTTGCAGTAACAAGAGAGATTTCATATGTTTTTGAAATGTTCCTCAGGCTATTTTAAAACAACACATACAGAGCAGCACAGGTAATTCATCTACACTAGACATGGATGAGGTTAGAGATTTGGTACTGCTCACAAGCAAAATAAATATATGTGCTTTAAAAGAATGGTGTTTGGCAATTATTGTAAAATCTAATTATGCCTTTTTACCTATAAGATTCTCTGGTGTCCTCATGCCAGTTCTGTCACTCCTTTAGAAGGGTGGAACTGATTTTCTTCTCCAAGCTTTTTGTAACAAATCTCAACATTCTGCCTCACAACAGTTTTTCTCCTSTGTTACCACTGGCATCTCTCCTCCTCCTTCCAGATTTAATTTTATTAAAATCAGAAATAAACACTCGTGTGGAGTAGGRARGATTACATATCTTGCTCARTATGAGAGGATTTAGTATATAAAACTCTTTAGTATATAAAACTTTTACCACAAGAGCTGGGGGAAGACATGGCTACCAATAATGTGACACTTCTCAGACAACTTCAACACTGAGTTTGGATTTAAACTCCAGAGAGAGACAGGCAGACAACAAAACCCATCAGTACAGGATCTTCATTCCTGAGAAGCTGGAAGCAGGTTTTGGCAAGTGCATGGAACAACTGCCTTCCTTCTCTTTAGATACAGAACAACAAAGCACCCTGCATTCTGCAGTGAAGAACCTGCCAAAAGTGCAAGACTTCTGCWACACACAATTAATAACCACTGCCTGTGTGCAGTCAGCAGGTTCAGTGCTGTTACCSTTTCCATCACTGTCACGAAGCCTTGCTGACTAAGAACTTACATGACTCACTAGCTGCATTTAAATAATGCTTTTTTTAATGCATTACAATGTAGAATGAACCAAGAAAGGTCTCTAAACAAGGCTTTTAAGCCAGGTTTTCCACCTTCAAAAGGACAGAAATCCCAACAGAATAATTTGAAGCCTTGCTCCATTTTATCACAAAGGATTTGCATCAAGTCAAAGAAAAGTTTGGGTATGCAAGTTTAAACTTGACACTTAGCCCTGAAAGTTTGAGTTGCATAATGCAAGGTGGGTGGAAAGTCCCTTTGGTAGGGATGACTTCCACAGCCCTCAGTAAAACCTAATGATTACTGCCAGTCCTCTTACAGGAATGACTGTCAGCTGCTCAAGGGCATCATTTCCTTCTCCCCATAACCTCTTTACCTCAATGCAAGTGGCAGATCTCCTGAATAACTGCAAGTGGTTTAGTTTAATTTCTGTGAATCCCAGGTGGATTCTGTTTAAAACACAACATAATCCATTAGTTCTTTGATGATCTGGCCCATGAGTTCCCTTATCTCCTCAGCTGCTTTCAGCTAGAGAGGACACCATATAAGCCAACTGGAAATTGTCCCTCCATTAGAAAACATGTTTGGGATACCAGCAACTTGCAGATGTCTTGCTGTGTTAATGTTTTGATTTCCCATGAAGTTACCCAGAGCACACAACCCCTCTTTGATAGTTAAGACACTTGATTTGCTTCAGTTTTGCACCCACCTGGTCAAGGGAAGTGACTTGGTAAGTCCCCAACCTCATAATTTCAACAACTTTCCACCTGGAAAGAAACTACACTGGAATTCCTGGGTCCTCCCTAAACTGCATTTCCCTTAGAAGCTCTGAATTCCAGATCCAGTTTTTCAGCTTGGAATTGCAGCAAGACAGTAACACAGGACTGTCAGATTGCACACCATGGAGCACTGACTGCATTTCTGGTCAGAACATGCTCTGGAAGTGTGTTCCAGTTTGGGAAACAGGGTTCATTTATTATTACCTTTCAACCCATCACCTGCTCTGCACCCCAGGGACCCCAGTGCTGTGGCTTACCTTGAAGGGTCTGGCGTGCCAGTGAAGTAATGAATACAGGGAAAACTAGGGTCCTGAGGCAGAACAGACACTATGCTAGCTGTGGTAAGGAAAGATTCAGAGTCCACACAGACACCACTATCCTTGTCACGCAGGACATCAATCATAGCTTGTGCAGAAACGTCACCTATATGAAGGGGGGAAAACATTCCTGAGTGTTCAATGGCTTGGAGCCCAGGTAAGGATTTTAGCCTGAAYGAGCTTTGGCCTAAAATGGCCACTGACGCTTGACACAGATATGTCACAAATCCCAATTAATAGTTTCCACTTAAACAATGAACGATCAGAAAGAGTGTGCCTAGCTAGTAAATGAGAATGGTGGGAAATGTTAAATACGCATGACAATTGCCAGGTAGGGAGAAATGTTATTAAAAAGGTACTTTTTCAGAAAGAAGGCTCTAATACTGCTTTAGCAGTCACTATGAACAGACTACTTACATAAAACATCCATTTTCCTCTACTCAAGCAGGGCAGAATGAGAGCACCCCGATCTTCTCAATTTCCAATATCTCTCAGTCAAAATTTTGAAACATCATCTCACAGTCACAGARTGTTACAGCAGCAGACCCAGACACTGAGTTTTTCTCCAAACCACTATCTACAAAAATCCCTTGTTCTCACTGTGTTTCCTGCCTGTGTCCACCACAGCTTTMCCCCATGGTCCCTCCATGTTCTCTCCCATCACTCCTTTGGCAGGTCAGGCTTCTTCCCCTGTACCTTCTCAGGCTCTGCAATGACTCTCTCSTCCTTGCACAGCTGCCTCAACTCCAGGAGACACAGAATGACTCAGCAGCCTGCAAGATTTTCAGCCACAGCCGTCTGTCTGTAGGGCCCCCCAGGGTTTTTAGTGCTATAATCCAGATTTATTAGGATCTTTTACCTACATCCTTCCAAGTAACTGTGTCTGCCTCACACACAAACCATGCTCCCTGCAATTCTACAGTCTCAGTATGAACTCTGCATTGCAACAAATATCTCACCACTGCACTCTCCCAGATACTCACCAACATGTGAAAATGCCAACAGTCTAGTAAATCTACATCTGTAGTAAAAAGATTTTAAGAAAACGATAATTTGTGCTATTTTTCACGCATGAAAGAGCAGATATATGTCAGCCATGCACTGCTGCAGGCTGGTCATTTCAGAGGTATTTTGGCCAGCTGCAGTGAACTGAAGTCAGTAATAAATTTGGGTCTGGAAATAAACCCTTCCTTTGATTGCAGGGAATGTGCACATCGTCTGCTCTAGCAGGTTTGCTCCGCTCAGCGATGAAAAAGGGACTTCAGCTTGCAAATGCTCTTCCTTAAACTATGATCTTGAAACTTTCCCCAAAAGGTTAAATCTACATTTTCCCCAAAATGCATTTTCCACTGAGCTCAATYTTTGATATGTGAGGCCATTTTTTTAATAGTATAATTTAATAATTATATATTATAGTATAAAGCACAGTATAAAATACAGTATAAAATAGTATAATTAGCTAGGAACACTAAAATAACAGGAAAGCACAAATGCAGTGGCACATCATGCACATGAGAACACTGAGGGAAGTTATTTTGTAATTGCAATCCTTTTTTGAAAGCTTGAGGGTTACATTAAGGGCTTCATCCTAAATTGTGGCAAATTTAGGGACAGTCTCTAGTTCTGATCTTCCTTCCTACACAGTTTACATGTAGAAGTGTTCTCAGTCACACGTAGTTCTGAACAGAACGCCAGAAAATGAGGTAGTAGTGACTAAAAAACACACTGCACACACAGAAAGATAGTTCAACACTTACCACCTTGCTTTTCTAGGCTCTCCCTGCCAGAACAACAGGCTAAATGGTCATCAGCAAGAGAGAACACTTCAGAAAAATTGAAGTCTGAGTCTCCATTCCACCAGCCTTGACTTTTCACATAATTCCTTAGTTCAGGATGCTCAGCATCAATTTTTGTAGTTAATGAAAGCTGATTGCAAATGCATTTCACTCCCTCTAGAAAGAGCCACATATGAAAAGAAAGAATTAATACCGTTTTTCTGGGAGAAGCTGGAAGGAGAATGTCATTTCAATTAGGAAACAAATTAAACCATTGGTTAGGATGCACATTTGGCATGACTGCGTAACCACATAATTAAACATACACAGAAGTACCAGTCACTGCAGGYTGCAGAGCTCAATTCTCTGTGCCCTACTGAGACACTGACACTTGTGATTAATAGTGAGATTTAGTCAGAATGCCATTTGCACAATCCACACCTCACACGCTCTGACCACAGAGCAACAGTGGCATCCAAATGCCACAGGCACCTGCCTAATCTTTTTTCCAATGGTGTACTCCATAGCCACAAGAAAGCCTGARGTCTGACTCAATTTCAAAATATATTTCAGCAGAACTACATTCAATGAACCTGCTTTTCCCTTCAAAACTAAGAATTTGAAAAATGTTCTTAAAAGCTCAACAACTGCTTTAAGCTTCCCTGTTGAGAAAAAGTTTTTCTGCAAGCTGCAAGATAGATTTAAATGAAAAATCTTTATCTTAAATTTTAAAATGGCATTAAATAAAAAGCATGGGTACGTAGCCTTCAAAGAATACTAAAGGGTTTTTTGAGATCCTTTTCTCAAAAATACCGCAGTGCTTAAAACCATATATCCACAGCATGGCAGTGGTTGCTGCAGATATTCCTCAGAGAGAATAAAGCAAATGTTTTGGAAGCCAGAGAAAGAGCTGATAAAGTAAAACTATAAACTAAAATAAACACAGATTCTGGAATTTGGCACAAACCATTTCCTAGACAGAACCAAAACCAGTAGCTATGGAAGTTTTTAATACTGCCTTCCAAAAAAGTAGGCTTGCTTTTATAATGCCTCATTCATGCAATTTAAATAATGGGTGATAACGTAAGGAAATTCTGTGCATCATTCTGCAAAAAAAGTCCCTGTCATCCAGTTCTGACGTACACTAGGGTCAGTGACAGCTTGTTCTGATTCACACTTTCAAAYAGCATATTTTTCAGGGAATTTTCGTGACTTGAGTGACAAGAATATTTGTGTTCATGTCCAGCTAGGCAAGCCACTCTTTAAGAGCTCTTTAAATRTTACATTTAATAACTCATGCAAAATAGTATTTTATGAGTTTGATCCACCACACAAAAAAAAAAAAAAAAATCAATCAAATTATTTTTTCCAGACCAAAGAACAGTAATAGAAAGGATTTTGAAGTGTTTATCCTTAAGTTATTGTCAGAGAGTTGCTTGATAAACACTATAAGCTTCACAGTCCTGCAGCAGTAATATCAGAACAACTCTGAGGACAGTCAGAAAAAGTCAGGAAAAGATGTGCCTTCACACTGGGGAATGACATATTTTCCCTGTTTTAGCAGCATTTGTGCATTCATTTGAAAGCTGAAGAAGCACACTTAAGGTTGCAAAAAAGAGCTTCCTGAACAAAGTATGAAATACAGAGTTCTTACRCAGCCAGCAGCCTTTCCTCCTGGCAGGCTGCAGGAGATGGAAACCACTTATCTGCAGCTCACAGGGACCTCCTGAAGAGAAATGTGCTGGTAAGAACCAGAACAGAGCTGCAGAACCATTTCAAAAAGCTGCAAGCAGCCAATGAAGGCAACAGTTTATTTGCTGGGAAGAAGGACATGAAGGTTATGCATTGCTGATGCAGCTAAAACTGCTAAACAAAACCCACTGTTCTCCAAATATCAGTCAGGCAGGTCAAGAGAAGAAGGCAGGCTGTCACTGCATAATCCCAGGAACCTCAGGAGTCAGCTGCTTTCCAGAAYTGGGGTTTTATCAGGACAGCATTATCAGTCTTCCCTCCTCTATGCTTGGTATCMGTTCGTGCCAGGCAACTTGAGTTGTTGTTAAATCCTTAAAATGCAAGYTTTATTTGGGAAAACACCACCTCTGTTAAGGTAACTGATTTCTATTTGATAGCATGAATTGACAACAGGTCATCATTTCACAGCCTGGTGTTATTTCTTTGCTCCTTCCCACATCTGCAAACCCCTACCTTTCACTGCAGGGGAAATGAGGCGAGAGTTGAATGATCTGTCATAGCTCAAGCCATGGATGATGAAAGTCCTCCTAAACACTCTGAATTTCCAATTCATTCAAATGTGAGTACATTTCAAAAAGCTCTTCTGTTATGAAAATAAAAATCCCCTCAAAACCAAGGCCTGTATTTAATTTATTTATGAGAATAAATTAAATACAGGCCATAATCATATTACATTATGGCAGTAATGTAATATGTGCTGGAAAAGTTTTAAATAAATTCAAACATGAAGTCAGTGAATTCTAGAAGTTAGTTTGGCAGCTCTGGCTTCACACATACAGAAAAAGAAATCATKTACAATTTTAAAGAGCAGAAAAGTATTGTTTTGCACTATCTTTAAAAAATGAGGATATGTAGGGTGTATATCTATTTCAGTAAAGGAACCACCAGCAGGAACCCATTCAATTTATCATCTGAAAATAAGCTTTTTTGTCAAAGCTGTCAATGTTTATCACTTTCTCACAATATTTTAGATTTGTAAGTAATAATTTAGGCATTAAATCCATCAAAAAACACTTGACACATTCCAAATAGGAAATAAATCTGGAAAAACACACCTATCAAATATAAAAYTTAAGCATGATGATTATTACATAGCTTATGCATAAAGACAAGAATCTCCATCTTCACAGAAAATGCTAAGTCACATCAGCCAACGCAAATCAACACGTTTAAAAAAAACCAGAGTAGTATAAATATAGAAGACTAAATTTGCATTCATTAGTCACTTATTTAAACTTACTGACTTTGAGACCAATTCTTCCAAGACAACCCTTTACTGCTATTTATAACAAGAGAATATTATGAGTTATAAACTCACCTGTGATTTTTTCAGCTGCCCAATACTTTCCAGAAGTCTCCAGTATCCATGCTTCATTTCTGTCCACAATCAAAAATGCACTTTGGAAAGTATGGCATGAACTCCCATCTTCGTAATAATTTCCACCTTGTCCATGCTCTTCCAACAGAGCAACTATTACATCCAGTGCTTCTTTAGCTGTTGCACCTCTTTCCAGGCCAAGTCTAGAAGAAAAGGGTAAAACATACTCAGAGAGGAATGAAATAGCAAGATCTCCTTAAGTTATTAATTTTAAACATCAGGAGTCATYTGGGTCTAAAATATTGAAGTGCCTGGTATGCCTAGTATGAGAATTCTTGCTTTACTGAGATACTAGAATTAAAGGATAAGATATTGAATTATTTGTTTCTAGTCTTGATTTTTTACCCTGGTTCTTTATTCTCAAGCCTATCATAGCTGGCTTTCAGTTTTTTAAAAGAGTCCAATTACCAACCAAKGATCTCCACTGCACTGTAAACATGCAATGCTCTATTTATCTCCTCCTCAGGCAGAATAYACTTGAAGGACAATTTGCAAACATTTGTTTAAAGTAACAGCTGTGCAAAGTTTACTTTTCTGTACAAGAGCAGGAAATCGTAAATTAATATTACCAGTTATCAAAAAAGGGAAGCAGTATTCAATATTACAACCTCTCTACAATCTCTCTCTCCCAATGCTCTGAYTGGCCATGGAAAGTAGGTGTTATCCTTACATGCACACTCCATGCTGAAAAGAAAAGCATTTGTGCAGTCATACTTCAGAATTCCTGCACAGGCTTCCCCAAAAATCTGTTTGAACACCAGATACAGCTTTTGTCAGAAGTAAGAGCAACCATATGTCTGAAAGGACATAATTTGAAAAGGAAGTTTGAGCAAAGCAAGGGTATTTTATGGAAAAATAAACTGAGGTGTGGTAATAAATTTTACAAAGCCATAGGGAACGACTGTATCCTGTCTTGAATAATTGGCACTAGATAATTCCTTGATATAATTTACAGCCCTAATTGAATCAACAACAAAAGCAGAAACCAGAACTTCAAATCAGACCTGCAAACAATTCCACTGGTTCCAAAATCCAATTACTGGTAATGAGGAAAAGCAGTATTTCAAACAACAGCATACCCATGCCTCCATCCTTTGGGAGAGTTACCTGGATAAGTCCAAAATTTCTCTCTGTTCGTTATGTCACCTTAGTATTTTCCTCTATGTTTGTCTTTCTCTATTTGCTCTACAGACAAAATTATTTTGACTGAAGGATAGTTCCATGAAAATCACTTTTTTATATACAAGTACTATGCTAGTTCTTTCCATTTCTCTTGAAATGATAACAAGAGAATACTACTCTGTTTCTTTCCTAAAATCTACAGTACACAAATCAGACCCTGATAACTTGAATACAGATTTGTTGATCTCAATATTGCYCAAACTGATCTCTACACTGGCTCAGCTTTGTTAAATACTTGGCTMCCATTAGCCTTGTTTTAGGCTGAATTATTGAAAGCAGTGTTTTCATCTCTCTCAGCAGCATCTACTTATCACTTACCGACAAAAAAGAGCCAAGAGCCAACAAGAATTTTAAGGCTTAACTTAAAGTGACAGTTCCTCCCCCATCATCTTCTTACTTTGCATTCACAGGACTTTTCCCTCTTGTCTTTTCTTGTTAGCTGAAACTTGTTTTGTACTGGTGACTCCATTCTTAGTCCCTATGTGTTTATGTTTTTCCTTCATTCTTTTCATCACTGGTGCAATTGCTTTTTTAGACCAATAGAGCAGTGCCAGTCTTAGCACACACCACAGCCATAATTTAAAAGTCCAATAGCATGTCTTATTTATCCCCTAAGAGCAATCCCAGGAGCTGTCACTTCCACAGGTAAGTGAACGGACTAGAAACTAAATATAGTCACTAGATACAGTGATAATCTGCTCCCTTCTCCCCAATTAATGGCCAAAACCATGAAGTTATAATTAGATAAAATCCTGCCACGAAATATAACATCCCACTAAAACTTTTAATAATGTCTCCCTGAAATTTTCCATTKGAGATGGTTACAGTCTAGCTTTCCCTGTCAAAATCACAGCAGGGATTCTGACTGAAAAGGTGTCCTTGAGGTATTTTTTTTTTTTTAATACATGTTTCCAATGTTACATTTCTTTCCATTAAATAAAGGTCTAGGCTCTGCTTTTGCTTGGCTGCACCTATCTGTCAGTCACAAGGGACAGCAAAAAAAACCAAGGAAAAAAACCCATCCTATACAACAACCACGCAAGTCATTGCCACAAAATTAAGTCTTGTCAATTATCTCAGCATCGGTGTCCTGGGCAACTGCAGCATAACCCTCCCACTATCATATTTCAGAGCATCCTTCAAGGTGAGCCAGGAGAAAAGTCTGAAGCAATTTCACCCCCAGATGGGAGCCTGAATTAGTCATTAACAAAATTTCAGTGATTTAGTACAATCCACTGCCTAAGTACCGCCAATATGCTATCATATTGTCAAAACAACATTATCTTGAGCTTTTCAACTTCACCTATCAATTACATATGCAAGCTTTCCAAATTAAGTAACTAACATACTTGATGACATTTTACTTTATTCAGTTTTGAGGTCTCTAAGGAGATCAATTGGTAAACAAATTAATACCATTTTAAAGAGTTTTCTTGACTCCCTGCCAAGATTGGCATCCCTGTGTGGCTCTGAAAAATTATCGCACCTGTGATGAAAAGAACAAATAAATAATATAAACACATAGGGATTAAAATTAAGAGAAAAGTGCAACAATAAGGGTGTAATTTACAGGTTTCTTCCTATATACCTTTTGTATGATAAAGCTGTCCTATTCTAACTGTATTAGCAAAACAGAACACAAACTCTTCAAACAAATGTGCTTTCCTAAGTAAACAGGTGAATTACAGAGGCAACTGTAATGCAGTTACATTTTGTGCCTCAAAAAACCCCAAAACTGCAGGCAGCCAGGCAGAACACCTGGAAAAAAAAATCCTGATAAGCTAACCAACGCAACAGTACTGGTACAGCTTTCAAAGATCAAGGTTTTGAATAAATCCCCAGGGGGAAAAAAAGTTTCCTTAGGAATTTGCTCTGGAACGTGTTTTCTCTCCGTTTTTCTGTGTGTTGTGACTAGGTCCATGTTCTCCATTTAGATTAACTGGCATGGGGACCAGCCTGCATAGAATAAGACCAACTTCTGACCCTGAAGTCCATCACACAAACTTTATTAATTCCTAAAGAAYCATTCAAGTGTTCTGACATGCTGTGATAGTCTACCAAGGAGTCAGAGCTCATGCCAGCTGCTTCACTGCAGCCTACAGAGATTGATTTTTGTACTTGATGGCTCTCTATTCTGTGAGGTGACACAAAATAGATACACTTAATTCAACTGGCCAAGTCTTCACAGTAAGAGAAGGAATCACTTTGGCTGGAACAAGCAGCAGATGGTAACAACAAAACATCTCTGGTTCTCCTTGCCTGAAGCACCCTCTCTCTGCATCTGAGCTACAATTTCATCTGCAGGAAAGAAGGAAGAGAGGCAGGGTAGCATCTTGTAGTTACTTGTAGCTTATGGTCTGCAGCTCCTTACTTTGATATCTCCTGATTTGCCAGTCTTTGATATCTCCTGATTTGGGTAAATCTAGAGCTGTTGGACAACATTTTAATATATATGAATATATATATATATATATATATATATGAACAATATATTTGAATGTTAAACAGTCCTCTGAGACTGCAATAACTTTAACCAAAATAAGCAGAGCTCAACATTTAAACCAATGGTTTGTTAAACTTTCAAAAGGACTGTAGCAAGAAGGAAAAAATAAAGGTGGAGCTTAGCAAGTCATCTAAGCCCCTTCCTTCACAAAAGGTTGTCCCATACTTTCTCAAAAGACCCCTCACATCTACTCAGTCTCCCTTGATGCAATTAAATTGACCAGTCMTCTCAGGCACAGCTTCTCCTCAGATTCCTTCATGTATACAGGGCTTGGAGAAAATACCAAAGAGAAATATAACCCAAATTCCCTCATGATTTTCTCATTGGTCAGATTCCACAGATGTTCGATTACATTTCCAATTTCCACTGCATTCTATCCAACTGGCTCATATTCCTCTTGATTTATAGTACTTAAAGCAGATACTTTCTGCAGAGACACCTTAGAGAATATTTACAGTTTGAGGCAGCTATACCCCTGACAACAATTTCCTCTAACTCACAGTCCCCAGATTGCTCATGAGAATAATTTCTAAGGTTTTAASGTCCTCTGAAAAGTCAAGGTTTCTATTTCTTATCCTTTTATCTATAAAATATGTTAACTCATTGCAGGAGTAAAGAAGAATGGTTTGACAAGATTTTTCTTGCCTACCAGTTATTACTGTCCATTTATCAACTCCTTGATATTTGGTTTTTCCCCTTCAGCAACTGAGGTTAAGCTGGTTTATAACAACTCTTTTTAACTATATTAAGCATAGCCACAAGATTTAAATTTTTCCAGTCAACCAAAACCTCTCCCATCTTTCACCAGACCTCAAGAAAAATGAGAATTCACCTGTAACTGCTTCAGTCTGCTCATTAAGTATCCTAGGGCAAAGTTTAATAGGACCATTGAGTTTAACACTGATTTACTTAAATATGCAGCTRTTTCCTGTTCAGTCTTTAAATTGAGTCCATTTGCTTCATTTCTCTTTGTAATAAGTTTGCATGTTTGCTCTTCTTTCATTTGCAGCTTTCATCCCCACCCAAGMCTCCTTTAAATTCTCTTCACTACAWGATCAGTGTGYAGGCTGAGACTCRGGGTGCAGCACAAGCCTTTTGGGCAGACAGCCGYCAATGAACAGGCTCACAGGAGCTGGTGTGCCAGCACAGGAATAAGGGCARTGCTTTGCATTGGAATGCATGGGCTGAAGTAAGGCACAGTAGTTTGTTTATGCCTACAGTTGGCTATAAGCCCAGAATAAGCTTTTTAGGTCAGAGTAGGCTGCTGCAAAGTGGGGGAGAATGAAGGGCACACCGGCAATCTGATATTACAAATTAGTTAGCAACTCCTCACTAACAGTGTAATCATATCTCTTACCCTGTCACAATAGCCACTGYTAGACTGTAGGGCAGGTAGATGAGGTAGATTGAGTGAATCCACACCAGACTGGTACATACTCAGTAGCTCAATTTAGATTGCAAGCGTTTGAGGTGGTAACTCAGCTGTACCTGCAGCCCTACCTAGACAGGGGTCCTAGGTTAGCTGAGTATTGTATTCCTATCATCTGCTTATGTTAGAGGAAAGTTAAACAACCCTTCTGTAACTATACATTAGTCGAGACTGCTCTGGTTTGTTTGGTGATGTTCCTCCCTTCAAGGACAATGGGAGGGAAAGGGACAAGACACACACGTTTTTTTTTTTCCTTCCAGAGAGGCTCGGGATCAGAGGTGGAAAAGAAGCTGCCTGCTCTCTGGGACTGCTCCTTTTTCTCCATTTCTTTGGACTTTTTTTTCCTCGATTTTTTTTTTCTCCATCATCTGAGAATTGGAGGATTCTTGTGGCACGACAGGTGAGAAAGATCCTTCAGTGAACCACCAGAGAGAGACTTTGTCCAACCTGTCTGGGGGCCCCGGAGGGGAAGCTACTCCCAGGAGGGAAGAGAAAGGCTTTGGGATCTAACAGCTGATTCCACAGGTTTTTTTTTTTCTTTTTGTTTTTATAATTTTAAATAAATAGGTTTTTTTCCCTTTTCTTTTCACTTTCCTCTCTGTGGAAAAGTTTGTCTCTAGGACCCGGGTGGGGAAAAGAGAGGGGGGGAGGTTTGCTGGAACTCGGGAGTATTTTGCTCCCATTAAATTCATTCAAACCAGAACAACAGGTCTCCTGCTTGTGCTGTTTTACAATCTCCTGGTGCCAACACCAAGAGCTGTTACCCGGTGCCAACACCATCTAAAGCTGACAATGAAAGGCTGCTCACAGCACCCACCTGACCAGATCCATGCCCAGCAAGGCTTCAGACTCAGAGGCAGGTTCCCTGGTCACGACAGCTTCGTTAGCTACACACACTCCGTGCTCGTTGGCGCCCATCTCTGCCCCCCAAAGCCAGGAGGGCCTGCTCAGCACCACAGCGTGAGTCTTGGGCACCTGCTCAATCTCGATGTACGTGCACTGCAGAGACAGAGGAAGGGAGAAAGGTAAACAAACACAAGCACTTTGTCTGATGCTGTGACTGAAATAACACAAGAGTTCAATGTACAGACAGGACACGTGTTATTTGAAAAATACATGTTTCGTGAATGAACAAGGAACTTTTTTCAACAATATTTAAGTGTCGTGTTGGAATTTTTACATCCTTTTATTGCATAAGTCTGGGAAAATACATGTGTTGATGCTTGCAGGCTTCCAAGAGATAGGCAGGACCCAAAATGCCAGAATCAGCGGAAAGCAGCAAGAGACAGAGTGTACTGTTACATTTATCAAACACAGCTCATACTTGTACACAGTAACAACATCAAACCACTCCACCACCTCACCTAAGCACAATCTCCCCTACTTTATTAAGCACACAGTGTAACGATGATAACTGGGACAAAACGCATTAGAAGGCTTCCTGCTCTCCCTTGCTACCTCCCCTGCAGCTGCCCCAAAGACAGAGACAACTGGTAGAAAGACAAAAAATACCCAAACCTTGAAAAGATTCAGTGGTATGCTTTGAAAAACAGTCACAGAAATAAGATATGGGTATTGCTGTTGCTTAAAGTGGTGGCTTTGCTATTTTAAATGGTCTACTTTAATTGGATGTCTGGAGATGTAYTCTGACAAGTCAAAAATACAAACGAAGGCTGCAGAGAAGTCGTTGAAACTGCAAGGCAGAAAGAATTTATTTTTCAAATACATTTACTTGCCTCCAAAACAAGCACTGTTTTTCCAGACAGCATGGATGAGAGCTCCATCTGTCATTACATCATTGGTCTGTGCAAACCAAAGAAATGGATTTTACATTTTACTGTTGAGTTCACATCAATTTTTTCAAACTCCGCAGATTTYGCTTTTGAAAAACCTGAAGCTGTCTGCATTTATGAGGCATCTCCCAGGGTCCAGCATTCCTGCTGTAACATCTTCMTTGCAAGAAGTAATCTGCAACAGTTTTTTGGAGGAATATCTGATCAGACGTATCAAAGCGAACAGGATCATGAGAATGGACTTGTCAACTATAAGATATTTGCCTTGTTTGCCTGGCTGTGTCTATATTAAAACCTAAAGCCAAAGAAATCAGTCCAAAATTATCAGCAATGAGAAGTTTTGGTTTTTTCCTGGCCTGTCTTTCCCCCTTTAAGGATTATACAGAATTATAATCTTCAACCTCCAGTCTTGAGCAATGATTTTTACAGTAGTGGTTCATCTAGCATGCAATTAAAATGCATAATAGACCAWCTTTGGTCAAAAATGGGATTTTCAGAGTCTTTCACTTTGATCATACAAGAGAGGTACAAGAAATAAGCTTGCCACCTTTATCAGGTAATGTGTGCAAATTGGATAAAACAAAACAACAAAACAAAACAAGAAGAGGGGTGGTGAACTCTTTCAGTTTAAGGACAGGCTCTGGCAATAAGATCCTGTCAGGGACTTACCTGCTGTATTTGCAGGAGAAAATCCCTGGTATCTAACCAGGCTGTTTGACCAAATTGCTTGTATAGTAATACACTGATTTTGCAGAGGCAAATTCCTCATCTATCAAGGTGTAACAGCATTTGGCACTGGCCAGGAGCTAGGATCTGACTAAKAAAAACTCTTCACACAGTTCACCCTTTGCTTCATTGTGTAACCAAGCCATGCCATAACTGACATYTCTTATCAAAACTCCCCCTTCTCCTTTTGAGCTGTCAGCCAGCAAATCTCATTTTTGACATTCTGCACAATTTCATTTCGGACCTTCAGGTCATCACTGTTTGGATAAGCACTCGGTGTGTGTGTGCGAACAGAGAATGTATTTGCTGATGTGCAAGGGGGAGCTGCAGCAGCAGGGGAAGGTCACACATGAAGACACCACCAGAGCATCTGTCAGGCCACAGGTCTGCAGCCTGAGCCCCCCACATGTCACAGGTGCTCAGCTGGCTGGAGCCATCCTGCAGAACCATCCAAGACATGAGCCTTCTCAACCCCACAGCAGAAAGCAAAAACCTAGACAAGTGTGGAGGAGACTTCAGTACTCTGTAAACCCACACTTGCAKAGCATTTTCTGGCTGAATAGCCCTATTATCCAGGCTTGCTTACACTGACGCTTTGCTTTTTTAGAAGGAAAAATGATAACRCTCTGAAAAGTGATAGTTAAGCTAAAAAAACTGCTGAATGCCTTTCCTCTGCAAAACATATTTGCAAGGCTATCCTTGCTACCAATCGCTTGTTACTTGGCGCCTCATTCCAAACCCAAGCATTTTCAAAGCTGCTATTCATTGCAAAGATCTTATTGTCAATGGCAGCAGTTGAGAAAAGGGAAAGAGGAAGTTGTTTGTTCCTCCTTGATGAATCCAGAGCATTCCAAAAAAAAAGTGTGATTTTGTTTTGAAACTATGTGATCAGAGGTCAGAAAACATCCAGAGGCAACTCCACATGCCTCAAAACACAGCTGTCACCTTCTATATCAATTCTTTATGTCCCCARCCCAAAAATAAGTGAACATGGGCCATGCTATATTCAGTTTCCATACAATAATTTGTGTATATAGACAATATTCAAGCCTTATTTATATAAATTGTCTCAGAAGACCTAAATAACAGAAAAACCATATCAAGCTGGCAGTAGCTGACAGTTCTTGTTAAAATACTGTTGACTTGATTCTTATTCATTTGTCATGGTTATTGACACTGCTGAAYAAGTCCTGATGAAATTTTACCTTCCCACTATGATTATTTACTCCAGTAACCATAAAAGCAGGCAGTCAATGGGATTGATGTATTCAGGCAGGAGCTTGGTTCATATTTAAAATAGCAGGTACGARCTTCTCAAAAAACTAGGGTTTAGATGTGAAAGTAGAGTATGTTTAATTTTAAACATAAACCTCTCACTTCATAACTTCACCATCCCCCCTCAAAATAACATCAGRAAACTCTTTCCCCAAGAAACAAGAATTGGGCTTTCCACCTGCAGCCCAGACACATCAATTGYAAAGGTAGGTCAGCTAGAGCCAGACACTGGATTTGCAGCACAGCACACCACTGCTTCCTGTTTCACAGAAATCAGCAAAAATCCTTGCAACAGCTCAAGCACAAAAGGAAATAGGGGGGAAAGACAGTGCTCTCCACCAAAAAAACCTCACTGGCAACTGGATCTCTAGAAACAGGAGTTTGGATGATGACARGATTTCAAAGGCAGGCAAAAACTCCAACATCCCTGTCCCCTCTCCTGCACCCCACAGACCTGGCAATTCCCTCCAGCACAACAGCAGAGCAGCCTGTTCCATTGAGAGCTCTGCCAAACGAGGCAATGACAAATAAAACAGACATAAGGTACTGCTGTGATTCTGCTTGCCATTAATCCTGTCCTCAAAATTCCTGAAGAGTCCCGCCTCAGCATTTCCTAATACTAAATTTTTCTTTGGGTATGAATGCTAAAATCAGAAGAATATTGACAAATTTTGTGGCAAAGGTCGAGAGTGAGTGGTGTCAGGCTTCATTGATTTTCTAGAATTCTAGCCCTGAAAGCAGCATAACTGGCATCTTGCCTGCTGACAGTAAATTCCCATTRGAAAATATAAAACTAAAGAAGAGAGACTTCACACACACCAGAGATGCAGCCAACAACTTTAAAAGAGAATTGAGCAGGCTGGAAACTAATGATATTTCTTTTATTTCACTTACAGTATCAAGAAGAGAATCTTATCAAGGGAGCTCTAAGAATAGCACAAAGCACAAATGTATCTCCCACCCTAGCTAGGGCATGCAGATAAGTTGGAGGTATTCCAAAACCAGACACGACCRTCATAGGCACAAGGGATTTCTTCTTTCATTAATGAAAAGAAACTATTGTGCAGTTTCTACTGTACTAAGGCTGCAGAWGCCCAATTCCTAGCACTGTCAGTCAGGTCACTATGAAATATCAATKAAATCACATAGGCTGCAGCCCTGGATAACAAAGGCAATAGTCAGGGAATGCTTTAGAAAGAAATGATCTTTGAAAAGGAGCATTAAGATTCCAGATTACAAAAGAGATCCCACCCCAACCCCCTTCCCTGCCATCCGATTCAGGCTCGAACTYGGCATTAACTCTTTACTTAACTACTTCAAGCACTGCCATACCCKAGCATATATTTGAAAATATCTGAATGATTGCAGCAACTCAGTAAGTGCACCATGGCTGCTTTTTCAACCCCTTCCAAAAGGGGGTTAAAAATGTGCTGAGGCAGTCTCACAGCCTGCTGCCTCCCTGGCCATCAAGGGACAGCCTGTTTGGAAATTTTTAGACAGGTAATTCCACAGGTGACATGGGCTGCCTGGGCTTTCCCATGATGGTGAAGTGGAAATCTGATAAACTAGAGTAGAGTCGTTCAAGAAAGTCCCTTGGACCACCTCATGCAGATGTGCCTGACAAGGAACTTTACAGACAATTCTTTTGCTGTTTATTTACAGGAACAAATTTAGTAGAGGTTGAAGAAGTGGGAATAACCTTCCTCTGGAAAGAGAAGTATGCAAGCAGTAGTACACAATWCAAAAGAGGTGGTTAATCAATTAAGCTATTCCCACTGCTTGCTCATGCACCAAGCAGAACTCAGTGGAGAGTGAAAGACACCTGGAAGACTTTAGCACACCCAGTAAATGTGGCCATGACATCTTCTACAGATGTCATGGAGGGGACAGCCATGCACTGGGATAAATCCAGCCTGGGTACATCTCAAGGAGTCAGCCCCAATTCCAGGGCTCACAGTCAAACCAGAATGGTGAGCAGAAGTCTCTCCARTGGCATGATGAATCCTCAGGTAGCCAGCTCTCAGAAACACATGTGCTACTACTTATATCCTCGTGTTGCAGATATAAAAGCATCWACTAACTGTACAAATAAAGAATAAAGCCAATTTCTGCCACAGTAAAGTGCTTCTTTCTTTTTTATATTAAGAACAGATTTTTCCTTTTTTATTAAGACCCTAGTGCACTTTACATATACTTTATATTTGCATATTGTTCCCAGCTRTTTGTATTCGCTGCAACCAGTAACTATAAAATTTGAATCTGTGTGTCTCTTGAATCTCCAGCAGTGTCTAAGGATGATAGATKTTATTCTAGAAATAGAAATAATTAGAGAAGCTAGAAAAAGCCAAACAGTACCCCTGTCAGAAAGCAGAACTAGCTGCACTCTCTGACTAACTCTAACCTGCTCTACTAAGCCACCAAGGAGCCTCAGGTACATGAGCCATTGTAAGGAAACGTGCTCAGCAAAATGAAATTTAAATATCTTTTAACAAATCAAATACCAGAGTGCAGCAAGGCACCCAAGGCTGAGAACACTCTCTGGAGATACTMTATGTCAGAGTTGATTTAGCAGTTAAGAATTCACCTCTTGTTTCTCAGGATACAAATTTAGCAGTCTCCTGGGTGATCAGCAAAAGTAAAACTGAAATGAGGATGAAGCTTATTAATTTAATATAYTAAAACAGTAAGAAACAGATTTCAAAGAAACCACAAAAAGCCCATCACAGAGATATCCTTGGAATTCTTGGATACCCCAGGCATTTGAAAYACCTGTTGACACATCTTTTTTGACACAATTAAATGGGTCAAGATGGAAGAGTTGGCAGTTTTTTACTCCATATTATTCTAATATTTTCCTCTTCCTCTCTGCTACAACAAAAATAAAAAATTAAAGAGATTAAGAACAAAAAAAAAAATAATAGCTCAAGCTAGCCAGTTTTGCTCTGGTAGCAGAAGAGAACAAATAAGCAGCACTCCTAAAGTAAAAACAGCCTCTGAGAGGGCAACATCAGAGAGATTATGGCTTCCACCTCTGAACTGTTGCTGGGTTGTGCACCRTGCTACAAAGCAAAGTCAAACACGTTAGTTTAAAGGCCAGTCACCTGCAGCGAAGCAGAAGAGAGAAAAAGCTCACATTAGCCAAGCAACACTGCTGAAGGCAGCAACCAGTTTCTTTTATTAGCTGCTGTCTGCCCCTCCTCTAYCTCTGTGCACTCTAAGGGTTAGCTGCACAAGGTGGCAGGAGCAAAGCCATCTGTCTGCATCTCAGGAGCTCAGCTGCCACCAAACAGCACCACAGCTCAGCACAGAGGCAGCAGTGCAGCTTCCTAAAACACCTCTGACCCGCAAACCTGCAGACTGCAACCTTGTTTGGCTACACAGAATAAGCCAAAAATGCCATCATGGGCACAAACACCACTGTGTTTCAGCAAGGTTTGCTGCCAGGCACTGCTTTCCCATGGCAGCACCATCAGGGGTGCTCCGGGTCACATCCACATCTGGAGCACTGAGTGAGTTAGTGCTGCCAGTCTGACCTGGAGGCTTCCCAAAGAGCAAATTCTCAGGAGATTCTGCTGCTGATTGACTTCTGTCACCAGATTCTGAGCACCCTGCCCATGACATAATGCAGATAACCCAAACAGCTGGTGTAAAAGGGAACCAAAGCACCCCAGAGATGAACTGCAGCACCAGTGCGGTGTCAGGGATCATGTTACAAACACCAGGATTAAAATACCTCCAGGTAATA